>NW_026652288.1:36398901-36399502 GCF_009828535.3 Hylobates moloch | reverse complement strand
TTTTTTGAGACGGAGTCTCGCTCTGTCACCCAGGCTGGAGTGCAGTGGCACGATCTCAGCTCACTGCAAGCTCCTCCTCCTGGGTTCACGCCATTCTCCTGCCTCAGCCTCTCCGAGTAGCTGGGACTACAGGCGCCTGCCACCACGCCCGGCTAATTTTTTGTATTTTTAGTAGAGACAGGGTTTCACCGTGGTCTCGATCTCCTGACCTCGTGATCTGCCCGCCTCGGCCTCCCAAAGTGCTGGGATTACAAGCGTGAGCCACAGCGCCCGGCCCCCTACCTCCCATTTCTTAGTGTCTGTGTTTCTCTGCTTTTCTCTGTGTTTAAGGGTGTCTGCCTCTTTCTTGGTCTCTGACTTGTGAATTGAAAGGCAGTAGTCAGAAGTGCAGTGTCTGAGTAGGGCATATGGTGGTGTGCACAGGTTGTCCGGAACTTTGGGAGGCGAAGGCTGGAGGATCACTTGAGGCCAGGAGTTCGAGACTAGCCTGGGCAACATAGATTGCCTTTACAAAAAATAAAAATAAAAAAATTAGCGGCTGAGTGCAGTGGCTCACGCCTGTAATCCTAGCACTTTGGGAAGCTAAGGCAGGCAGATCACC
>NW_026652288.1:36376577-36398891 GCF_009828535.3 Hylobates moloch | reverse complement strand
AACTCCTGACCTCAGGTGACCTGCCCGCCTAGATCTCCCAAAGTGCTGGGATTACAGGCATGAGTAATTGCCCCTGGCTGTTAAATTATTATCATTATTTTTTTTTGAGACAGTCTCGCTTTGTCGCTGAGGCTGGAGTACAATGGTGCAATCTTGGCTCACTGCAACCTCCGGCTCCGGGGTTCAAGCGATTTTCCTGTCTCTCCTCTGGAGTAGCTGGGACTACGGGCGCCCACCACCACACCCGGCTAATTTTTGTGCTTTAAGTAGAGACGGGTTTCACCATATTGGTCAGGCTGGTCTCGAACTCCTCACCTCAGGTGATCCACCCCCACCCCCCAGCCTCTCAAAGTGCTGGGATTACAGGTGTGAGTCAACCTGCCCAGCCCCAAGTTAAATTATTAATCAACCTCCCCACCTCGCTTCACAAGGATTTTAGTCACTACTTGCCTATAGGAGCAGAGTTGAGAGGAGGAATGAATGTCTCAGTACATCCAAAGCTGAGAATGGGTGGAAGGAAGGAGTGAGAGGATTTGGCAAGTGGAACTAGGATGAGGAATGTAGGTAGAAATTGGGCCAGAAAGCCTCTGATTCCTGCCCTCACCAGCTGAGAAGGGCATGAAGGCTGGACTCTTCTTGAAGGACTGATTGGCATCCAAAAAATGCTCGAGGTTGAACTCCTGGGGCGTCAGGATCTGGCTGGGGTCGTAGTGGACGGTGTTAAGGAGGGTGATGATATTGGTGCCCTGTGTGGCTGAGGAGGTGGAGTTAGCAGTGTAGGAGGGCTGGGAGGCTCCCAAACTCGTTTCCATTTTATTGGGGTGGGTGTCCTAGGGACTTGATAACGGGTGGGTATAGGACTCAATCGGGGGCCAAGGAAATATGTGTGGGTGTCTAGGGTTCCAAGTGATGGGTGCTATATGCTGTATTATTGGGGACTTTGGCAGGGATGTGGGAAACCCCCACCCTTTGTGGGAGCAGATGTGGGGTTTCTGGGAAAAAGGAGGGGTCTCTGAGAATAGCATTTAGGCCCAGGGGATCCTCAAGATGAAGTTCCAGACTCCAGGGCTTCCAGGGAGGGGTTCTAGGAAGGGGATTTGTCATGGTGAAGCGGTCTAGTGCAGTGTGATATGAGATGGGGTCCTGGGAAAGGCCTGAGCTTCTGGATTTAAGGGTCTGAGATGTCTGTAGCTAGGGCTTGGCATGCCAGTTGCTAAGGCCTGGGGTGTTGATGGCTAGTGCCTGGGATACTCCTCGCGAGTTGCAAGAGCCTGCGATGCCTCCTCTTAGGTTGCCTGATGTTGTTTGCCAGGCCTAGTGCACCTCGGGTATCAGGAAGCCATGAAAGGCCGTGTCCCTAGTGATGCGGTGCGGCAAGTTCATGGGGATGACGTCTGCAAAGCGCTGCACCTCGTGGATCACCATGTCTGTGGAAGGCATGGCCGCGCGGTCTTTCAGCGCTGGCAGCCGCACGTGTCCCACCATGAGGTCGATCTCCTCCTGCACGCGGGCTGGAGGGGAAGGGGGAAGCGGGGTCGAGGGTATCAAACCAGGCTGGGAAGAGGTGTGTGTGTATGTGGGGAGGGGTCTAGGGGCATATGTGAGAATTAGCTAGAGCTGGCTGGGCGCGGCAGCTCATGCCTGTAATCCCAGCACTTGGGAGGCTGAGGCGGACGAATCACTTGAGCCCAGGAGTTTGAGACTGTAGGGAAAAGAAAGAGAGACCAGACTGTTACTGTGTCTATGTAGAAAAAGAAGACATAAGAAATTTCATTTTGATCTGTACTAAGAAAATTGTTTTGCCTTGAGATGCTGTTAATCTGTAACTTTAGCCCCAACCCTGTGCTCACAGAAACATGTGCTGTATGGAATCAAGGCTTAAGGGATCTAGGGCTGTGCAGGATGTGCCTTGTTAACAATATATTTATAGGCAGTATGCTTGGTAAAAGTCATTGCCATTCTCTGTTCTCAATTAACCAGGGGCACAATGCACTGCGGAAAGCCACAGGGACCTCTGCCAAAGAAAACCTGGGTATTGTCCAAGGTTTCTCCCCACTGAGACAGCCTGAGATATGGCCTCATGGGTAGGGAAAGACCTGACCATCCCCCAGCACAACACCTGTAAAGGGTCTGTGCTGAGGAGGATTAGTAAAAGAGGAAGCCCTCTTGCGATTGAGGTAAGAGGAAGGCCTCCGTCTCCTGCATGTCCCTGGTAATGGAATGTCTCGGTATAAAACCCGATCACACATTCATTCTCTTCTGAGATAGGAGAAAACTGCCCTGTGGCTGGAGGTGAGATATGCTGGTGGCAAATGCTGCTCTGTTACTCTTTGCTACACTGAGATGTTGGGGTGGAGAGATACATGAATCTGGCCTACGTACACATCCGGGCACAGTACCTTCCCTTGAAATTATTAGTAACCCAGATTCCTTTGCTCACATGTTTTCCTGCTGACCTTCTCCCCACTATCACCCCCACCCTCCTGCCGCATTCCCCTTGCTGAGATAGTGAAAATAGTCATCAATAAATACTGAGGGAACTCAGAGACTGAGGCCGGTGCAGGTCCTCCGTATGCTAAGCGCCGGTCCCCTGGGCCCACTATTTTTTCGCTCTACTTTGTCTCTGTGTCTTATTTCTCTTCTTGGTCTCTTGTCCCGCCTGACAAGAAATACCTACAGGTGTGGAGGGGCTGGCCCCCTTTAGAGACCAGCCTGGGCAACACGGTGAAACCCTGTCTCTAAAACAAAATAAAAAAATTTGCTGGGCGTGGTGGCGCACACCTATGGTCTCAGCTACTCGGAAGGCTGAGGCAGCAGAATTGCTTGAACCCGGGAGGTGGAGGTTGCAGTGAGCGGGACTGGGCCACTGCACTCCAGCCTGGGAGACAGAGTGAGACTCTGTCTCAAAAAAAAGGAGGGAAAAAAAAGAATTAGCCAGGGCTTGGGAGGAAGTATGTCAGTGAGGGCAAAAGGTTGGCTTGTGCAAGGGCCTGGGCGTGGGGTTGTGTGGGCAGGGCTTCAGGAAGGCTTGGAATCCAGGACCTGATGGGATTAGTTTTGGGACTCCATGCGATGGACGGTGGATTGAGTGGGTGGGCTGTGTGGGAGGGCTGGAGATCAGGGGCAGAGCAGGGGATACACCCAGAGGTGGAGCTTGGGGAGGTGGAGTAGCAGACAGAACTGTGTGTGTGGGCCAGGCTGTGTGAGAGAGGTAGGGTTCCCTGGCAGGTGCGTGACTGGGGCTCCGGGGCAGGGTTCTGGGAGGACTGTTAGCTGGGCGCTGAAGCCGGATGTGGACGCATGCAGTGGTGGACACGGTCGGCACATAGCAAGACTAAGCGGGTGGAGGTGGGGAGCAGTGGCTCACACCTGTAACCCCAGCACTTTGGGAGGCGGAAGTGAGAGGATTGCTTGATCCCAGGAGTAGGAGACCAGCCAGGGCAACACAGCAAGGCTCTGTCTGTACAAAAAATAAAAAATTAACTGAGTGTATTGAGTGTGGTGGTGCACGTCTGTACTCTCAGCTATTGATAAGGCTGAGGTGAGAAGATTGCTTGAGCCCCAGGTTGGGGCTGCAGTGAGCTGTGACTGTGCCACTGTACTCCAGCCTGGGCGACAGAATGAGTCTGTCTCAAAAACAAAAAACTAAGCAGAGCTGGGTGCAGTGGCTTACGCCTGTAATCCCAGCACTTTGGGAGGCCGAGGCGGGTAGATCACTTGAGGCCAGGAGTTCGAGAGCAGCCTGGCCAACTTGGTGAAACTCTGTCTCTACTAAAAATACAAAAATTAGCTGGATGTGGCGGTGTGCACCTGTAATCCCAGCTACTTGGGAGGCTGAGGCAGGAGAATGCCTTGGACTCAAGGGGCAGAAGTTGCAGTGAGCCAACTGAGATCATGCCACCGCACTCCAGCCTGGGTGACAGAGTGAGACTCCGTCTCCAAAAAACAAAACAAAGACAAAAAAACCAACAATTAAGCGGGTGGGATCTGGGTCAGGATTCGGGCAGGCTGCGTGGACCTCGTGGGCCATGTGGTGGGATCGGCCTCCGTGTGGGTTTGTGGGTTTGGCTGTGGAATCCTGGTGCCAGCAGGAGGCTATATCAGACCTGGGAGGGGGCGCTGGAGGTGGGGCTGTGGCTCCCTGCTCTGGGGTGAGGCTTGAACACATGGGCACCTCTGCGCTGCTGTGTGGGTGGGCCTCATCTTGAACTTTCAGGTACTTCATGAGTGCCAGGAAGGCGTGGCGCAGCGTGGTGCCCACCGTCTCGGTGCCACCAAAGAGCAGGTTATGTGTGGTCATCAGCAGGGTATCCACGTGGAAGTGGCTCAGCGGCTCCTCCTTCTCCTGCCGTGGTAGAGGGGTGGGGACGTGAGCCAGGGATCGAGACCCCTTCACTCTAGACCAGTACGACTGCTGCTGGGGGCCCATTCAGTCCCAGCTGGGTTTAACTTTCTTCCCCTGGGAGAGCTGGGGAACGCAGAAGGGCAGGGCAGGGAAAATCTCAGCTGCAGGGCCTACAATTAACTTCTTGGATAGAGCTTGAATGACTTCTTGTTTTTTAAAAAAATACGTTTTATGTATGTTTGTATGTATGTATGTATGTATGTGTGTATGCGTGTGTGTGTGTATATGTGTATGTATGTGTTGCAGAGACTGGGTCTTACTATATTGTCCAGGCTGGTCTCGAACTCCTGGACTCAAGCAATCCTCCTGCCTCGGCCTCCCAAAGTGCTGAGATTACAAGCCTGAGCAACTGCCCTTTCCACCCCACCCCACCTCCTTTGATGACTTCTTAATGAGCTGTAAATTAGCGGTGGCTGCCAGTGGCTCCTGGCTCCAGCCCAGCTGGGCCAGATGCATCAGCTTCTCCAGGGAGAAGGTCCCCCAACCCTGCCCCATCTGGGGTCCCTGTGGGTTTGAGGCAGGGGCAGCAGGAGAATTTCAGGTCAGACTAGAGGTGGAATTTCCAGGTAGGGATTACCTCTGCCATCTTGGTGAGGAAGCAGTCGATGAAGTCCCGGGGAGATCTGGGGTCTAGCGAGGCCTGGTGGTCGTGGACGCTGTGGGCGATAAGGTCTCTCAGGCACTTGAAGTTCTGGAATATGCGTTGGTGCGGCCCGGACACCCAGTCCAGGAGGCTCGGGAAGATGTCGTACAACTGGGGACCAGACAGAGTGGGAGGGTTTTGGAGGAGGACGAAGGGTGTTCAGGGGCGAATGGGGGCAGTGTGGATTAGGTAGGCAGGGACAGGGTCTCAAAGGGCAGCCAGGTTCTGGAGAGGCCGGGATGGGGGTTGGGGCTGAGGGGGAGTGGGAAGGAGGGAATGGCGGCCATAAATGCTCAGGGGAGGGGAGTGGGCGTGGCCATGTAACTCTGGGTGGGGTCAGATGGGAGGGGGCGGGCCCTGGGCGGGCCATTCGCAGCCCTTTCCCCGCCCACTGTTTCCTCTGCATTCCTAGATCCTGTGGACCCCACAGCCCATCCCTGCTGGACTCAGTTGGCTGACCTCGCCCCGGGGGCTGCTCATGATTTGAAAGTTGTTATTGGTAAGGCGGATAATGGTGAGCAGACGCTCATCGTCATAGTCGAAGCGGCTGCCGAAGAGCACGGAACAGATAATGTTGGACCCTGAGCGACTCAGTACAAACGTAGGGTCACAGGGCTCGCCTGAGGGTGAAGAATGGAATGGGTCAGGAAGACGCTATGTGCAGCACACCAGACCTCATGCAGCAACACCATTAATTCGCACAACATCCGACTCAACCATGGCAACGTGTCTTGCAGTGCAAACACAGGGACATGGTCACAACATGCTGCTTAACAACACCCCAAAAGCATCTGTCAATGCCACAGACAGCACAGAACCCACAACTTCCTGCAGCACATCGACAGCAACAATACCCAACCACAGAACGGGCTATTCTTGGCAACACAACACACAGCACACAACATAGCACAAGGCAACCATCAGGCATCAAGGAACACAACAACACAGGGCAACAGAACACCCAGCAAATACGATCACAGTACATGCCAACACACGACACGCAGTGACCTAACAGCCAGCCCAGAAATATCCCAACACACGGCAACCACACACCAACACATAATGTCAGCATACAGCTACATAATCCTGCCACATAACACACCCTAGTACACAGCCACCCAGCAGACAGCACAGAGCACACAATGTGACATCACAACACATACAGTCAAGGCAGCAGAACAAAGGACACACTATGCAGCAATGCAACAACGTTGGCAGCCAGCAGATGACACAACGCAAAACCACATGCAGTCCCTGACAACTCTACAATCTCACCCAGAAATATCTCAACACAACACGTAGCATCTGGCCGTCCAACAGCTGAACAGACCATAGTAAATACCGAACAACACATTTCTTTCTTTCCTTTTTTCGAGATGAAATCTCGCTCTGTCGCCCATGCTGGAGTGCAGTGGCACGATCTCGGTTCACTGCAGTGTCTGCCTCTCAGGTTCAAGCGATTCTCCTGCCTCAGCCTCCCAAGGAGCTGAGACCACACCAGGCTAATTTTTTTGTATTTTTGGTAGAGATGGGGTTTCACCATGTTGTCCAGACTGGTCTTGAACTCCTGACCTCAAGTGATCCGCCCACCCTGTCTTCCCAAAGTGCTAAGATTACAGGCATGAGCCACCGCGCCCGGCCCAGTTTTTGTATTTTTTGTAGAGACAGGGTTTCGCCATGTTGCCCAGGCCGGTTTCGAATTCCTGAGCTCAAGTGATCCACCACCTTGGCCTCCCAAAGTGCTAGGATTACAGGTGTGAGCCACCATGCCCGGCCAAAACAACACATTTCAACACAGCACCCAGGACACAATAGCACAGCCCAGAGCACCAGGTCTGGAGTTAGATGGACGCGGTTTGAATCCTCGTTGGTCTCTTAGTCTTGGTGTGACGTGGGCAAACTGACTTCCTTTCTCCGAGCCTCAGTCTTCTCATCTGTAAAATGGGCCTGATGGCACTCCTCTCATCATGGGGCTACTATAAGGAGTCAGTGAGTGTGTGACTGGGAGTCAGTGAAGGGCCTGACCCATTGCAAGGCTGTTACAGATCATGGTGTTGTGGTAGGTTGTTATGGCCCCCCAAAGATGTCCAGGTCCTTATCCGTACAACTTGTGAATTTGTTACCTTACATGGTAAAAAGGACTTTGCCGATGGGAATAAGTTGAGGATTTTGAGATGAAAAGTTTACTCTAGACTATCTGGCTGGGCCTAATGTAATCACAGGGATCCTTTTTAGAGAGAGGCAGGAGGGACTGAGTAAGAAAAGGTAATGTAGGCTGGGTGTGGTGGGTCACACCTGTAATCCCAGAATATATTGGGAGGCTGAGGGAGGAGGATTGCTTGAGCCCAGGAGTTTGAGACTAGCCTGGGCAACATAGCAAGACTCCCTCTCTATAAAAAGTTAAAAGAATGAGTTGAATGTGGTGGCACATGCCTGTAATCCCAGCTACTTGAGAAGCTAAGGTGGGAGAATCAGTTGAGCTCAGGAGGTCAAGGCCGCAGTGAGCCAAGACCATACCACTGCACTCCAGCCTGGGCAACAAGAGTGAAACTTCATTTCAAACAAACAAACAAACAAACAAACAGCCAGGCGCGGTGGCTCACATTTGTAATCCCAGCACTTTGGGAGGCCGAGGCAGGCGGATCACGAGGTCAGGAGATGGAGGCCACGGTGAAACCCCGTCTCTACTAAAAATACAAAAAATTAGCCGGGCGTGGTGGCGGGCACCTGTAGTCCCAGCTACTCGGAGAGGCTGAGGCAGGAGAATGGCGTGAACCTGGGAGGCGGAGCTTGCAGTGAGCCAAGATCGCACCACTGCACTCCAGCCTGGGTGACAAAGTGAGACTCCGTCTCAAAAACAAAGAAACAAAGAAACAAACAAACAAACAAACAGACCCCAAACTATTATTTTACTTCTGGGGGCGAGAATTCCAAAATCAGCTTCACTGGGATAAAGTCAAGGAGTCAGCAGGGCTGGTACCTCCTGGAGCCTTGATAAGAGGATCCATTTCCTCGCCTTTTCAGCTTCTAGTCGCCCCTTTATTCCTTGGTGCGAAGCCCCTTCCTCCATCTTCAAAGCACATCACTCCCGTCTCTGCTTTCATCCTCACATTGCCTCTCTCTGACTCTTCCTGCACTCCTCTTTTTTTTAAAATTAATCATGCCCCATTATTTTAAATTATGTACAAAGACCTAACATGTCACCCAGGGACCACTTCACCCACTGCTTTATTTAGCCGCCAGTCTCTTCGGCTATGGTGAGGGTTTGGTGTACACATTACTTCATCACCTAGGTAATAAGCGTAGCACCCGATAGGTAGTTTTTCAGTCCTCACCCTCCTGCCATCTTACCCTCAAGTAGGCCCTGCTGTCTATTGTTCCCTTCTTTGTGTCAATGTGTAGTCAATGTTCAGCTCCCACCTGTAAGTGAGAACCTGTGGTGTCTGGTTTTCTGTCCCTGCATTAGTTCACTTAGGACAGTGGCCTCCAGCTCCATCTATGTTGCTGCAAAAGACATTATCTTGTTCCTTTTTATGGCTGTGTAGTATTCCATGGTGTATATATACCACATTTTCCCTTTCTTTCCCTCTTTCTTTCTTTCTTTCTTTCTTTCTTTCTTTCTTTCTTTCTTTCTTTTCTTTCTTTCTTTTCTTTCTTTCTTTTTCTTTCTTTCTCCCTTCCTTCCTTCCTTTCTTTCTTTTCTTTCTCTTTTCTTCTTTTTTTTTTTTGAGACACAGCTTTGCTCTGTTGCCCAGGCTGGAATGCACTGGTGTGATCTCGGCTCACCACAACTTCTGCCTCCTGGGTTCAAGTGACTCTCCTGCCTGAGCCTCCCAAGTAGCTCGGAAAACAGGTGTCTGCTACCATGCCTGGCTACTTTTTTTGTATTTTTAGTAGAGACGGGGTTTCACCATGTTGGACAGGCTTGGTCTCAAACTCCCGACCTCAGGTAATCCACCCACCTTGGCCTCCCAAAGTGCTGGGATTACAGGCGTGAGTCACCATGCCCAGCCCACATTTTCTTTATCCAGTCTACCACTGATGGGCATTTAGGTTGATTCCACATCTTTGCTATTGTGAACAGTGCTGCTGTGAACAAAGGTGTGCATGTGTCTTCATGGTAGAATGATTTATATTCCTTTGTGTATATACTCAATAATGAGATTGCTGGGCCAGATGGTAGTTCTATTTTAAGTTTTTTTAGAAATCACCAAACTACTTTTCACAGTGGCTCTTGGCTTAAATTTGGAAGCAGAGGTACACTCCCTTTACACCTGATTTCTTAACTTTTTTCCTCCTTGAGCAGGTAATGTGTTGACACTATCCAAAATTCAAAAGATACAAAATGATGGAAAGTGAAATTTCTTCAACCCAGTTTCCCTTCCCAAGTTGATACTAATGTTACCAGTTTCCAGGGTATTCCATACACAAATACACAAATAATAACTTACTATATCCACTGTATCTGTCAGGTTGGGTTGGAATTTTTTTTCTTTTTCTTTTAAGACCGTCTCACTCTGTCTTTCAGGCTGGAGTGCAGTAGGGAATCTTGGCTCACTGTGACCTCTGCCTCCCGGGCTCAAGTGATTCTCGTGCCTCAGCCTCCTGAGTAGCTGAGATTACAGGTGTGTGCCACCACGCCTGGCTACTTTTTGTATTTTTAGTAGAGACAGGGTCTTGCCATGTTGGCCAAGCTGGTCTTGAATTCCTGGTCTCATGATCTGCCCACCTCAGCCTCCCAAAGTGTTGGGATTACAGGCGTGAGCTCCTGGCCACTGTGCTGGGTATTCTATTTGCCCTACCATCTCCACTCTCCACCATGACCTGTCTTCTAGAAGGGTGGCCTCTATAAACTATACCACCCATGGTCCCTTCACCTCTACATTAAAAAAACTTTGGGTTTGGCCAATGGAAGTTTGAGAGAAGAGCAATGTCAGATTATTTTGCTTGGCTGTGTGAAAGCAGTGGTTGTATTCCTCTGCCAGAAACCATGCCCTCTGCTGGGGGCTCTCTTTTACCCCTATACAATCAGTCTCGGTTTCAGAAACTACTCCCTCTCACTGCACCTTTCCACCTAGAGATGATGGTGGCGTCTCCTTATTGTAAGCCATAGAGTGCTTCAGCGTCTTGTAGGTTTCTTTCACACTGCCCTCCACTTTGTAAAAAGTCCCTCCATTGGCCAGGTGCGGTGGCTCACACCTGTAATCCCAGCACTTTTGGAAGCCGAGGCGGGTGGATGACGAGGTCAGGAGATCGAGACCATCCTGGCTAACATGGTGAAACCCCGTCTCTATTAAAAACTCAAAAAATTAGCCGGGCGTGGTGGCGGGTGCCTGTAGTTCCAGCTACTCGGGCGGCTGAGGCAGGAGAATGACATGAACCCGGGAGGCGAAGTCTGCAGTGAGCCGAGATCATGCCATTGCACTCCAGCCTGGGTGACACAGCGAGACTTCGACTCAAAAAAAAAAAAAAAAAAGTCCCTCCATTAAGCACTCATATTTTTCTGCTGGGGTTCTGATGGACCAAGTCTATCAAATGAATACATCATAATTTGTTTAACCAATATCTTGGTGCGCATTTTGGTTTCCCATTTTTCATTATGTAAACAGTTCTTTGATGAATCTAGGTGATTTTGCACGCTTTCATGTACATCGTAGGAGACATTACTAGAAGTGGAGTTAACTGAATCCAAGAGTATGTTCTTTTGTAATTTAGACAAAAGCATTCACATTACTCTCCTCTGAAGCTGTACCAATTTACAGTTCCATGAACCGTAACTGAGAGTAAGGATTGCTCTGGGAGGCTGAGGCAGGAGTGGATACCAGCCTGGGCCATATAGCAAGACACCATCTATACAAAAACACTTAAAAAATGTTCTACTACTAGGGTGTGGGAGAATGCACCTGTGGTCCCAGCCGCTTGGGAGGCTGAGGTGGGAGGATTACCTGAGCCAGGGGGTCAAGGCTACAGTGAATTATGATTGCACCACTGCATTCCAGCCTGGGAGACAGAGCAAGACACTGTCTCAAAAAGATAAAAAACCCACCCCAAACAACCAACAAAACAAGAGGCCATGATTTCACACCCAGTGATCTTAATAGCTCAAGTTTTGATTTAGAGACTGTGGTTTTAACAGCTGCTAAATTCCTTATGTTGAGGAACCACTGAATCAAAGGTTTCAGCCTCTTTCCAAGGGGGAGAGCACGTGGACAATTACCGTCTCATGCAGGCATTTGGTTTTATGGACTCACATGCTTGTTACAAAACCAGACACAGCTTTAGGGCTTCTTATTACCTTCCCCCAACCCGTCCTTGGTAGAAGAGTCAATAAATGACATCTAAGCTGCCAATACATATTGGAAAATGTTTGAAACTTGAGATCTGTGGTTTATTATGAAACACGCAGTGCCCTGCAGTTTGAATTTCTTCCCAGTTGGTCTTAGTACCCTGTCCGCAGATTGAGGGGAAAGGGCAGGAAGGGGAGTAAGTGTAGTTAAGAGCATAGCCTCGGCCGGGTGCAGTGGCTCACGCCTCTAATTCCAGTACATTGGGAGGCTGAGGTGGGTGGATCGCTTGAGGTCACGAGTTCAAGACCAGCCTGGTCAACATGGTGAAACCCCCATCTCTACTAAAAATGCAAAAGTTAGCCAGGTGTGGTGGTAGGTGCCTATAATCCTAGCTACTCAGGAGGCTGAGGCAGGAGAGTCACTTGAACCCAGGAGACAGAGGTTGCAGTGAGCCAAGATTGTGCCACTGCACTCCAGCCTGGGTGACAGAATGAGACTGTCTCAAAAAATAATAAAAATAAAAGAAAAAAGAAAAAAGAAAAAAGCATAGCTTCTAGAGTCAAACACATCTGACTACCACATCTGTGCTAGGTACTTTCAGTGATTGAACCTTAATGGTTCTGACTCTCAGTTTGCTCACATGTCAAATGTGCATGATCATAGAACCTTTATCACAGATTTGTGAAGACTGCATCGCATACTCCATGAAAAGTTCTCCTCAGCACAGCATCGGGCACAGGGAACCTCAACACCTTGAAGCTGCTGTTTTTATTTCTAGGTCCCTAAGATCTTCCTTGTCCTCCTTATGGCTCCCCCCTTGATCCTCCATATTTATTCCTTTCTTGAAAATTAAGGGTCCAGGAAGAAGATGATATCCTGGAGGCCAAGCCCACACAATTAGGACATGTGGTGGACATCCGCCTGTTCTTACACCCACTGCTGCTCTTCCTCTGCTTGTCTATCACAGGGGGCTGACACCTGCACACGAATTCTATCTTGAGGGAGACTGTGTAGGGGGCCATTTGGGTCCATTAGGAAAGGGTTTTGAGGTCAGGACATGGGTATTTGGTGTACATGGGAGTTTGGCGGCCTCTATTGTAGGAGGCTTTGGAAATGTGTATTGTTGGGAGGTCCTGAGGGAGGAAGTCTGGGATGAACATGGAGATTCTAGGCTGCGGAGGAAGATGTATCATGGCTGTTGGAGGATTCTGGGACCTTACCTTGGTACCTTGGTAATGAGGAAACCTTCAGCTTTATTTTTATTTATTTATTTATTTTTGAGATGGAGTCTCACTCTGTCACCCAGGCTCGAGTGCAGTGGCGCGATCTCAAAATACCAAAAATTAGCTGGGCGTGGTGGCAGGCACCTGTAGTCCCAGCTACTTGGGAAGCTGAGGCAGGAGAATTGCTTGAACCCGGGAGGCAGAGGTTGCGGTGAGCTGAGATCATGCGGCTGCACTCCAGCCTGGGCGACAGAGTGAGACTTGGTCTCAAAAAAAAAAAAAAGAATGTTCAGCCCTCAGCTGCTCAGCCAGTAGTCATTCTTTTCTCAGTAGCTATTTTCTCCTCAGCTTTGTGGAGTCTTTCCCTTAGCCTGGGCAGCTCTGTATTCAGCCAATGATTTGAGGCCACTGTAAGCAGCTCTTTCCCTTTGGAGCTCTTTTTGTAAGCAGAAACTCAGTTTCTTATGTAAGAAAACCGAATTCCCCTTGAAGAAGAGAAAGAGCTGGAGTCCTTTAAAATTAACTGCCTGTTTTTCTGTGGCTAGTGAGCCTTATCTCTCCCTTTGCCAGGCATTGTGAAGACTCTGTTTCTTAGCTGTGCAGCTGCAAGGTCACTAGACAGATAATCTCAAGTCATAAAACATGCTGTTCCTTGAAAAGTAAGAAATGATGTAATGCATGTCTCAATTGAATAAGTGTCTTTGTTTCTCACTTAGTTGTATTCTTCCCCCTGCACAGATCTCCTCCTGCCCCACGAAATGCTTAAAAGGTAACCGGACTCTTTGTTCGGGGCTCAGTCTTTTTGGATGTTGGTCTGACTGGGCTGGTGCACCTAAATAATAATCAGAAATCCTCCTCAACCCCTCAGTCTCTCTGATTCCTAAATTATCTCACTGCAAAGGCAGGAGAATTGCTTGAGCCCAGGAGTCTGAGACCAACCTGGGCAACATAGTGAGACCCTGTCTCTACAAAAGATTGAAAAAATTAGCCGGGCATTGTGGTGCATGCCTGTGGTCCCAGCTACTTGGGAGGCTGAGATGGAAGGATCGCTCGAGCCCAAGAGGTCCTGGCTATAGTGAGCTATGATCACACCACTGCCTTCCAGCCTGGGTGACAGAGCAAGACCTTGTCTCAAAACAAACAAACAAAAAAAACAAAACTTGGGCTGGGCATGATGGCTCATGCCTGTAATCCCAGCACTTTGGGAGGCTGAGGTGGGTGGACCACCTAAGGTCAGGAGTTCAAGACCAGCCTGACCAATGTGGTGAAACCCTGTCTCTACTAAAAAATACAAAAATTAGCCATGTGTGGTGGTGTGCACCTGTAGTCCCAGCTACTCAGGAGGCTGAGACAGGGGCCTAGGATTAAATAAGGAGTTTTGGCAAAACTAGGCTAGAACTCCAAAACCTGCTACATAAGTACTCACCAGGGTTGCTAGTTATTAGTATTATTACTTTGTTGTTATTTTTAGGAGTGGAGCAGGTTGTATTTGTATCTTACATCACAGGCTCTGGTCAGATTTCAGTTAATATCACAGATAGGATTTAAACATTTAGTCCATTTACATTCAATGTTATTATTCATAAGTAAGAACTTAATCTTGCTATTTTGTTGTTTTCGGGTCTTCTCTTTCTTCTTTATTTCCTTCCTGTCTTCCTTTTAGTGAAGGTGATTTTCTCTGGTGAGATGATTTAGTTTCTTGCTTAATTTTTTGGTCTATCTGTTGTATGTTTTTTATTTTGAGATTATCATGGAGCTTGTAAATACTATCTTATAACCTATTATTATTATTATTATTATTTTTTTTTTTGTATTTTTTGTAGAGACGGGGTTTCACCGTGTTAGTCAGATGGTCTCGATCTCCTGACCTCGTGATCCTCCCACCTCGGCCTCCCAAAGTGCTGGGATTACAGGCGTGAGCCACCGCGCCCGGCTAACCTATTATTTTAAGCTGATAATAATGTAACACTGTTTGCATAAACAAACAAGCAAGCAAAAAGAAAGCTAATAAAGTCTCTATTCCTTAACTTCATCCCCCAACTTTTAAACTTTTGCTGTTACTATTTATATTTTATTTTGTTAAGTCTTGAAAAGTTGTAGTTATTATCATTTTTTGATTGGTTAATCATTTAGTCTTTCTACTTAAGGTAAGAGTAGCTTACACACCATAGTTACAGTGTTATAATATTCTGTGTTTTTCTGTGTACTTACTATTACCAGTGAGTTTTGTACCTTTGCAGGGTTTCTTATGGTTCATGGACATCTTTTTCTTTCTGATTGAAGTACCCTTTAGCATTTCTTGTAGGGCAGCTCTGATGTTCCTATCCTTCAGCTTTTGTTTGTCTGGGAAAGTCTTTATTTCTGTCTCATGTTTGAAGGATTTTTTCTCCAGATATACTATTCTAGGGTAAAAGCTTTTTTACTTCAGCCCCTTAAATATATCCTGCCACTCTCTTCTGGCCTGTAAGGTTTCCACTGAAAAGCCTGCTGCCAGACATAATGGAGTTCCATTTTATATTATTTGTTTCTTTTCTTTTGCTGCTTTTAGGAACCTTTCTTTATTCTTGACCTTTGCGAGTCTGATTATTAAATGCCTTCTTTGGGTTATGTGCTTTGCGTTCTCTAGCTTTCTTGCACTTGAATATTGATATCTTTCTCTAGGTTTGGGAATTTCTCTGTTATTATACATTTGAATAAGCTTTTTACTCCTATCTTTTTCTCTATGTCATTTTTAAGGCCACTAACTCTTAGACTTATCCTTCTGAGGCTATTTTCTAGATCCTGTAGGCAGGCTTCATTGTTTTATTTATTTATTTTTTTGTCTCCCTGACTGTGTATTTTCAAAAGCTTGTCTTCAAGCTTACCAATTCTTTCTTCTGCTTGATCAATTCTGCTGTTAAAAGACTCTGATGCATTCTTCAATATGCCAATAGCATTTTTCAGCCCCAGAATTTCTGTTTGATTCTCTTTAATTACTTCAATCCTGTTAAATTTGACTGGTAGGATTCTGAATTCCTTCTCTGTGTTATCTTGAATTTTGAGTTTCCTCAAAACAGCCATTTTGAATTCTCTGTCTGAAAGGTCACACATCTCTGTTTCTCCAGGATTGGTCTCTGGTGCTTAATTTAGTTCATTTTTTAGGTCACGTTTTCTTGGATGTTCTTGATGCTTGTACATGTTTGTTTGTATCTGGGCATTGAAGAGTTAGGTATTTATTGTAATCTTTACAGTCTAAGCTTATTTGTACTTGTCCTTCTTGGGAAGGCTTTCCAGGTATTTGAAGGGACTTAGATGTTGTTATCTAAATTTTTTGTCACTGTAGCCACATCTTCCTTAGGTGGCACCCCAAGCCCAGTAACATTGTAGCTTTTGCAGTCTTGTAGACGTACTGCCTTGGTGGTCTTGGATAAGAATTGGAAGAATTCCCTGAATTATCAGTTAGAGATTCTTGTTCTCTTCTGTTCTGTTACTTCCTCCCAAACAAACAGTCTTCCTCTCTCTCTCCCCTCTGCTGCCTGGAACTTGGGGGAGGGGTGACATCAGCACCCTTGTGGCCACTTTCACTGGGACCATGCTGGGTCAAACCTGAAGCCAACAGCACTGGGCCCACTGTAATGGCTGTCTGGACACTGCCCTTGTTCACTCAAGGTCCTAGGGCTCTGCAACCATCAGGTGGTGAAGCCAGCCAGGTTTTTGTTCTTCCCTTTGGGGTGGTGAGTTCCTCCAGGCCCCAGGCAGGAAGAGAGATGCTGTCCAGGAGCCAGGACCTTAGCAATCTACCTGGTGCTCTTGTCTATTGCAACTGAGCTGGCACCTAAGCCACAAGACAAAGTCCCTCCCACTCTTCCCTCCTCTTTCTGTAAACAGAGAAGTCTCTACCTATGGCCACCACTGCCGCAGGCCCATAGAGAGTACTGCCTGACTACCACTGATATTCACACAAGGAATAAGGGCTCTTTGGTCAGCTTGTGGCAAATGCTTCCAGGCTTAGGACTTTCCCTTTAGGGTAGTGGGCTTCCATCTGGCCTAGTGCAAGCCCAGAAATATTGTCCAAGAGTCAAGGCCTGAAATCAGAAACTCCAAGCATCTGATTGGAGCCTCTACCCCACTGTGGCCACACTGGTACCTAAGCTGCAAGACAAAGTACCCTTTACTCTTTCCTCTTCCCTTCTTAAGCAGAGGAGTCTCTCCGCATAGTCACCGTAGCTGGGAATGTGCCGGGTTACACCTAAAACCAGTGCATCTCTGATTCTCACTGAACACCCATGGTGAGTACTGCCAGGGTGTTGCTGCCAATTTTTCAGAGCCCCAGGAACTCTTTATTCAGTAGCTGATGAATCCTGCCAAAACTGAGCCCTTCCCTTCAAGGCAACAGGTTCCCTTCTGACCAAGGTGTGTCTAGAAATGTTATCCAGGAGCTAGGGCCCGGAATGGGGCTTCAGGACTCTGCCTGGTGCCTTACCCTACTGTAGCTGAGCTAGTGTTCAAGTAGCAAGACAAAGTGCTCTTTCCTCTGTTCTCCTCAAGTGGAAGGAAGGAGTCTCTCCTGGGAGCCATGAGTTGTGTTGCCTAGGGTTGGGGGAGCAGTGGTGCAAACACTTTCTTGGCTGTCCCGCTGGTGTTTCACTAGGTTGCATGTCCCCCAAGTATACTAGGCTCCAAGCGCAGCCCAGCACAGGCATTTTCCCAGGAATTGCAGTCCTTGTGCCCTAGATTGCCTTTCAAGTTCATTTAGAACCCCAGAGCACTTTAGCCCACGGTGTTGACACTTGCTAGAAGGCAGGTTCTGATTGCCAGGATGGGTGATTCCCCTCTGGCTATGTCTGGTCTAAATGCACTGCCCATGGGTGCTGGCTGAGTTCTCCCTGGTGCTGCTTTCCACCGTGACAGGGCAGCACTGAGTTCCAATGCAAAGTCGCACAATCACTGTATTCTGCTTCCCCCAAAACACGGATTCATTCTTTGCACCATGTTGCTGTTGCTGGGGGATGAAGGAGAGGTGGTACTGGCCATTCAAGATTGTCTTTCCTATATTCTTCAGTGCATCTTTCAGTGATAGAATGTTAAAACCATGTACTGTGATCATTCACCTGATTTTTGGTTCTTATGATGGTGCGTTTTTGTGTGGATAGTTGTTCAATTTTGTGTTCATGCAGGGAGGATGATTGGTGGAGGCTTCTATTTGGCCATATTGCTCCACCTCCACTGGACTGAATATTAGCATTTCAAAAAAAAAAAAAAAGTAAGAGATGAGGTCTCACTATGTTGCCCAGGGTGGTCTTGAACTCCCGGGCTCAAGGGATCCTCCTGCCTTGGCCTCCCAAATTGCTGGGATTATAGACATAAGCCACCATGCCTGGCCATGTTAACATGTTTTGTTATCAAGTACTGGCTCCTTTTTGTTTATCAGCTCTTTCCTCAGTTTCTCTCTCTCCTCTTGCATTTTACTGTAAGCAGCAAGATGTAACCAGGCTGAGGCTGGGTGCAGTGGCTCATGCCTGTAATCCCAACACTTTGGGAGGCCAAGGCAGGTGTATCACTTCAGGTCAGTAGTTCAAGACCAAGCTGGTCAATATGGCGAAACCCCGTCTCTACTAAAAATACAAAAATTAGCCAGATGTGGTGGCAGGTGCCTGTAATCCCAGCTACTCGGGAGGCTGAGGCAGGAGAATTGCTTGAACCCAGAAGGCAGAGGTTGCAGTGAGCCAAGATCATGCCACTGCACTCCAGCCTTCGCGACAGAGTGAGACTCTGTCTAAAAAAAAAAAAAAAGAGAAAAACAACAACAAAATAAACCTTTAACCTTTTTCCTGGAAATCTCCTCAGCTAAACATCTAAGTTTATGTAATTTTACATAAAGGCTATTGAAAAATAGCAAATGCAAAAAGGGCACTCTGGCCTTCCTTTTTCTTCTTGGAAGCAGGAGATGAAAGTCCCATGTGAGAAGTGGCTTCTCTGTACTAGGAGGAAAGAAATGTTCTCGTCATCATAAACAGGGAGCCAAGGCTGAGGCAAATCTGCAAAAACAAACATTGTTAAACTAACCCTGACTTTTCCTAGTCAAATTTCTGCAATTAACTGTTCTGGTCCAAGGCCCTTTGTCTTGCCACAAACTTACTGTCTTCTTTCTTGCACTATCTTTGGATTTTTTGTGTTGTTCTTTCTTTTTTTTTTTTTTTTTTGAGACAGAGTCTCACCCTGTCACCCAGGCTGGAGTGCAGTGGCATGATCTTGGCTCACTGCAAGCTCTGTCTCCCAGGTTCACGTCATTCTGCTGCCTCAGCCTCCCGAGTAGCTGTGACTACGGGGGCCAGCCACCACGCCCGGCTAACATTTTGTATTTTTTAGTAGAGATGGGGTTTCACAGTGTTGGCCAGGATGGTCGTGATCTCCTGACCTCATGATCTGCCCGCCTCGGCCTCCCAAAATGCTGGGATTATAGGCATGAGCCACCGTGCCTGGCCTCTTTTTATAATTTCTAAAGATGAACATTTAGTGTATTAATTTTCAAACATTTCTATTTTTCAGTATGAAAATGTAAGGCTGCAAATTTATCTCTATTTAAAGCTCTTGCTGAACTGCACAAGAATAAATCAGAAACAGTGATTCTTCCCATTTTATCCTTTTTCAAAAATTATTGTTTTTGAAATAATTCAAAATTATTCAAAATGAAAAATTATTGCTTTGGTTATTCTAGTTTTTTTCATTTTTCTTTTTTTTGTCTTTCCAGATATATTTTCAAATTAGCTTGTATAATTCCACAAAAAATCTTTCTGGGATTTTATTGTGTTAAACCTGTAGGCCAGTTTGGGGAGAGCTGGCTTCTTTATTATATTGAATCTTCCAATTCATGAACATGGTCTCTCCATTTATTTACATATTAATTAACTTTTTCAACATTTTATAGTTTTTAGCATACAAGTCCTGTGCAAGTGCTGTTAACTATTAAGTATTTAATTTTGTGAGTAACTGTAAATGGTATTGTGTTTTAAATTTTGATTACCTAGGACTCATTGCTAGTATATGAAATTAAAAAATGATTTGTTTTCTCCAAGATGCAGTCTTGCTCTGTTGCCCAGGCTGGAGTGCAGTGGCACAATCTCTGCTCACTGCAACCTCCGCCTCCCAGGTTCAAGCACTTCTCCTGCCTCAGCCTCCCGAGTAGCTGGGATTACAGGTGCACACCACCACGCCAGGCTAATTTTTGTATTTTTAGTAGAGACGAGGTTTCACCATGTTGGCTGGGCTGGTCTTGAACTCCTGACCTTGTGATCTGCCTGCCTCAGCATCCCAAAGTGCTGGGATTACAGGTGTGAGCCACCATGCCTGGCCTAAAAAATGATTTTTACAGTGATAGTTTAGTGATTTTGCTGAACTCACTTATTAGCTCTAGAAGGATTTCTTTGGTAGGTTCCTTGGGATTTTTCTACACAGAGTATCATGTCATCTGCAAGTAGGGATAGTTTTATTTTTTCCTTTCCAATATGAATATCTTTTATTTCCTTTTCTTGGCTTATTGTGCTGGCTAGAACTACTAGTTCTATGTTGAACAAAAGTGGTAGGAACAGACATCCTTGCTTGTTCCTAATTACAGGAGAAAAGCATTCAGTCATTCACAGTTAAATATAATGTTAACTATTGGTTTTTTTATTTGTTTGTTTGTTTGTTTTTGTGAGACAGAGTCTCACTCTGTTGCCCAGTCTGGAGTGCAGTGGCACAATCTCGGCTCACTGCAAACTCTGCCTCCGGGGTTCAAGCAATTCTCCTTTCTCAGCCTCCTGAGTAGCTGGGATAAAGGCACCAGCCAGTATGCCTGGCTAATTTTTGTATTTTTAGTAGAGATGGGGTTTCACCGTGTTGGCCAGGCTGGTCTCGAATTCCTGACGTCAGGTGATTCACCCACCCTGGCCTCCCAAAGTGCTGGGATTACAGGCATGAGTCACCATGTTCAGCCTAGCTAGTGGTTTTTATTGAAAGTCCTTTTAAAGCTGAGGAGATGGCCCCTCTCCTAATTTGTTGAGAGTTTTTATACAAACAGGTGTTGAATGTCACCAAATGGTTTTTTCTGCCTCTATTTATGTGGCTATACAATTTTTTTCTTTAGCTTCATAATGTAGTGGATTATATTGATTTATTACTTTTCAGTTAATATATCTTATTTTTAGAACAGTTTTAGGTTTACAAAAGAAAATTGAGCAGAAAGCACAAAAGTTCCTATAGGCTTCCTTTTCCCCTTTACATCTTGTATAAGTATGGTACTTTTGTTACAATGATTAACCAATATTGATATACTATTATGAACCAAAATCTGTAGTTTAAATTAGGGTTTGTTTTTTCTGTGTACAGTTCTATGGGTTTTGAAAAAGGCATAATATCATGCACCATTTCGGTATCATACAAAATAGTTTCTCTGCCCTAAAAAGCCCAAGTGCTGCACCTACTAATCCTCCCTCCTCCCTAAACTCCTGGCAACTACTGTTTTTGTACTGTCTTCACAGTTTGAGTTCTTCAGAATGTCATATAGTTGGAATCATATAGTATGTGGCCTTTTCAGACTGGCTTCTTTCACTTAGCTACATACATTTCAGGTTCTTCCATGTCTTTCTGTGGCCTGATTTCTTTTCATTGCCAAATCATATTTCTTCTTCTCTTTTTTTTTTTTTTTTTTTTGCTTTTTTTGAGACAAAATCTCACTGTGTCACCCAGGCTGGAGTGCAGTGGCTCCATCTCAGCTCACTGCAACCTCCATCTCATGGGTTCAAGCAATTCTCCCACCTCAGCCTCCCAAGTAGTTGGAACTGCAGGCACATACCACCGTGCCTGGCTAATTTTTGTTATTTTTGGAGAGATGGGGTTTCTCCACGTTGGCCAGGCTGGTCTCGAATTCCTGACCTCAAGTGACCCGCCTGCCTCGGCCTCCCATAGTGCTATAATTACAGGCATGAGCCATCATGCCCTGCCATATTTCATTGTATGGACACGCCACAGTTCTTTTATTTATTCACTTGTTGACGAACATCTTGGTTGCTTACAAGATTTGGAAATTATGAACAAAGCTGCTGTAAACATCTGTGCAGAAGTTTTTGTGTGGCTATATGTTTGCAACTCATTTGGGTTAATACCGAAGAGCATGATTGCTGTAGCACATGGTAAGAATATGTTTAGCTTAGCAAGAAACCGCCAGTTCATCTTCCAAAGTAGCTGTGCCATTTTGCATTCCCACCATCAATAAATGACAGTTTCTATTGAGCCGTCTCCTTGTCAGCATTTGGTGTTGTCAGTTTTGGATTTTAGCCATTCTAATAGGTGGGTAGTGGTACATTATTATTGTTTCAATTTTCTTTTTTTTTTTTTTTTTTTGAGACGGAGCCTTGCTCTGTCGCCCAGGCTGGAGTGCAGTGGCGCAATCTCGGCTCACTGCAAGCTCCGCCTCCCGGGTTCACGCCATTCTCCTGCCTCAGCCTCTCCGAGTAGCTGGGACTACAGGCGCCCGCCACCACGCCCGGCTAACTTTTTTTGTATTTTTAGTAGAGACGGGGTTTCACCGTGGTCTCGATCTCCTGACCTCATGATCCACCCGCCTCGGCCTCCCAAAGTGCTGGGATTACAAGCGTGAGCCACCGCGCCTGGCCTCAATTTTCTTTATTATTATTATTATACTTTAAGTTTTAGGGTACATGAACATGGCACATGGATACATATGTAACAGACCTGCACATTGTGCACATGTACCCTAAAACCTAAAGTATAATAATA
>NW_026652288.1:36352137-36371577 GCF_009828535.3 Hylobates moloch | reverse complement strand
TGATGCCTCCAGCTTTGTTCTTTTGGCTTAGGATTGACTTGGCGATGCGGGCTCTTTTTTGGTTCCATATGAACTTTAAAGTAGTTTTTTCCAATTCTGTGAAGAAAGTCATTGGTAGCTTGATGGGGATGGCATTGAATCTATAAATTACCTTGGGCGGTATGGCCATTTTCACAATATTGATTCTTCCTACCCATGAGCATGGAATGTTCTTCCATTTGTTTGTATCCTCTTTTATTTCATTGAGCAGTGGTTTGTAGTTCTCCTTGAAGAGATCCTTCATGTCCCTTGTAAGTTGGATTCCTAGGTATTTTATTCTCTTTGAAGCAATTGTGAATGGGAGTTCACTCATGATTTGGCTCTCTGTTTGTCTGTGATTGGTGTATAAGAATGCTTGTGATTTTTGTACATTGATTTTGTATCCTGAGACTTTGTTGAAGTTGCTTATCAGCTTAAGGAGATTTTGGGCTGAGACAATGGGGTTTTCTAGATATACAATCACATCATCTGCAAGCAGGGACAATTTGACTTCCTCTTTTCCTAATTGAATACCCTTTATTTCCTTCTCCTGCCTGATTGCCCTGGCCAGAACTTCCAACCCTATGTTGAATAGGAGTGGTGAGAGAGGGCATCCCTGTCTTGTGCCAGTTTTCAAAGGGAATGCTTCCAGTTTTTTGACATAGTTGGAAGTAAAGCTCTCCTCAGCAAATGTAAAAGAACAGAAATTATAACAAACTGTCTCTCAGACCACAGTGCAATCAAACTAGAACTCAGGATTAAGAAACTCACTCAAAACTGCTCAACTACATGGAAACTGAACAACCTACTCCTGAATGACTACTGGGTACATAACGAAATGAAGGCAGAAATAAAGATGTTCTTTGAAACCAATGAGAACAAAGACACAACATACCAGAATCTCTGGGACACATTTAAAGCAGTGTGTAAAGGGAAATTTATAGCACTAAGTGCCCACAAGAGAAAGCAGGAAAGATCCAAAATTGACACCCTAACATCACAATTAAAAGAACTAGAAAAGCAAGAGCAAACACATTCAAAAGCTAGCAGAAGGCAAGAAATAACTAAAATCAGAACTGAAGGAAATAGAGACACAAAAAACCCTACAAAAAATTAATGAATCCAGGAGCTGGTTTCTTGAAAAGATCAACAAAATTGATAGACCACTAGCAAGACTAATAAAGAAGAAAAGAGAGAAGAATCAAATAGACGCAATAAAAAATGATAAAGGGGATATCACCACCGATCCCACAGAAATACAATCTACCATCAGAGAATACTACAAACACCTCTACACAAGTAAACTAGAAAATCTAGAAGAAATGGATAAATTCCTCAACAAATACATCCTCCTAAGACTAAACCAGGAAGAAGTTGAATCTCTGAATAGACCAATAACAGGCTCTGAAATTGTGGCAATAATCAATAGCTTACCAACCAAAAAGAGTCCAGGACCTGATGGATTCACAGCCGAATTCTACCAGAGGTACAAGGAGGAGCTGGTACCATTCCTTCTGAAACTATTCCAATCGATAGAAAAAGAGGGAATCCTCCCTAACACATTTTATGAGGCCAGCATCATCCTGATACCAAAGCCTGGCAGAGACACAACCAAAAAAGAGAATTTCAGACCAATATCCTTGATGAACATTGATGCAAAAATCCTCAATAAAATACTGGCAAACCGATTCCAGCAGCACATCAAAAAGCTTATCCACCATGATCAAGTGGGCTTCATCCCTGGGATGCAAGGCTGGTTCAGCATATGCAAATCAATAAATGTAATCCAGCATATAAACAGAACCAATGACAAAAACCACATGATTATCTCAATAGATGCAGAAAAGGCCTTTGACAAAATTCAACAACCCTTCATGCTAAAAACTCTCAATAAATTAGGTATTGATGGGACATATCTAAAAATAATAAGAGCTATCTATGACAAACCCACAGCCAATATTGTTTCAATTTGAAATGGCTACCGACATATGATATGGAGCATCTTTCCTTATGCTTATTTGCTATGTGTATATTTTCTTTGGTAAGGTGTCTGCTCAGATCATTTGCCCATTCTTTAATTGGGTTGTTTTCTATTGTTGAGTTTTAACAGTTCTTTGTGTATTTAGAATGTAAGTCCCTTATCAGGTATGTCCCCCGCAAATATGTTCTCCCAGTCTGTAGCTTGTATTGTCATTCTCTTGACAATTCTTTTGCAGAGCAGAAGTTTTTAATTTTAATGACACAGAACTTATCAATTGCTTCTTTCAGGGCTTGTTCTTTTGGTGTCGTATCTAATAAGCCATCACCAAACTTAAGGTCATCTAGATTTTCTCCTATGTTATCTTCTAGAAGTTTTATAGATACTCACTTTTCATTTAGGTCTACAATAAACTTGGAGTTAATTTTCGTGAAGGCTGTAAGGGAGCTTCTAAGGGGGACATACATTAACTTCTTTGAGAGTGGGTGGGTGATTGTGAAACTCTTAGCTGGGTCTTACAACGGACCCTAGATCCATCAGGAGAGCCCCACCTTCAGAAACCCATAGTGGAATGTGTTTCATGCATACACGGAGGAGAATATGCAGTCATATGCTCACATGTATGCCTGCACATGATCACACACATGCGTATGGCTATGTCCTGATCCAGAGTTCTCTCGTCATTCTCTGTAAGTTGTTCCCTCCTTCAACTTTATTAAGGGATATATTGACAGAATGTCATTAAAATTAAAAACTTCTGCTCTGCAAAAGAATTGTCAATGGACTGACTCTGTATGTCCATTCATGTCTCCTTGTGTCCCTGGACTGACTCTGAATGGGCCACAGCGGCCTTACCTGGTAGGGAGCACAGATTACACCCTGGTATTCAAAGCATGTTGAGTAGGTGAGAGTGTGGGCAAGTGTGCAGGGAAGGCAGGACAGCCACCCTCCAGGTCTCTGGAAAACCCCCCAGGACAGGGATGTTCAGGCCGTGTGATGCTATACTAAGCTGTTTTACGTGAGGAATGGGTGCTTTTTAAGACTCTGTCTAGAGGGCTATGGGCACAGATCTGTGTTCAAAGATTTTCTGGGCACTTATGTTTTGTGAGACATCAGATAGGGACAACTTTCTAAGCCTCAGCTTTGTCACGTGTAAAATGGGCATGAACCCTTTTCCCCTTTGCAGAGGTTTGTGGCAATTAAGTGAGGTCAGCGTGCGACGCTTTTTGAACAAAGGTGACACGGGGGTACTTGCTCAGGAAATAAGAGCTGCTATTATTACTACTCTTCATAGCATACTGTAAGGTTTCCCTTCCTCTCACCCCAGCTCGGAAGCACCTTATCAAGATGAACTGAGCCCCTTCTGTTTCTTCTCTTCCCTCTAACCACCTCGCCCCTTCCTTTCCCCCATCCTGCCCCCATTCTCAGCCCCGCCCATCCAGCTAGCCCCGCCCCTGTCACCGCCTTTTCCCTGGCCCCGCCCACCAGACCTGCACCAGCACAGCCCTCCTCAGCGGGGCAGGAAGCTCATGGTGTAGTTTCGTGGGATCGTGGCAAAGCCCACGTGTTTGGGCGACACGTCAATGTCCTTAGGCGACTGGGAGGACTTGAAGCGAAAGTTCTGCATGATGGTGGTGAAGAAGAGAAAGAGCTCCATTCTGGCCAGGCCTTCTCCAAAACAGAACCGCTTTCCTGAGGAGGAGAGGCGGGAGGGGTGGAGGTGAAGCCCACTCTCAGTGCAGCCTCACCCCACTACCGACCTCCAGCTGCTGCTCTCCCAGGGAGGAGGGGTGGAATATTATGGCCTGAGAGAGTTTCAGAGGAGGTTCTGATCCTCCCTGAGCCTCAGTTTCTTTCTATAAGAGATGTAACAGTGGTGAACCAATATCGAGATATGATTACTAACCAAAGTCCATAGTTTACATTAGGGTTTACTCTGTGTTGTACAGTTCTATGGGTTTTGAAAAAGGCATAATGTCATGCATCCATCACAGATGGGGTGATCCATGCCAGGTGTAGCAATGGGAGGTTTAGATGCCCCTACCCGCCAGATACACTGGCAAATATGACTGCTGTGCTGTGCCATTATCTCCTTTTCGGGGATCTGAAGAATCTGCTGTGTGACCCCAGACAAATAAATCTACGCGGAAAGATGTTTCCTTTCCTTTGGCCTGGAAGCAGGTATTGGGTGCTTGGTAGTTAAGGAAGTATCAGCTGGTGGCTCAAGGGTAGATTCTAACAGGAACTTCCAAGCTGGAGAAATACCAGGCTACACCGCAGAGAGGGGAGGTGGGTGAGGGAGGCGCCTGCTGGTGTGAGCCGTGGCCTGGCAGCAAACAGTGGTCTCTTACCGATGGAAAAAGGCACAAAAGCGTCACTCTTCTTAAACTGCCCCTTCTCGTCCAGGAAGTGCTGCGGATTGAAGTCCCAGGGGTTGGAGAAGAACCTGGGGTCTTTCAGCACGGAGCCCAGCATAGGGAACACTTCGGTGCCCTGGTAGGGAGGAGGAAAGTGTGTGTGATGAGGTGGGTTGGGGGGATTGGTGAAGGTACACAGGGGCTGGAGGGGAACTAGGGTGCCCCAGGTAAGGGGAAGTGGCAGGCATGGAGGAGTTGGGGTCCTGTGATGGAGGAGCTTTGGGGGATAGAAGGTTCACGTCTCTGAAACAGGAAGTTTGGGAGACATGGGGTCCATGTCCTGCTACGCAGGGTGTTTGGGGGACCTGAGATTTGTGTCCCTAAGATAAAAGGCCTAATGGAAAGGGGGCTTCTGTTTCTTAAGTCAGGAAGTTTGGGAACATGTGGTTGATTCTCCTGACACAAAGCGTCTGGGGAGATGCAGGACTCAGGAGTGTCTAAGTGGGAAGGTGGAATGGATGTGGCGGTTGCCACAGTCTTTTTTTGGCTGAGTGAGCGAGTGGGACAGGGTCTAGAAAGCTTCTAATGGGGGTAGGATTCTGGGGACACAGAGAGAGGCTGGAAGTCCCTGTAGTCTGGGGGGTGGGGGACAGCACCTTAGGAAGGAAGAAATCCCGAAACTTGGTGTCCTTGTTGACCCTGCGGGCCACACCCATGGGGAGCATGTCTCCAAATCTTTGGATCTCGTGGATCACTGCCTCCATGTAGGGCATCTTGGCCCGGTCCTCAAACTTGGGCTGCCGGTTCTTGCCGATCACTCTGTCAATCTCCTCATGGACCTTGGCTGGGGGAGGAGGGGGAATGTGTTTAGGTATCTAGGGGTTTCAGAGCAGGGATGATAGTCCGAATAGGTAAAACCGGGTGGATGACATGGCTCCACATATGACACGGAGGTAGGCCATTCATAACAGACATCAGCCATTAGCATTGTTGGAGCAGGGTCCTGTTAACCAGGTTGTGTCAGAATCAGAGGGGAGGCACAGGGAGGAACTTAGGGGATGACCTGGAGGAGCAGGCAGCGGGCACTCAGTGGGCTTGGGACAGGAGTGACTGACCAATCAGTGCAGACATTTTCAATATTTTAATAGCTAGTGAGACTCAGCTGATGCCTATCAGCTGAATATTGCCCTGTCTCTGGACAGCAAGGCACGTCTCAGGGTCCTGGGATCTGGGACAGGTGGTTACATTGCACCAGGCTCAGGGGAGTTTTGAGGGTCTGGGGCCCTCCACTTCCCTTCCCCTCCAGCCTTACCCTCCACCTCTGGGTGCTTCATGAGCAGCAGGAAGCCATAGCGCAGGGTGGTGCTGACGGTCTCGGTGCCCGCAAAGAAGAGGTTCAGCGTGGTCAGCACCAGGTTCTTCAGACAGAACTCTGTGTTGGGGTTCTTCTCCTCCTGCAGGGAGAGGACGCTTTAGACCAAGCTCTTGGGGCCCTTCTAGGGCTTTTCCTTTGGATCTACCTTTCTTTGGTCCAGATCAAAGGTGGAAAGAGGGTCCCTAGATCTGCCAGACTCGCTCCAGGTTCCAGCCATTGCCCTGGCTGCTGGCTTTGCCCAAAATGCTCCTCCTTCTCACCTTCTTTACCTTGCTGACCATCTGTCCTTTAATTATCAACTTAGCTGTCAGTTTTTTTTTTCTTATACAGACTTGGTCTTGCTAAGTTGCACAGGCTGGACTCCAGTTCCTGGGTTCGAGGAATCCTCCAGCCTCAGCCTCCTGAGTAGCTGGAGCTGCACATGCACAGGACCATGCAGGCTCACTTTAAATTTTTAAAAAATTAATTAATTTTTGAGACACGGTCTTATTCTGTCATCCAGGCTGGAGTGCAGTGCTGTGATATTGGCTCATTGCAACCTCTGCCCACCCTGGGCTCTAGCTATCCTCCCACCTCAACCTCCTTAGTAGCTGGGACCACAGGCCTGCACCACCACACCCAGCCATATTTTTGTAATTTTTTATACAGACGGGGTTTTGCCCTGTTGCCCAGTCTGTTACTTTTTTAGTGATAGGAATATTTGGAAAGAGAAGGATGAGGGGAGGCGAAGGGAAAGTAGTACAGAGATGGCAAGATGAAGAGTCTGAACAAAAGAGCTTTTCTGAGATGCAAGTACAGAGTTTTAAGCAACAGCGTCCTATTTCTCCTCTAAAAATCTCGAAACTTACTGTGGGGGAATCCCTCCCTTGATCCTTTCTCCCTGAGCTTCGGACTCCCTAAAGCCTTCCCACATGGGAGGCTGACACCCAGAGGGAGGTGGGGACCCTGCAATGTAAAGCCAGGTCACCTGTCCACAGAGGTGTGCCTGATAACCAGGACATGAACGGTTAGAGAGCATGGTGGCTAAAAGCACCAGCTTTAGGCTCAGAGAGACCAGGGTTTGAGCTTGGGGGACCACGGCTTCCTCGCTGTGTGACCTCAGTTAAGACACTTAAACTCTCTGGGCCTCAGTTTCCTCCTTTGTACAATTGGGGCCATGATTGAACCTCCTTCAAGAGCTGCTATGAGTGTTCCATGGGGGACTGTAAAGCACTTAACGCAGTGCCTGGCACATGGTAGTGCTGTAGAAGTGCTTGCTATTCTAATGCACGTGCACAAGTCCTGCCTGTGGGTGATGGCTCAGTAGATGGAACAGTAGTGGTTGATATAGTTGGGACTGTGAGGATTTTTTTTTTTTCTTTACAGAGTCTTGCTCTATCACTCAAGCCGAGTGCAGTGGCATGATCTCGGCTCACTGCAACCTCTGCCTCCTGGGTTCAAACAATTCTTCTGTCTCAGCCTGCTGAGTAGCTGGGATTACAGGCGCATGCCACCATACCTAGCTCGTTTTTGTATTTTTAGCAGAGACGGGGTTTCACCATGTTGGCCAGGCTGGTCTCTAACTCCTGACCTCAGGTGATCCACCTGCCTTGGCCTCCCAAAGTGCTGGGATTACAGGTCGTGAGCCACCACGCCCGGCCAATTGTGAGGATTATTATGACGAGGGCTAATTTGAATGGGCCTGTGTTGTCTGCCCGCCCCACTCCCAGACTGATTTCCCTCTGCCTGGCTTTGCACCTCCCTGCACTGGCTGCTGGGGTGTACCTCCTGCATGCGGATGAGAAAGGAGTCGATGAAGTCCCGTGGGGAACTGGGATCCAGCGTGCGCTGGTTGTGCTCCACCTTCTTGGCTATGAAGTCCTTCAGCCCTTGCAGCAACTTAAAGGCCTGTTGCTGTGGTCCTGGCAGGTGTTTCATCACCGAAGAGAACATCTCATAGAGCTGGGGTTGCAGAGAGGGGATGGGAAGGGAAGGACAGTTGTCGGGGGGCAGGAGCTGATGGGAATGGGATTTGTTTCATAGCAAGGAAGGAACTGAGTTAAAGGCATCTGTCCAGGTGTTTAGGTATTTCAGTAGTGTTGGATGGGAACCTATATCTAAGTTTTCATGTGGGTTAGGTGCCAGGGCTATGGTCTAGTAATTTAGGTGAGAAGAACTGAGGCACATATCCAGGTTTGAGGTATGCCAAATGAGGCCGGATTGGAGCACATATCTAGGTGTTCAGATATTCAAGTGAAGTTGAGTTGGAAGACACCTGTCCAGGGGTTTAGCTCTTCAGGTGGGGCTGGTATGAGGTGAGTGGCACCTGTCTAGGTATTTAGGCATTCAAGTGGGCTTGGTTGGAGACAGCTGTCCAGATACTTACTGGGTCTGGATTGGGGGCTTTTGTATGGGTGTTCAGGTATTAAAGTGGGGCTGGCGAAGATGTTGAAGTAGAGGGGATACCTGTTCAGGTGTTTACCTATCCAAGTGGGATGCACTGGGGGCACCTCTGTAAGGTGTGTGATTGGAAAGGGTTGGGGAACACTTATTTGGGTGTCAGGGAATAATCTGTCTAGATATTTATGTGTTTAGGGTGTTGGTTAGGGCAGCTGTCCATGTTTTCAGATATTTAAATGGGTCAAGTAGAGGGCGTTTGGCCAGATATTCCAGTGGGCTAATCCGGGACATTTGTGTAGATGGAAATGATTATGATGGGCTGGATTTTGCGGCATCAGGTGTTCAGGTATGCAGGAGGCGGTTTGAGGCAGTCACTTGTCCTAGTGTTAAGATATTCAGAAGAACTGGGTAGGGAGCATCTGTCAGAAGTTACGGTAAGTTGGGGATGGGAACACGTGCCCAGATGAGAGAGCTGAGCTGAGGGTATGCATCCTGCCGTCAGGCTCTGTTTTGGGGAGCATCTGTTGAGCTATCCAGGTGTCCTTGGAGACTGGGTATTGGGCATCCCTCCTGGGTTCTGGTGCAACTCTCCAGTTGTCCAATATTGGGGGCTGATTTTGAAGGGGCACTGTCTGGAGGGGGGTGGGAGTTTGGGGCACCTGTCTCCAGGTAGGAGAGCAGTTGGCAGGTTGTGGTAGGGGCATCACGGGCCGGGCTGCAGCCGGTTACCTGCCCCGTGGAGGTTGCCGTGAACTGGAAGCTTCCCAGCATCATGCGCAACAGTGACAGGAACTCTTTGTCCTCATAGTCAAAGCGGTCCCCAAAGACAATGGAGCTGATGACATTGGATACGGTGCGGCTCAGGAAGAAGGTGGGATCGATACTGGCGCCTGCAGGTGTGGCAGGAGAAGGGGGTTGGGAAGAGAGTCAACTGAGAGGTCTGAGGAGAGTCAGAATTCCAGGAGGCAGGGCTCTGTTCAGCCAAATTCCCAGTGCCAGACTCCAGGGCTGGAAGTGCGGGCGCCTTTCCCCACCTAGTCCCCATCCCCAGGCAGAACGCGCGCGGGTTCCTCGCCTTGGGCGTTTTCCTTCTCCCGCCCCCGCACTCGGGGTCCCCTGCTCACCGCGAGTGCCCCGGAGGGCCTGGATGAGGAAGCCCGCCTCCTCCTGGATGCGCTCCTCGATGCCGCGCTTGCCCACGCCAAAGTCCCGCAGGGTGGCGATGGAAAAGCGCCGGAGCTGCTTGGCGCGCTCCCCGTTGCTGAACACCACGCCTGGGGAGGTGAACGCGGGGGTGGAGAGAGGCCAGGGGGTGGCGGGGGCAGGAGCGGACCAGCTCCAAGGGGCTCCCCAAGGGCGGAGCAGAGAGGGAGTGGGGTGGGAGAGAGATGGATTCAGCGTGAGGCCCAGGAGAGCTGCAAACTCAGTCAGAGAAACACGAGAGCACGAGAGAGAGAGAGAGAGAGAGAGAGAGAGAGAGAGAGGAAGAGAGGAGAGAGAGAGAGAGAGACCAGGTAGAAAGAATAAGACAATCAGAAGAGAAACAGAAAGGCTAGACAGAGAAATGCACAGAGAAACAGAGGGATAAGGGGACACTCCATGGAGGAAGGGAAGGCAGTGGGGAGAGAAAGAGAGAGAGAGATGGAGGGAGGGGAAGTGAGATATGGGGAGATCTGGGAGGAGGAAATAAAAATGGTGAAAGATTCTTAAGCTGAGCTGGAGAAAAGAGAAAAATACTGAGATAGAAACAGAGAGGGTCTGGAAGGAAGACAGACGGTTACCAGGAGATGGAGGCTGGAGATGTGGAAGTAGGAATACCCTGAAATCCTAAGACAGAGGAAGAAGTGGGAGAGGGAAGCGGAGAGAGGAGAAACACGGAGAAGGACAGAAGCTGAGAGCGACAAAAAGACAAATGAAGACAGAGGACCAGGGCTGGAAAACAGAAACCCAGGATGTCCTCAGAGATGGAGAGAGAGGGGAAAGAGGAGACTCCAGTGAGAGAGAACAAGGAGACGGGGCAGAGAGAGGCAGGGAGGAATCAGGACAGGGACGCTGGAGACAGGTGAGGGACGCACAGGGAGAGGCCACAATGAAGGGAGATGGGGAGAGAAGACCAGACGGGGGCTCTGCCATAGCCTCCAGTGAGCAGGAGAGTCAGGGAGAAGGCTGGGGACACTGAGACCATCGCGTCCGCCTGGCCACCGTCCCCCTCTTGGGCACCCCCTCACCATAGCCTTTGAAGAGCCAGTCGAAGGTGGCCTGCTCCCCTCGCCCGCTGAACTCTTCAGCCTGGTCCACCAGAGCCTCCTTGACGGCATCATGTCCACACAGCACCACGACCCGCCGGGGCCCCAGGTGAATGGTGAACACGGGGCCATAGCGCTCACTGATCTGATGGAGGCGGATGGGAGTGGTTAGAGGGAGCAGCCCCCACTCTGAATGGGCCCAGCACTGAGAGGTCATGTACTGGGTTGCTTCGCCCCCAGGTTCTCACAGTCAGGGAGCTGGACATCCCAAGATCCTGTCTTTCTGATGCTGAAACTCCAAAACTCCGTTTCCTAAGACTCTGGCCCACACTGGTCAACCCCCTGCCACAAAACCCCAGCCAACAGGGCAGCCCCCACCCCATGCCACCCATCTCCCTGCCTTGGGACACCTTCATGAGGGAGTTATACATCTGCTCTGTGTTCAGCTGCAGGTAGTTTCCAATGAAGGGCAATGGGGTTGGTCCCGGAGGCAGCTTCCCCCTGCTCTTCCTCTGCTGCCAGACAGACATCAAGACCATCACAGTCAGGCAAGCCAGCAAGGCCCCCAGAAGCAGCCCTGAGGCCAGCATGGTGGTAGTGGGATGATAGATGGTGACGGCTTGGGTGGTTTGCCTTTATACTGCCTGAAAAAGAGGGATGGACTTTGGCTGATTACATAATCACCTCATTTCACCTCCCACTACACCTCCCACCATGAATCCCGCCTAGCTTGGGACACAGCCAGCAAGGGAGGATAAGGGGACCCCAGGGCAGCTGAACAGAGAGGGGGCCTCCAGACTAAATCTGTGGTACTTCAGGAGGGTTGCCGCAGGGCTGTGGATTTAGGAGGGGGCAACAGATAAGCTGTAGAACTGAGGAGTTTGGAATATTTGCATAGGGGAGCACTTGGGCTTTGGATTTGGGGTCTGAGAGTGAGAATGCACCCCAAGGTTGTGGATCTGGGGGTTCCAGGGGAGAGGAATCCAAAGGTCTGGGTTTTATTAGTGTGAGACGGAAGTATGGCTGTGCATGTGGGGGTCTTCTGGTGAGGAGCATGAAGGGTTAAGGGTCTCAGGAGGGGGGATTCCAGGCATGTGGACTTGAAAGTCTTGGGGCTAGGAAGACCCAGGGCTGTGGGTGTGGAGTTTCTGGGAGGAGGAGTGTGTAGCAAGCCCAGCAGGTCCTCCCAGAAAGCCCAGCAGCCCAGCACTGGGCCCAGGGGCTGACTTGATTTTGCTTTTGCCCAGAGCTGTCTCTTGATGCCCAGAATCCTCATTGGAACCTCAGAGTGAGGCCAGGATGGGTGCCATGGAACCTCCACTGCCCATCTGTGGTTGGGAAAGGGGTGGAAGACCAGAGCCATATTTCAGGGGAACTTTCCCCACACCTGGAGAAGAGTACCTTGTGTTATCAGTTGGCAGAGGGATTGGCTAGGTCTGGAGAAATAGTAATAACAACCCCCAAATGGTGGAAAAATCTCAAGTGTCCCAAGGGTTGTAATTTACAAAGAACTCCACTGGTTTCCAACCCAGATTCTTAGGGAAACCCACTAGATTGATTGTATCATCCCTATTAATCTTATGATTGCTATTTACGTTTCTCATTTTATATAAGGATCTGCGGAGGACAGAAAACAGACAGTGGGCAGGGGACATGCGTGAGTGGCCCTGAACTCCCATCTCTCCTGCTCTGCATCCTTAGTTCCACTTTCTGGATTTGGTTTTCCTGCCAGTGGAAAGGGAGTGTTTAGGAAGAGAAGATCATATTTGAGGGTGAGTTAAGTATCCTTTAAGGGCGATTCCTGCTTTGTCAGGGGCTACTACTATCAGCAGGCAGAGGAAACAATAGCAGAAGAGATTGGGGTAAACTCCAGTGTTAGGCACAGAGGCAGATCCTGGGGTGGGTGGGAGTGGAGAAGCGATGAGTAGCCCTCCTGTCCTTCCCTCAGGGACATTCTTCCTTAGTAAACAGGAGAGTTACCCTTTGGTGAGCACGGTCATATATGGGAAGATTAAGTCTAGGTGTGTATGATCTGGTCGAATCTTTGTAGCAATGAGGTTGGTTCATCGTGATCATCCTCATTTTGAAGATGAGCAGATCTCAACTCCATAAATCCTCTTGAGTGAGGTCACACAGGGAATAAGTGAGGGAGCTGGGATATGAACTCTTTCCCTGTGCCCCTTCATTGACTGGCCTAGATCACCCTGGGAGTCAAGTGCGGGCCAGGCTTAGCAGGAGGTGAGTGCTGGGACTGGCATCAGCAGTGGACATGCTGATGACATTGGTGGGTTCTGATATCAGCATCAGGTATGGCCAGGGAGGGAGAGGCATCGTGTTGGCTTTGGGACTGCCCCCAGGTGTATGCTAGGATGGGAAACAAGTTGGCACTGAACTCGACACCAGGAGAATATTGAATTCATGTTTGGTGCCAAGAGGGCTCTGTGTGTTGCCTCAGGTGTCATTGAGGGCATAAGAGTGCCCTGCTTCAGGAGGGCATAAGAGTGGCACCACATAGGGTCTGAGGTTGGTCCCAGTGGGCTCTGACATGAGCATGAGGCAGGTGCGATATCGGTCCTATGTGGGCCTGAGATGAGCCTCTGCCAGACCCTGAGAGGGGCCCCAGATGGCCACAGGACAGGCTCTGATGTTTGGACCTTCCAGTGTTGCAACTGTCCTCTGGGTCACCAGCTGTGGACAAGTGGAGGTCGGTGAGGTTGGCCCCCCCAGGACTGACATCTTGCTCGAAGTGTTCTAGGATGCTGAGCTCTGAGACCTGTGTGGAGGGAACAAAGGTCAGAGAACAAGGCAGAGAGAGGAAAGTTGTTTGTTGATTTTGGAGGGGAAGAGGTGGGAAGGAGGATTAGCACCAGCTTGGCAGATATCAATTGCTCTAATCCTGGTCACCAGCCTGCACCTGGGCCTGGCTCCTCCTTTTCCTTCTTGTTTCTTAAAAAGGTGGGAGACAGAAATCTGGGGAGTTTGTTTCTCAGTGGGGTTGGCACTACGAAGTGCACTAGGTGATCAGCAGGTTGCCATGACCTGGCCAGGGAGGGGGTGGGGAGAGGCAGGTTGGGAGAACTCTAGTATTTGTGGACATAGAGGTCAATCGATTTTGGACTTGTTGATTACCCTAGAGCATGGAGTGAGAGAATGGTGTCTGAAATCATGTGGGAGGGACTTGCCCCAGTGGGCAGTGTCTTGGGAACAGGCTTTCGGAGTGAGTTAGTGGCAAACCCAGGAAGATCCCTTTCCTTTGCTGGGCCTCAGTTTCCCTTTCTGGATGGATGGTGCAATGATTAAGGCCTGGATTGGAATCCTAACCTTCTCCTTTCTCTGTTGTGTGGCCTTGAACTGCTGACTTCATCTCTCTGGGCCTTATGGAGCCAAGAACAGCTCTTACCTCTTCAGGTATTTAGGGGAGAAGCATATGTGTTAATGCAGATGAGGTTCATGGCAGTAAGTGCTCAATGAATAGTAGTCGTTCTCTTTAATCTGTAGGATGAAGCGGATGGATGAGATGTTCCCTAAGCACACTCCTTGCTTTTACATCCTCTAGTCTAAAGCTCACAAATCTTTTCCTTTGGGAAGGAGGAAAGGGACAGAGTCTTTGGGAACCTCTTTCCCCATCCCTTCCTCAGCACAGCCAAGCTTTACCCCATGGAGCTGTGAATAGGAAATTAATCCTTCATGGCCTCCTGGAGTGTGGTGCTGAGTTAGGCAGTATCTGTGGAAGGACAGAGCAGCGTTAGACTCTCAGGTTATTCTGGTTGGCCCTGGAGCCCTGCACAGGACTTTGCCCACCTGTCTGTCTACCGTTGTCTTGCATCCTGTCTTTCTATCTTCTCTTTCTCCTTCCCTGCAAGTCAGTGTTCCCCTCAATCACCCTGTGTGCTCCTGCATCTTAGTATTTTGTGGCATTTTGTCCAGTGAGTTCTCCTGGATGCCTCTGCCATGTTTATCCTCATTCATACAACTGTCTGTGTGTCATTCTGGGTGCATGCTTGTAGTGTCTATGTGCGTGTATGTTTCTGTATGTCCATGTTGATACATGAATTTATGTGTGCACCAGGCTTTGTGGGGTGTATGTTTGTGCTTAATAATGGGTATCCATTCCAACTAATGTCTGCACATGCACATGTGTGTGTGTGCCTGACAGGGTGTGCCACTGTTTCTCAATGCTTGCCAATCTTTGTGTCTGTCTCTGCATACAGCATGTGTGCACACATGCTTTAGGGGTGTCTACGATGTGCATTTCTGTGTAAAACAAGATGTATGCTGCATATTTATATTTGTGTGTATGCATTCACAACTGGGTGACTACATATAAGTATGTGGATGTTTTTTCTTTTCTTTTTTTTTTCTTTTTTTTTTTTGAAACAGAGTCTCGCTCTGTCCCCAGGCTGGAGGGCAGTGGCATGATCTCGGCTCACTGGAAGCTCTGCCTCCCAGGCTTACACCATTCTCCTGCCTCAGTTTCCTGAGTGGCTGGGGCTACAGGCGCCCGCCACCATGCCCGGCTAATTTTTTGTATTTTTAATAGAGATGGGTTTCACCATGTTAGCCAGGATGATCTCGATCTCCTGACCTCATGATCCACCCACCTCGGACTCCCAAAGTGCTGGGATTACAGGTGTGAGCCACCGCGCCCAGCCAGTATGTGGATGTTTTCATGTGTTCATTGTGGTGTCTGTATGCAGACTTGCAGGCCATGTTGCATACACGTGAACATCTGATATTTTCCTGTGCTCATCTGTGTTTGGATTAAAACAGTCCTATCCCAGCTCCATTTATCTGCTTGAAAAAACTCCCAGACCTGCAGGAAGTTTTTATGAGCATAATCTTAATTAAACTCCTCATTGCAAGACTGAGGTTAGCTTTATCATCTCCATTTTGCAAATGAGTTAGGTAAGTTCCCCCAAAGTCGGTCATAAGTGACTTGCTTCTGCATTTCACAGCTAATGAGTGTAGAGCCTTAGTATGGTGTTGTGTGATGGTAAATTTTTTTTTTTTTTTTGAGATGGAGTTTTGCTCTTTCGCTCTTGTTCCCCAGGCTCGAGTGCAATGGCGCGATCTTGGCTCACTGCAACCTCTGCCTCCTGGGTTCAAGTGATTCTTCAGCCTCAGCCTCCCGAGTAGCTGGGATTATGGCCACCACACGCAGCTAATTTTTGTATTTTTAGTAGACACGGGGTTTCACCATGTTTGTCAGGCTGGTCTCAAACTCCTGACCTCAGGTGATCCGCCCACTTCGGCCTCCCAAAGTGCTGGGATTACAGGCGTGAGCTACCACGCCTGGCTGTGAATGTAAGTTTCATGCTGTTAATCACCACTTTGGACTGCCAGGCCCCACCTGTTTTTCTTTATGAAACATTAGAAAAACTGCTTGTAATCTCTTGTGCTTCTTCAAATACTTCTGTGTAAACATGTAACAAAAGATTTCAAAATGTTAGAAAAAAAAGTCTTATAATAGGAGGGAGACTTGACCTTCTATAGTGCTTGCACTCTTGGAAGCTTAACCAAAGACCTGGTTGGCCAGTATACCCCTCAGGCCATTGGCAATGAAGCAGTGGGGGGGTTGGGGTACTAGTGATTGTGGTCAGAGAGTGAAATGTCTGTGTTTCACATTTCAGAGTGATGACAAGGATTTGGGGAGTGGGGCTGTGGGAATGTTGGCTGAAAATAGAGTGAAGAAGGTGAAAGAAGAGGTCAAGATTCTTTTTTTCTGAGTGTTTGGACAGCTCACATCCATGGCCATGAAGTTCCTGCCTACCTGGAAAATGACAGGACTTAGAGTTCAGAGATGGGAAAGAAGTTGGATAGATGACAGGGATGAACAGCTTTTTCTTTTTTTTCTTTTGAGATGGAGTCTTGCTCTGTCGCCCAGGCTGGAGTGGAGTGCTACAATCTTGGCTCACTGCAAGCTCCACCTCCCAGGTTCATGCCATTCTCCTGCCTCAGCCTCCCAAGTAGCTGGGACTACAGGTGCCCACCACCACGCCTGGCTAATTTTTTGTATTTTTAGTAGAGATGGGGTTTCACCGCATTAGCCAGGATGGCCTCGATCTCCTGACCTCATGATCTGCCTGCCTCGGCCTCCCAAAGTGCTGGGATTACAGCCACCCACCATCATGCCCAGCTAATTTTTGTATTTTTGTAGAAACCGTGTTTCTCCATGTTGGCCAGGGTGGTCTTGAACACCTGACCTCAGGTGATCCATCTGCCTCAGCCACCCAAATCGTTGGGATTACAGGGATGAGCCTCCATGACTGAACAACTTTTTTTTTTTTTTTTGATACAGAATCTCGCTCTGTCACCCAGGCTGGAGTGCAGTGGCATAATCTCGGCTCACTGCAAGCTCCACCTCCCGGGTTCATGGCGTGCTCCTGCCTCAGCCTCCTGAGTAGCTGGGACTACAGGTGCCTGCCACCATGCCTGGCTAATTTTTTATATTTTTAGTAGAGACTCTGTCTCAAAAACAAGACAAACAAAAACAAACAAACATGATGCAACTATATGCTGCCTATAAGAAACTCATTTTACCTGTAAAGACGCATATAGACTGAAAGTACATACATGGAAAAAGATATTCCATGCAAACAAAAACTAACAGCAAGTAGTAGTAGCTATAACTTATACCAGTTGAAACAGATTTTAAGGCCGGACGGGAATGGTGGTTCACACCTGTAATCCCAGCACTTTGGGAGGCTGAGGTGGGTGGATCATGAGGTCAGGAGATCAAGACCATCCTGGCCAACACGGTGAAACCCTGTCTCTACTAAAAATACAAATATTAGCTGGGTGTGCCCCTGTAGTCCCAGCTACTGGGGAGGCTGTGGCAGGAGAACCACTTGAACCTGGGAGGCAGAGGTTGCAGTGAACAGAGATCACGCCACTGCACTCCAGCCTAGGTGACAGAGTGAGACTCCGTCTCAAAACATCATCATCATCATCAACAACAACAACAATAACCCCGATTTTAAATCAAAAACATTAAAAATAAAAACAAAACAAAGTATGAACCCGGGGGTTGGAGGTTGCAGTGAGCCAAGATCACACCAGTGCACTCTAGCCTGGGCAACAGAGCAAAACTCCATCTCAAAAAAAAAAAAAATATTCTGGCAGCATCACATTTCTTAGTCCCAGAAAGAGGGGCATGTGACTAGGCAAAAAACGACCCAGGTTCCATTTCATGCACACACCCTCTGGAGCACAAATCTCCTTCTCTCTATCCCACTTAGACCTGGGTTTCTCTCTTGTCCCTGTATCTCTTTGTTTCTTTGCCTTTCTCTTTGTTCATCTCCATCTCCAACTTTTTGTCTAGTTGGATTTCTCTCTGAGTCATGGGTGCGTTCACTCTTTGGGTTCCTCTTGATTCTCTTCTCAGCCCTATGTCACTTTCTCAGTCTCCTTCTCACTGAAACTTTTTTCTTGTCTTTTATTCTTTCTGCTTCTATCTCCCTCTCTCTGTTTCTTTGAATTGTCTTTTGTCTCTGTGTCCTCCTTGACATTTATCTTTGACTCACTGAATCTCTCTCTCTCTCTCATCTCAATTTTGTTTTGTTTGTTTGTTTGCTTTGTTTTGTTTTTGAGACAGAGTCTCGCTCTTGTCGCCCAGGCTGGAGTGCAGTGGCGCGATCTTGGCTCACTGCAACCTCCACCTCCCGGGTTCAAGCAATTCTCCTGCCTCAGTCTCCTGTGTAGCTGGGATTACAGGCAGCCGCCACCATGCCTGGCTAATTGTGTGTGTGTGTGCATGTATTTTTAGTAGAGACAGGGTTTCACCATGTTGGCCAGGCTGATCTCGAACTCTTGACCTCAGGTTATCCACCTGCTTTGGCCTCCCAAAGTGCTGGGATTACAGGTGTGAGTCACTGTGCCCGTCCTCATCTCTATTTTGATCTCCCTCTGGTTCTGTTTCTATGCATCTCTATTTTCTCTCAGTCTTGATTTCTGTCTCCATCACATAATACCTGGCATAATCTGCCATGCTCTGAATTTCTCTGCCTCAAGTCCTCTGCAATTATTTTTCCTCTTTAGCTTGCTTCTACTTTTCGGTTCAAGTTCCTCCACTCCTGGCTTCCTATCTGGAGGTGGGATGGTGAAGGGAGCTGTTCTAAGAGTATTTGCTCTCTCCCTTCCTGTCTGAATAGGAAAACCAGACTCACAACCAAACACCATCACCACACACACGCCACCACCCTGAATGGGTGTTAAATACTGTGGGTGAGGATCAGAATGGGATGGGGAGGTAAAAGCTAAGAGAGTCAAAGGAGATGGGCTGAGCTGAGTCTCTACTCCAAGAAAGACATTCTAGCAGCAGATCCAAGAGACAAAAGGTGGCACTGTGTGTGAGTCACTCAGCTTTCCCAGAATTTCCACCACTTCTGGACACAGGATGCCTCAGCTCAGCCAGCCAAACCCCATTCCCCAAACTTATAGATACCTTGAGGGATTCTGTTTCCAAGTCTGAGAATACAGTCGCATGAAAAGGACACTGAATTTTGTTAAATAGTATATGAGGGTAGGATATAATATCCAGGAAGTTCATTTCAGGACAATAAGGCTTTGAAAATATTTGGTGCGGAAAAGGTAGTGAATCACTTTTTAGATTATTAAGGAGCGCAATCACTAATTGCGTTAGAAGAGATGTTCTCCTCCAGAGACTGGGGTTCAGAGGTGATCTCTACACCTTAGACGTTCAAAACACACACACACGCACACCAACACACACTACAGCAAAGTTCTTTTTTTCCTTTTTTAATTTGATACAGCAAAGTTTTGATATACCAACACAGGTAATCTTTGATTATTGTTATTTAACATCTTGAGTAGAAAACAAGAACTTTTTGAACAAAACCCTTTCAACTGATTTATTTCTCTTGTTTTCTAAATCTTCAGCTTACTTTCCTTATTAATATTCTAGTGTTCCATTATACAGTAGGGTGGCTGTAGTTAACGATAATACATTGCATATTTCAAAATAGTTAGAAAAGAGGATTTTGAATGTTCTTACCACAAAGAAATGATAAATGTCTCAGTAATGGATATAATAATTACCTGAATTTGATTGTTATACATTGCATACAC
>NW_026652288.1:36278388-36347137 GCF_009828535.3 Hylobates moloch | reverse complement strand
ACAAATTCTTCCCAGATCTACTGATCTTGTTTTACAGAAGGTGTAGGTGAGGGCAAGGGAAGGATTTTGTTTTGTTTTGTTTTGAGACAGAGTCTTGCTCTTGTTGCCCAGGCTGGAGTGCAATGGCGCGATCTCAGCTCACTGCAAACTCCACCTCCCAGGTTCAAGCGATTCTCCTGCCTCAGCCTCCTGAGTAGCTGGGATTACAGGCACCTGCCACCACGTCCGGGTAATTGTTGTATTTTTAGTAGAGACGGAGTTTTGCCATGTTGGCCAGGCTGGTCTCCAACTCCCGACCTCATGATCTGCCTGCCTCCGCCTCCCAAAGTGCTGGGATTACAGGCGTGAGCCACCGCACCCAGCCGGGAAGGATTTTTTAAATTGCCCAAATGGAATTATCGGTAGAGCTAGACAGAATTCAGGAACTTTTATAATGTGTCCCTTATCCCACTTTTCCCCAAATATGTGAGTCTCTAACATCAACACATTTAAGTAATAATAATAAAAAAATGATTAAGTTCAACTAGCTTTTCTTGAGTGCTTACTGTATGCCAGGCATTGTGCTAATTATTTTATATGGATGATGATACTGAATCCTCATGACTCTTCACCCTTTAGAACTTCAGGACGTGGAAACACAAAATCCCCGACTTTGGGAGGTCATTTAACTTAATCTTCTACTTGGTGTCTGTGGCCTGGGGATGTTGTAACAAATTACCAGGAACTTAGTCGTCTAAAACAACACAAATGTATTTTCCTTCTGTTCTGAATTTCAGAAGTTCAAACAGGCTTTCACTAGCTGACACCAATGGACCATCTGATTTTCTGCCTTTTCCGGGTGTTAAAGCTGTACTCCTTGTAATCCTGGGTTCAGGACTCTGTCCTCCATCTTCAAAGCCAGCAGCATAGCTTCTTCAAACCTCTATTTGCTTCTGGCATTGCATCTTTTATTCTTTTTTATTATTTTGGAGACAGAGTCTTCCTCTGTTGCCCAGGCTGTGGTGCAGTGGCGTGATCTCAGCTCATGCAACCTCTGCCTCCTGGGTTCAAGCGATTCTCCTGCCTTAGCCTCCTGAGTAGCTGGGATTACAGGCGTGTGCCACCACACCCAGCTAATTTTGTATTTTTAGTAGAGACACGGTTTCACCATGTTGGCCAGGCGGGTCTCAAACTCCTGACCTCAGGTAATCCACCTGCCTTGGCCTCCCAAAGTGCTGGAATTACAGGTGTGAGCCACTGCGCCTAGCCTCACATTTTTTTTTTTCTAACTCCGATTCTCCTGCCTCTCTCTTATACAGACACACGATATTATATTGAGGGCCAATCTTGACAACCCAGGCTAATCTTTTTGTCTCAAGATTCTTAATTTACTGGCATTTTCAAAGTCTCTCTTGTGTTTTTGTTACCCTTATATACATACATAGCCTTCCAGGCATTAGGTTTTAGAGACCTGGAGGTGGTTATCTTTGCTGGCCATTATTGAGCCAACCGCCTTGCCAAAGTTAAATAGAATCCGTCTCCAAAAACTTCTGTTCTGGTCCATTTGGGTAACTTACTAATGAGGAACTCACTACTTGCTTAAGGAAAATTCCCAATTTTGGCCCCTCTCCTTAATAATGCAGTTCAAAACTAGTGCAGATGAGAGACACTAATACACTTCCACTCAAACGTTTCTAGTGTCACCTCCATTGTCTGAGTTGTCTTTCACTGGTCTAAATAATCAGGCTGGGTGCAGTGGCTCATGCCTGTAATCCCAGCACTTTGGGAGGCAGAGATGGGCAAATTGCTTGAGGCCAGGACTTCAAGACCAGCCTGGCCAATATGGTGAAACCCTTTCTCTACTAAAAATGCAAAAATTAGCCAGGTGTGGTAGCGCACACCTGTAATCCCAGCTACTTGGGAGACTGAGGCACGAGAATCGTTTGATCCCAGGAGGCAGAGGTTGCAGTGAGCCAAGATTGCACCACTGCACTCCAGCCTGGGGTACAGAGAAAGACTCTGTCTCAAAAAAAAAAAAAAAAAAAAAAAGAAAGAAAGAAAAAGAAAAGAAAATCAAACATTTATTGGATGCTTCTATGTGCCAAGCACTGTCCTAGTTCCTTGCATACCAGACTTTATGTAATGTTTACAACTCTATGACCTTGTCCAAACATCACACTCATTTTGAAGATGATGAAACATAAGTTCAGAAGGTGAAGTCACTCATCCCTAAAGCATAAAGAGGAGTAACTTCACCAGTGGTGATCTTAATCAGTCACATAACCGCTTGTCATTTGTGTCAATCCTGTCCTAGTCACCTAGCATGCCTCTTTCCCATTCTATAAAAAACCCCATGTATGAGAGCCAAGCTGGGACCATGGCTTTTTGGTGCTTTTAAGTAAAGACCAAATGTCCTGGCAGCGTTCAAGACTCCAAGCTGCCTGTCTCCCGATGTCTGATGAGTAATTGACCACCACCAGTGTGTCAGTTGTTAAGTTAAAGAAGCGACCAAACAGGCCTGGTGTGGTGGCTCACGCCTATAATCCCAGCACTTTGGGAGGCCGATGTGGGTGGATCACGAGGTGAGGAGTTCGAGACCAGCTTGACCAACACAGTGAAACCCTGTCTCTATTAAAAATACAAAACTTAACCAGGCCAGTGGCAGATGCCTGTAATCCCAGTTACTCTGGAGGCTGAGGCAAGAGAATCACTTGAACCCAGGAGGTGGAGGTTGCAGTGAGCCAAGATCGTGCCATTGCACACCAGCTTGTGTGACAGGCTGTCAAAAAAAAAAAAAAAAAAAAAAGAAGCAACCAAACATGCATGGCTTGCATCTGAGCTCTCTTTCTGCTGGAGCTTAGAATGCATGATTTGCCCTGGCTTTCCTAACAAAAACACCTGCTTTTGTTTTGTTTTATTTTGTGCCATTCTCCGCTATATTTTCTGGCCCCTTCCAGCTAAGATCCACGAAGAGATTAACCAGGTGATTGGACCACACCAGCTCCCAAGGGTGGATGACTGGGTCAAGATGCCCTACACAGATGTTGTCATCCATGAAATACAGAGACTGGTAGACATCGTACCGATGGGTGTCCCCCACAACGTCATCCGGGACACTCAGTTTCGAGGCTACCTTCTGCCCAAGGTGGGGTTCCACCCTCATTGCCTCCCTTCCACTGCACTCCTCTATCTCCCTGGTTCCCTACCTCTGTAACCCAACACTGATTTCTCCTAACTGCCCCCATTTTCACCCCAGGGCACAGACGTATTTCCCCTGCTTGGCTCTGTCCTCAAAGACCCCAAACACTTCCGCTACCCAGATGCCTTCTATCCCCAGCACTTTGTGGATGAGCAGGGCCGCTTCAAGAAGAATGAAGACTTTGTGCCTTTTTCCTCTGGTAGGTTTCTCTGGTCTGACTTCCTCCAGGCATGTGCTAAATCCACCCCCCAGCCACTGGTCTGTATTTGCAGTTCAAGTCACAATGTGAATTTGAAGCTTATATCATAGAACCATAAAGTTTTAGAATCCCAGAATTAGTAAATATTAGGACGATTGACTCTGATAATTAGGAAAAAAAGTTAGGATGCTAACAGCACTAAACAGGGCATAAACCAACTGGCTGTTAAGAACAAAATAAGACATATTTTCTATTTTTCCAGCCATATAGTCTCTGAACCTTTGCCACTGATCTGCGAAAGGAGCCATAGACAATATGTAAATGTATAAGTGTGTGTGAGCCTGAAAAACTGTTTATGGATGCTGAAATTTGAATTTTGTTTTATCTTCATATATCACAAAAGAGTCTTTTTTCCCCAACCATTTTAAAATGCCAAAAGCATTCCTAGTTTGCAGGCTGTATGAACATAAGCAGCAGGGCAAATCTGCCCATCTTATTGAATAACTCACGAGTTCTCCTTCATTGATTAATCCTTTTCCTCATCCCTTCCTTGCCCTCCCATCTGCCCTAAGAACAAAGAACTTGTAAGCCAATAAATTAGGCAGAGCCAAAGGGCTCTGGGCCGTGAGCAAGCCTCTGATACTCTGGTCCCCCGGACCCGCCTTTTAAATTCTTACTCTCTTTCTTTCTAACTCTTTTGTCTCCGTTGGACTCACAGTACCCGCAGGGTGGTGTGGGGCTGGTTTCCCCAACATCTGGCGCCCAACGTGGGGCTCCCCGTAATCTCTACAAATAATCTGGTGAAGGAATGCTAGAGCATGGAAAGAGGAGGATGACAGAAAAAGGGCATCCGAATATACTTTCACTTCAAGCTCTATGGGTAAGTAGTGTGCTTGGAGAATTCCAGGGTAACCTCAGGAAAATATCGGTCAGGCTGAGAGTAAGTTTGCTAATTACTTAAGCCTGGTGCAGCAGTTATTGTGCCACAGAGGGGCAATTCTGAGTACCCCAAATCTCACATCTTTGTTCCATCTCATAGAAAAGTATTCCCCTTGGTTCCCGGAATATGGAACCATGAATGCAAAAGACTGGGACAAGTTCAGAGCAGACTTAAAATGAGCACAACAAGAGGGCCATGACATTCCCTTGTCTGCTTGGTCTGTGTGGTCAGCAATCAAAATTCAGCAGGCAAACCTGCCTATTGAGTAAATCAAATCTCTGACAATGGACCTATTTGTATGGTCACTATTCAAGGAAAACAATTTGAGGGTGTGGTCGACACAGGAGCAGATGTGTCGATCATAGCTCTTTATCAATGACCAAAAAAGTGGCCCAAACAAAAGGACCCAGTGGGTCTTGTTGGGGTTAAGGGTTTGCTTGTATCTCACCAGGAGAGAATCAGCTTCCTGTGTGGGTACCCACAAGACATCTTAAGTTGTGCCATGAGCCAGAATCCAAGGAAGAGGAAAAGACCTCAGAACGTCTCTGCACCCCCAGTTCATCAGATGGCTCAGATGAACATCTCTGTTAGGCAGATGGAAACCAGTAAAACTCGCCAAGCAACTCCTCTGACCTGGGGGCAGATGAAGAGACTAGCTCACATTGTAGAAGAGAACCTGAGGTCTCAGAACAAGCCACTGACCACCAGTAATCTAATGGTAGCTATGATGGTGGTAATCTCCTTGGTGGTGAGTCACCCTGTACCTGAGGCAGATCAAAATTACACTTATTGGGCCTAAATTCCATTCCCACCACTGATTAGGCCTATTACATGGTTAGACACCCCAGTGGAGGTTTATGTTAATGATAGTGTCTGGATGCCTGAACCAACAGACAACCAAGGCCCTACTCATCCAGAGGAGGAAGGAATGTTGTAGCCATGACCTCTAATCAGATGGTCCCATTGCAGAGTTGTGTTAAACCTCCTTTTATGTTGGCAGTGGGAAAAATTAATATCATACCTGACTCTCAAACCATAACATGCCTCAACTGTCATCTTTTTACCTGCATTAATTCTACCTTTAATAAAGATAATAGCGTTTTACTGGTTAGGGCCCAAGAAGGAGTTTGGATACCTGTTTTCCTCAATAGACCTTGGGAGGCCTCTGCCTCTATACATATTATCACTGAAGTACTAAAAGGAATACTTAATAGATCAAAATGATTCATATTTACTTTAATAGCTGTGATCACGGGCCTTATAGCTGTCACAGCTACTGCTGCTACTGCTAGTGTTGCTTTGCACTCTTCTATTCAAACTGCGGGTTTTGTGGATAGTTGGCAGAAAAATTCTTCTAAGCTTTGGAATTCCTAAAGCCAAATGGATCAAAAATTGGCAAATCAAATTAATGATCTCCGTCAAACAGTAATTTGAATGGCAGATTGGATTATGAACTTGGAGCAATGTGATTGGAATACTTCTGATTTTTATATTATTCCTAGCTCTTATAATGCCACTGTACACCATTGGGAGACGATTAGATGTAACCTACAAGGAAAAGAAGATAATTTAACACTAGATATTGCTAAACTGAAAAAACAACTTTTTGAGGTATCTCAGGCTCATCTCAACCTGTTGCTTGGAGCTGATATTCTTGCTGGAGCCACTGACGGCATTTCTAATACCAATCCTTTAAAGTGGATTAAAACCATAGGTGGATCAACAATTGCAAATTTTATTTTGATTTGTGTCTGTTTATGCTGTTTGTTTTTAGTCTACAGATGCAGACGATGCCTTCGGAGAGAAGCCAGACACTGTGAAAGAGCCATGATAGCAATAGCGGTTATTAATAAAAAAAAATTAATAGAGACAAAAAAAGGGAGACATGTGGGAAAAAGAGTTTCTGGAGTGCCAGATGAGTTGGTCTCCCCCGTGTGAGACACCCATGGGGAGCCATGGGTGGCCTCTGAGGAGAAAAGTCTCCTTATTGCCTTCACGTCTTTATGCCCTGAGAGCATAACCGCTCAGTGGCATTTCACAGGTTGATCAGGGAGATAGCACTCCCTAGAAGCAGTGGAGTATAATCAAACATCTTGGCTTCTCCTGAAACCCACTCCCACCCATTTCAGTTCCGATAAGTTAAAGATCTTAAGTAGTTTAGACACACGTCTTTGCTCAAAGAAATACACAGAAATCGCCACTGCTATTCATCTTATTGAATGACTCACGAGTTCTCCTTCATTGATTAATCCTTTTCCTCATCCCTTCCTTGCCCTCCCATCTGCCCTAAGAACAAAGAGCTTGTAAACCAATAAATTAGGCAGAGCCAAAGGGCTCTGGGCCTCCGATGCTCTGGTCCCCCGGACCCGCCTTTTAAACTCTTACTCTGCCTCTTTCTAACTCCTTTGTCTCCGCTGGACTCAGGGTACCTGCTGGGTGGTGTGGAGCTTGTTTCCCCTATAGCTGGCATGTCTGGGCCAGGCCACCCACCCCTTAGATCGGATGGTATTTCTCCACCCTGCTGCCACCCTCCGTTTCTGCCCCAGGCAAGTCTCTGCCTCCTTCATTGGGCTGTTTCTTCTTTTCCTGTGTCTCTCTGTCCTACTCTTTGAACTTCTAGATCAGTCACTGTACTTCTCTGACTCTCTCCTCTGAGTCTCTCTTTTTCACTTGTCTAGGTCTATCCAGGGCTCTGGGTCTGTCTGTATCTGCATTTACACCTTTCTGAGTGAGCATCTCTCTAGCTGTCCACCTCTTCCTTTCTCTGTGTGTGTCTCTTTCCATCTCTCTCTGCTTCTCCCTCTAACGGTGTCCTGTGTCTTTCTCAGGTTCCTTCTCCCTGTTTCACTGGGTCCCAGTTATTCCCTCCATCCCTTCCCACCTTCTTCCCTCCCTCCCTCTCCTTCCCCTCCTTCCCTCCCTTCCTCTCCCCCTTCTCTCTCTCTCTGGCACTTTGTCTTTCTTTCTCTCTCTGTCTCTCCCTGGTTCTCTCTGTCTCTCCCTTTCTTTCCATCTCTCCTTGGTGCTCTCTCTGTCTCTCTCCATCTCTCTCTCCTCTCCCCACCTCTCTCTGTCTCCATCTCTGCCTTGTGCCCTCTGTCTTTCTGTCTGTCTCTCTCTATCTTCATCTGTCTCAACACCTCATCTCTCCTTGGTGCTCTCGGTCTCTCTCTTTCTCAGTCTGTCTGTCTTTTTCCACTCCCCTCCCTCTCTCCTTGGTGCTCTTTGTCCTTCTTTCTCTGTCTCTCTCTCTCCCCCATCTCCCCCGGTGCTATCTGTCTCTCTTTCTCTCCATCTCTCTCTCTCCATCTCTTTCTCTGTCTCTCTCTCTCTCGCCATCTCTCCCTGGTGCTCTCTGTCTGTCTGTCTCTCTCTCTCTCTCTCTTCATCTCTCTCGCCCCCCAGCTCTCACTGGTGCTCTCGATCTCTCTTTCTCTCTCTCCATCTCTCTGTCTCTCTCCTCCCCTCTCCATCTCTCCTTGGTGTTTTTTGTCTCCCTTTCTCTTTCCTCTCTCTCTCCCTCTCTCTCCGTCTCTCTCTGTCTCCCCCATCTCTCCCTGGTGCTCTCTCTCTCTCTCTCCCTCCATCTCTCCCTGGTTCTCTCTCTCTCTCTCTTGCTTTCTGTCCCCCTGGAACCTTTTTCTCTTGCTCTCTTCTTACTTACTCATGCTCTTTGCCCACATATCTCCCCTTCTGGCTCTCTACCTGTGGGAAGGAGTAAGGTGGAGGTAATTATGTAATTGTCATGATTCCAGAGGGTGGGGTGAGGGATGAGGAGGAGATCAGGAAGGAATACTTTCTTCTCACCCATCCATCAATCTGGCCTCATAGATACCTCCCCCAGCTCCATGGCTACTGAATTGGGTGGGTAGGTCAGAATACTGCCTCCCTTCCCCAGGGAAGGTCAGAGAATGAATCATACAGAACCAGAGGGATTGAGGGGCTCAGGCTGGGAAACAGAGGCTGCAGTCAGGTAGAGCTTCCCAAAGGAGACAGGCAGGCGTCAGGGCTCTCCCTCAGCCTCCAGAAAAGGTGAAAAGCAGTGGAATCAAGATGCCAGTGGAGGCTTTGGGGAGCCCCCAACTCAGCTGGGTTGAGGCCTGAGGAATCCAGTTTCTAAAACACCAAAACAGAGAACTTTGAGAGCAGAAGGAGGGATGACTGGCTTCCTTCCCAGCCCACTGGCTCTGAAATTCAACAAGAAAGTGCTTTGTTGCTTGTCCCCTTTTGGGTGTGTGTGTGTGGGCACTTCTTGGTCACTATAGTGAGCCTGAAAATTCCATAAGTCATTACCCCACCTACTAAAGAAAAATGCAAAAGATTTACACTCCCAGCACCTACACTTCAGCACTAGGGATTTCCTCACCCCAGCCACAGGTCTCAGTATCTCTTACCCACTTCCTGATATATTGGAGCCTGTCCCTGGCTGCCCAGGCAGGCTCACCACAGTCTTTCCATCCTTCAATCTATCTATCTATCTATCTATCTATCTATCTATCTATCTATCTATCTACTTGTCATCTATCTATCTAGGTATCTATCTATCTAGGTATCTATCTATCTATCTATCTATCTAGGTATCTATCCTTTTACTTGTCATCCTTCTGTCCGTGTATCCAGAATCTACAATGAACTCAAACAAATTTACAAGTAAAAATCAAACAACTCCATCAAAAATTGGGCAAAGGATATGAGCACACACTTCTTAAAAGAAGACATTTATGCAGCTAACAGACACATGAAAAAATGCTCATCATCACTGGCCATCAGAGAAATGCAAATCAAAACCACAATGAGATACCATCTCACACCAGTTAGAATGGCGATCATTAAAAAGTCAGGAAACAACAGGTGCTGGAGAGGATGTGGAGAAATAGGAATGCTTTTACACTGTTGGTGGGAGTGTAAACTGTTTCAACCTTTGTGGAAGACAGAGTAGTAATTCCTCAAGGATCCAGAACCAGAAATACCATTTGACCCAACGATCCCATTACTGGGTATATACCCAAGGATTATAAATCATGCTGCTATAAAGACACATTCACACGTATGTTTATTGCGGCACTACTCACCATAGCAAAGACTTCAAACCAACCCAAATGTCCATCAATGATAGACTGGATTAAGAAAATGTGGCACATATACACCATGGAGTACTATGCAGCCATAAAAAATGATGAATTCATGTTCTTTGTAGGGACATGGATGAAGCTGGAAACCATCATTCTCAGCAAACTATCACAAGGACAGAAAACCAAACACCACATATTCTCACTCATAGGTGGGAATTGAACAATGAGAACACTTGGACACGGGAGGCGGAATATCACACAGCGGAGACTGTCGTGAGGTAGGGGTATGGGGGAGGGATAGCATTAGGAGAAATACCTAATGTAAATGATGAGTTAATGGGCGCAGCCCATCAACATGGCACATGTATACATATGTAACAAACCTGCACGTTGGGCATGTACTCTAGAACTTAAAGCATAATAAAAAAATAAAATACAATAAAAAAGAAGAAGAAAAAAATTAAATCTAAGTAAAGCACTTAGAACAATGGCTGGCACATAGCAAATGCTGTTAGTTGCTGTTCTTCAAGGCCAGAAGCGACACAGACAAGTTACCACCAGGTGGCGCTGTATTCTTCCAGCTCCACAGGTTACTCAGGCTCAGAGTCTGGGGGTGCATCACAATAGCCCTGAATTTGAATCCTGCTCTGCCACTGCCTAGTGGTCTCTAGTCGAGACCTTTTACTACATGCCTAGCTGAGACATTTACTAGTTCTAGGCCTCATTTTAGTCATTTCATTTCATTACTTTTTTTTTTTCTTTTTTTTCTGAGACAGAGTCTCACTCTGTCACCCAGGCTGGAGTGCAGTGTCACAGTCTCAGCTCACTGCAACCTTCACGGCCAGGGTCCAAAGCATTCTCCTGCCTCAGCCTCCCAGGTAGCTCGGGTTACAGGCGCCTGCCACCATGTCTGGCTAATTTTTGTATTTTTAGTAGAGATGGGGTTTCACCATGTTGGCCAGGCTGGTCTGGAACTCCTGACCTCCTGTGATCCACCCGCCTCGGCCTCCCAAAGTGCTGGGATTACAAGCGTGAGCCACCATGCCAGGCAGAAAGCTGGTTTTCTTGAGAGGTGATGAAGACTTGAGGCTACGTCAATCATACCTGAGTTAGAATTCCAGTTCCAGCACCTACAATCTATATTTCCTTTCATAAATGACTTCACCAGTCTGCCCTTCAGTTTCCTCCTTTAGAAAATGAGTATTTTCATGAACCTATCTCTGTATAACATAAAGCAATCATGATGGCTACACCATGAGGATTCAATGTGATACTGTAGGAAATCCTTTAACGCAAGGCTTGGCACAAAAAGCAACTCCTATCAACCTTAAAATATTACGACTAATATTAAACTAACACTTGAGGGCTTGTTATGTGTCAGGGACATAACACCATGAATTCTCATAGCAACATCATGAGACAGATAATACTGTCATGATCCCCACATTGCGAAAGAGGGAACTGAGGCTCAAGGAGATGTTACTTGTGGAAAGTCACACATTTGGGATTTAAAATAAGGCAGCCTGTCTCCAGAACCCATATTACTCACCATTATGCTAGACTGGACTCCCTCACCCTCGTAACCCATGTTGTGTGCTCAAAATTCAAATTTCTTCTGGGCCTGAGGTCTTTGAACAGCCAGAGGTCTTCCATCTTCTGTACTGGAGTGGATGACTCAAGAAGTAGAAAACCAGCCAGGTATGGTGGCTTATGCCTGTAATCCCAGAACTTTGGGAGGCCGAGGCGGGTGGATCACCTGAGTTCAGGAGTTCAAGACCAGCCTGGCCAACATGGCAAAACCCCATTTCTTTCTTTTTTTTTTTTTTTGAGACAGAGTCTTGCTCTGTCACCCAGGCTGGAGTGCAGTGGTGCGATCTCGGCTCACTGCAAGCTCCGCCTCCCGGGTTCACGCCATTCTCCTGCCTCAGCCTCTCCGAGTAGCTGGGACTACAGGCGCCCACCACCACGCCCGCCTAATTTTTTGTATTTTTGGTAGAGACGGGGTTTCACCATGGTCTCGATCTCCTGACCTCGTGATCTGCCCGCCTCGGCCTCCCAAAGTGCTGGGATTACAAGCGTGAGCCACCGCGCCCGGCCCGAAACCCCATTTCTACTAAAAATGCAAAAATTAGCCAGGCGTGGCGGTGCACACCTGGAATCCCAGCTACTTGGGAGTCTGACACATGAGAATTACTTCAACCGGGGAGGTTGCAGTGAGCCAATATCACACCACTGCACTTCAACCTGGGTGACAGAGTGAGGTTCCATCTCAAAAAAAAAAAAAAAAGAAAGAAAGAAAAGAAAAAAGAAAAAAAAAGAAAAAAAGGGGGAAAAAGATACAAAACCTTCTGCTCTTTGACCATGCAGATTATGATAATACTGTAGGGTAGTGATGCGCTGCTGAGAGCATGCCTCAGAATTGCCTGCAGGCCTTGTTGAAACACAGGTTTTGGGTTTCTGATTTAGCAGGTCTGGGGTGTGGTCTAAAAGTCATGTTTTTAACAAGTTTCAGATAGCTGGGTGTGTGGTGTATGCCTATAGTCCTGGCTACTTGGAGGCTAAGGCAGTAGGATTGCTTGGGTGCAGGAGGTCGAGGCTGGAGTGAGCTGATACCACATGACTGCATTGCAGCCTGGGTGACAGAGCAAGACCCTGTCTGTCTAAGAAAAAAAAAAGTTCCAAGGTGATACTGATGCTGCAGGTCTGGAGGCTGCACTTTGAGAACCACTGAACTATAGCGGAGCAATGAGTTTGAAGGAATCTGGGTAAATGATTGACCATAAGGAGGGGAGCCACCTTGCCATGCTGGACTAACTGTCTACTTCAAGAGGGACACAAAGAGAAAGAAACTTGTATTTTATTTGAGTGACTGCATTTTGGGATCTGTTGGTTACAACAACCTGGCCTTTACCTTAATTAATATAGACATTTTTCAGGCTGTTTTCCTGTAGATGCCCTGACAGATATCCTTGTTCCCACCAGCCATCGGTAACTTAGCCGACATCTGTCAGCAGGTTCAGTTCTGTGGATTCCCCTCAAGGGGAAGAGCTTCCTTCCTTCCTTCCTTCCTTCCTTCCTTCCTTCCTTCCTTCCTTTTCCTTTCTCTCTTTTCTTTTCTTTCACAGGGTCTCACTCTATCGCTCAGGCTGGAGTGCAGTGGCGCAATCACAGCTCACTGTAGCTTCGAACTCCTGGGCTCAATCGATCCTCCCCCCTTAGTCTCCTGAGTAGCTGGAGCTACAGGCTCATGCTACCACCCCCAGCTAATTTTTTTATTTTTTGTAGAGACATGGTCTTGCTATGTCGCCCAGGCTGCGATTACAGGCATTAGCCATTGCATCTGGCTTCAGAGTGATTTTTCTACAGCACAAATTTGATTGTGACTTCCCCTACTTTAAATGTCCCATGGTTCCAAAGGCCTAGGAAAAAGTCAAAGCTCCTCGTTGGGACATTCAGAGATTTTTCTAAGAGTCCAAAGGACCTCTCATGGTCCGTGTCCCCAAATTTCCCCTGATGGACCCTCTGGGCTAAGCTTTTTCTCTTGTTACTCTAGCCAAACACAACACAGTTCCAAGCCTCCTGCCCTTTCCTCTTGCTGTTCCTCCTCCCCGAGGTGCCATTCATGGCTCAGGCTGTGGCCAGGATCAGTGTGGAGTCAGTAGCGTGGATGGGTGGTCCCGGTCCAGTGCTCACTGAGTGACCAGGATCTGGTCTCAGAATGTGACCAAGGTCTGGGGTCGGCGTTCAGGTGGAAGCAAGGCTTGGGGTTCAGGTTGTCCATTTTTCATTTTCTCAGAATATTTACTGACCTGTTATCAGCTGATATTTTGAGATATCCAAGCCCTGGCTCATTCTGGCACCAGATAAAGTCCAAGAGCTAGGCTAGATTGGCTCCTGGGTGTCATAGTCATTGAATGGTTCACTGTTGTATTAAAGAACCAAAAATCTCAGTGGGGTTCACAGTCATGGGGCTCCATATCAGATCTGAGTATCTGAGTCCCCTGCCCACCCCTGGAGCCCCAGGATCCCCTCCCTGCTCAGCTATCCCTGTGCCTCCCCCCGCCATTCCACAGCTGCATTTGGTTTATTAGAAGGGTGGGGAGCAGTACATGTATTTGACCAACTCTTGTGTGCCAAGCCTAGGACACACATGTCCTCACTGATTCTTCAAAACAACACTGTTGGCCATGGACAGTGGCTCACACCTGTAATCCCAGCACTTTGGGAGGCCGAGGCAGGAAGATCACATGAGAGGAGGAGTTCAGGACCAGCCTGGCCAACATGGCGAAACCCCATCTCTACTAAAAGTACAAAAATTAGCTGGGTGTGGTGGCATGCACCTGTAATCCCAGCTACTCAGGAAGCTGAGGCAGGAGAATTGCATGAGGCAGAGGTTGCAATGAGCCAAAATCACACCACTGCACTCCAGCCTGGGTGACAGAGTGAGACTCTGTCACAAAACCCACCCCCACAAGACCCCCAAAAAATCCTGTGGAGGAGTGCTATTCTCAGCCCCATTTTATTTTTTTAATTTATTTTTGAGACAGTGTCTCACTCTGTCACCCAGGCTGGAGTGCAGTGGCATGATCAAAGCTCACTGCAGCCTTCACTTCCCGGGCTCAAGTGATCCTCCCACCTCAGCCTCCTGACTAGGACTACAGCTGTGTGCCACTAAGCCTGGATAATTTTTAAATTTTTTGTAGAGATGGGATCTCACTATGTTGCCCAGGCTGGTCTCAAACTCTTGGGTTCAATCAATCCTCCTGCCTCAGCCTCCCAAAGTGCTGGGATTACAGGCACGAGCCACCGTGCCTGGCCTCATCACCATTTTACAGATAAGGAAACAGAGGCACAGAGGAGTGAAGATATTTGCTGAACTTCACATCACTAGTGGCTGTTCCAGAATTCAGGTAGAACAGTTACTTCAGATCTATTCTCCTTTCCACGGCCACTCCACTCTCATTTTATGGATGAGAAACGGAGGCTCAGTGAGGGGAAATAGGGGAAATGTCTTGATTAGGACTGTACAGGCGAGGGTAGGATTTGAACACTGCATTCTTCTTTACAGAGCACAGAGAAGTACCTGATGTATTCCAGGGCTGGCCAACATGGTGAAACCCCATCTCTACTAAAAATACAAAAATTAGCCAGGTGTGGTGGTGCTTGCCTATAATCCCAGCTACTCGGGAGGCTGAGGCAGGAGAATCGCTGGAATCCGGGAGGTGGAGGTTGCAGTGAGCCGAGATGCCTCCATTGCACTCCAGCCTGGGTGACAGAGCGAGACTCGTCTCAAAAAAAAAAAAAAAAAAAAGAAGAACACAGTTCAGAAGGTTTCCTCAGGAGATTAAGGGTCCCCACCTGCTTTGTCCACAGAGTTTATGTCCTTCTCAAGAAGGGTGTGAGAGAGATACACAGAGAAATGTCTAGGGATACAGGGCTCTTTTATTGCTTGTTTTGTTTTTTTAAGGTGGAGTCTCACTCTGTTGCCCAGGCTGGGGTGTTGTCCAGGCTGGAGTGGAGTACTCTAGCTGTGACAGCCCATCTGTAGCTCCGCCCGACCTGTCTCTAGCTCCCTCCACCTCTCTATGAATGTCTATGTCTCTCCCTGTGCCAATTACACATTCCTCAAACACTTACTGTGTGTCCTCCCCCTGGCATATTGAGTCTCATTTCCATCCTCACAATGACTCTATAGGGTAGGTGTGTTAGTTCATTCTCATGTTGCCAATGAACACATACTTGACACTGGGTAATTTATAAAGAAAAAGAGGTTTAATGGACTCACAGTTCCACATGGCTGGGGAAGCCTAACAATCATGACAGAAGGCAAAGGAGGAGTAAAGACACATCTTACATGGCAGCAGGCAAGAGAGAGTGTGTGCAGGGAAAACTGCCCTTTGTAAAACCATCAGATCTCGTGAGACTTATTCACTATCATGAAACAGCATGGGAAACTCCACCCCTATGATTCAATTACGTCCCCCTGGGTCCCTCCCAGGACCTGTAGGGATTATGGGAATTACATTTCAAAATAAGATTTGGGTGGGGACACAGCCAAACCATATCATTCCACCCCTGACCCCTCCTAAATCTCATGTCCTCACATTTCAAAATAAATCATGCCTTCCCAACAGTCCCCCAAGGCCTTAACTCATTTCAGCATTAACTCAGATGTCCACAGTTCAAAGTCTCATCTGAGATGAGGCAAGTCCCTTCTGACTATAAGCCTGTAAAATTAAAAGCAAGTTAATTATTTTCTAGATACAATGTGGGTACAGCCACTGGGTAAATACACCCATTCCAAAAGGAGAAATTGGCCAAAACGAAGGGCTATAGGCCCAATGCAAGTCCAAAATCCAGCAGGGCAGTCAAATCTTAAAGCTCCAAAATGATCTCCTTTGACACCATGTCTCACATGCAGGTCACGCTGTTGCAAAAGGTGGGTTCCCATGACCTCAGGCAGCCCTGCCCCTGTGGCTGGCAGAGTACAGCCCCACTCCTGGCTGCCCTCATGGGCTGGCATTGAGTGTCTGCGGCTTTTCCAGGTGCACAGTGCAAGTTGTTGGATCTACCATTCTGGGGTCTGGAGGACGGTGGCCCTCTTCTCACAGCTCCACTAAGCACTGCCCCAGCGGGGGCTCTGTGTGGGGGTTCCAACCCCACATTTCCTTTCTGCACTGCTCTAGCAAAGGTTCTCCATGAGGGCTCTGCCCCTGCAGCAGACCTCTGCCTGGACATCCTGGTGTTTCCATACATCCTCTGAAATCTAGGTGGAGGTTCCCAAACCTCAGTTCTTGTCTCCTGTGCACCACAGGCCCAACACCACGTGGAAGTTTTGAAGGCCTGGGGCTTGCACCCTCTGAAGCAAACACCTGAGCTGTACCTTGGCCAGCTTTAGTCAAGACTGGAGTGGCTGGGAGGCAGGGCACCAAGTCCCAAGGCTGCACATAGCAGGGGAGCCCTGGAGACCTTTTCCCCATTGTCTTGGTGATTGACATTCTTCTCCTGGTTACTTATGCAAATTTCTGCAGCTGGCTTGAATTTCTCCCCAGGAATTGGGGTTTTCTAGTGCATTTTCAGGCTGCAAGTTTTCCAAACTTTTATGCTTTGCTTCCTCTTGAATGCTTTGCTGCTTAGAAATTTCTTCTGCCAGATACTCTAAATCATTTCTATCAAGTTCAAAGTTCCACTGATCTTTTGGGCAGGGGCAATATGCCACCAGTATCTTGGCATAGCAACAGCGGCCTTTAGTGCAGTTCCCAAGTTCCCCTTCTCCATCTGAAACCGCCTCAGCCTGGATGTTATTGTCCATATCACTATCAACATTTTGGCCAAAGCCATTCAACAAGTCTCTAGGAAGTTCCAAACTTTCCCACATTTTCCTGTTTTCTTCTGAGTCTTCCAAACTGTTCCAACCTCTGCCTGTTACTCAGTTCCAAAGTAGCTTCCACATTTTTGGGTATCTTTATGGCAGTATCCCACTCCCAGTACCTATTTACTGTATTAGTCCATTCTCATGCTGCTAATGAAGACATACTCGAGATTGGGTAATTTATAGAGAAAAGGGTTTACTGGACTCTTCGTTCCACATGGTTGGAGAGGCCTCATAGTCATAGTGGATGGCGAAAAAGTAGGAAAGTCACACCTTATACAGTAGGAGGCAAGAGAGAGCAGCAGGCAAGAAAGGGAAACTTCCCTTTCTAAAACCATCAGATCTCATGAGACTTATTCACTATCAGAAGAACAGCATGGGAAAACCCGGTCCCATGAGTCAATCACCTCCCACAGTGTCCCTCCCACAACATGTGGGGATTATGGGAACTACAGTTTGAAATGAGATTTGGGTGGAGACACAGCCAAACAATATCACTAGGTATCCATATTTTCCAAATAAGGAAACTTTAGGCTCCAAGCTGAGCTTGCACTTGCCTGAGCTTCTTTAGCACAACAAATGAATGATGAAGATGGGATTGGAGCTCAAGTATGTCTGAATGACTGTGGGGAAAAGAAAGAGAGACCAAAATGGAGTTTCTTATGTCTTCCTTTTCTGTGTAGACACAGTAACAATCTGATCTCTCTTTAACAATAGTGCATGGGTACCTGGCCCCACAGATGATCGTTGCCCTGCCCAACCCGAGGAAGAAGGAATGATGATGAATATTTCTATTGGGTATCGTTATCTTCCTATTTGCCTAGGGAGGGCACCAGAATGCTTAATGCCTGCAATCCAATATTGGTTGGTAGAAGTGCCTACTGTCAGTGCCACCAGTAGATGTACTTATCATATGGTAAGTGGAATGTCACTCAGGCCACAGGTAAATTATTTACAGGACGCTTCTTATCAAAGATCATTAAAATATAGGCCTAAGGGAAGCCTTGCCCCAAGGAAATTCCCAAAGGATCAAAAGCCCAGAATTTTGACTTTGGGAAGTATGTGTGGCTGACAGTGCAGTGATATTACAAAACAATGAATTTGGAACTATTATAGATTGGGCACCTCGAGGTCAATTCTACCTCAATTGCACAGGACAAACTCAATCGTGTCCCAGTGCACATGTGAGTCCAGCTGTGAACAGTGACTTAACAGAAGGTTTAGATAAAAATAAGTACAAAACGTTATAGTCTTTCTACACTTGGGAATGGTGCGAAAAGGGACTCTCATCACCTCGACCAAAATTATTTAGTCCTGTTACTGGTCCCGAGCACCCAGAACTTTGGAAGCTTACTGTGACCTCGCACCATGTTAGAATTTGGTCTGGAAATCAAGCTAAAAGAACAAGAGACCGTAAGCCATCTTATCCTATCAACCTAAATTCCAGTCTGACAATTCCTCTGCAAAGTTCCGTAAAGCCCCCTTATATGCTAGTTGTAGGAAAAATAGTTATTAACCCAGATTTCCAAACTATTACCTGTGAAAATTGTAGATTGTTTACTTGCATTGATTCAACTTTTAATTGGCAGCACCGTATTCTAGTGAGAGCAAGAGAGGGTGTGTGGATCCCTGTGTCCATGGACTGACCGTGGGAGGCTTTGCCATCCCTCCGTATTTTAAGTGAAAGTATTAAAAAAGAGTTCTAAATAGACACAAAAGATTCATTTTTATTTTGATTGTGGTGATTATGGGATTAATCGCAGTCACAGCTACAGCCACTGTGGCAGGAGTTGCATTGCACTCTCCTATTCAGACAGTACACTTTGTTAACAATTGGCAAAAAAATTCTATGGGATTGTGGAATTCATAATCTGGTATTGATCAAATATTGGCAAGTCAAATTAATGATGTCAGACAAAATCATTTGGATGGGAGATAGGCTCATGAGCTTGGAACGCCATTTTCAGTTACAGTGTGACTGGAATACGTCAGACTTCTGTATTGCACCCCAAGCCTATAATGAGTCTGAGCATCACTGGGAAATGGTTGGACGCCATCTACAAGGAAGAGAAGATATTCTTACTTTAGACATTTCAAAATTAAAAGAACAAATTTTTGAGGCATCAAAAGCCCATTTAAATTTGGTGCCAGGAACTAAGGCAACCGCAGAAGCTGCTGATGGCCTCGCAAATCTTAACCCGGTCACTTGGGTTAAAACCATCGGCAGTTTCACTATTGTAAATTTTGTATTAATCCCTGTGTGCCTGTTCTGTCTGTTGTTAGTCTGCCGGTGTACCCTGGAGCTCCGAAGAGACAGCAACCATTGAGAATGGGTCATGATGACGATGGCAGTTTTGTCAAAAAGAAAAGGGGGAAATGTGGGGAAAAGAAAGAGAGATCAGATTGTTACTGTGTCTGTGTAGAAAAGGAAGACATAAGAAACTCCATTTTGATCTGTACTAAGAAAATTGTTCTGCTTTGAGATGCTGTTAATCTGCAACTTTAGCCCCAACCCTGTGCTCACAGAAACATGTGCTGTATTGAATCAAGGTTTAATGGATTTAGGGCTCTGCAGGATGTGCCTTGTTAACAATATGTTTGCAGGCAGTATGCCTGGTAAAAGTCATTGCCATTCTCCATTCTCTATTATCCAGAGACACGATGCACTGCAGAAAGCTGCAGGGACCTCTGCCCAAGAGAGCCTGGGTATTGTCCAAGGTTTCCCCCCACTGAGACAGCCTGAGATATGGCCTCGTGGGAAAGGAAAGACCTTACATCCCCCAGCCTGACACCTGTGAAGGGTCTGTGCTGAGGAGGAGGAGTGAAAGAGGGAGGCCTCTTTGCAGTTGAGATAAGAGAAAGGTTTCTGTCTCCTGCTCATCCCTGGGAATGGAATGTCTCAGTGTAAAGCCAACCATTCATTGTATTCTGAGATAGGAGAAAACTGCCCTGTGGCTGGAGGCGAGATATGCTGGCAGCAATACTGCTCCGTTACTCTTGGCTACACCGAGATGTGTGTGTAAAGTGAAACTTAAATCTAGCCTACCTGCACATCCAGACACAATACCTTTCCTTGAACTTATTCATGATACAGATTCCTTTGCTCACATGTTTCCCTGCTGACCATCTCCCGACCATCACCTGTTGCCCTGCCACACTCCCCTCACCAAGATAGTAAAAATAGTGATCAATAAATACTGAGGGAACTCCGAGACCAGTGCCGGTGCGGGTCCTTGCATGTTAAGCGCCGGTCCCCCGGACCCACTGTTCTTTCTCTATACTTTGTCTCTGTGTCTTATTTCTTTTCTCAGTCTCTCATCTCCACCTGATGAGAAATACCCACAGGGGTGGAGGGGCAGGCCCCCTTCAACTCACAATATCACTAGGTGTCCATATTTTCCAGATAAGGAAACTTTAGGCTCCAAGCTGAGCTTGCACTTGCCTGAGCATCTTTAGCACAACACATGAATGACGAAGCTGGGATTTGAACTCAGGTTTGTCTGACTCAAATTAGTCCTTTATTCTGACTTCCCAGAGTGTGCCCCTCAGAGCCTTGGACCTGAGAGATAGTGACGAGTGCTGTGATGGAAAAGAGAAAGCTGAGAAGCCAAATAGTCCGCACAGCTGCTGTCAGCCCCCTCCCCTCTTGATGTTATTTTAAATGCACGTAAACATTCTAAAGACCCTGAGAAGTCCTGCAGGTGAGAAATTGGTTTCCTGTCATTTAACCCAGTTTCTCCCTTGCTGTTTACCTGTGGAATCCCCTTTCTCCAGAACTTATTCTCTTCCTCTGCCTGTCACACTCTCTCTCTTTCTCTCTGCCTCCTACTCTCTACTATCTCTCTCTGTCTCCACATTCTGCTGAGAGAGACATCACAGGGTAGTGATTAAAACAGCAGGCTGTAGAACCAAACTTTCTGGTTTGACAACTGATTCTACCTTTAGCCTGCTGTGTAACCCTGGGAGAGGTCTCAACCCCTCTGTGTTTCACTTTCTCCATCCATAAAATGGGGATGACAACAATTAGTACATCAAAGGGTGACAACTAAGTGAAGTACTCTATTGAAAGCACTTCATGCCTCCTTATCAGTGCTCCCCAAGGGTGGAATGAGGACCCAGAGCACCCGGATTAGGCCATACTTGTGTTGCTATAAAGACTGTGCCAGATTGCACACCACAGCAGGAGCCAGGTCCTGGGGTCAGGAAAGTCCGTGGTGGCATCTTTCCCAGGTCAGGAAAGTGCAGGTTGTACTTTGTTGGTCCTCTCCTCCTGGGTCAGGGAAGTATGAGGTGCAGCTCCTCCTGGCAGCTTTGACTTTCAGCCTCAGATAATGCATTGCCTGTGTCTAATCCACATGGATGTGGGGTGACTCAGCCACCTCCATTCCCTGAATCAGCATCTTCAGTGGTGGCAAGTGGTTTGTTTAGCTATGCAAGCAAGATGCAGATTCCCCATTTTAAATGAGAAAAAAAGCGCCAGGCAGAGACAGCAGGTGTGGACACATTCATTCACATGTTGGGTGATTAGGGACTGACCCCTGCCAGGGGCAGGGAGGGGACTGGCCCACAGCAGTGATGGAGACAGACCCAAGCCTAGGGGACATCAATCAAACTGGACCCAGTATCTGTGCTTCTGGACCTCAGATTCTAGAGAAACAGAGACACAGAAGGGGATAGAAGAGGGTGGGGAAGAGGTAGGGGGCAATGGGGAGAGAGGGGGGTTGCATTGATTTAAGATCTTTCTTCTTCTTAAAGAATGTTTAGTTACTGTAAAGTTCCTCTGTGAGCTATCTGCACCCCATGTTTATTGTAGCATACTCACACAGCCAACATATACAATCAACCTAAGTGTCTATCAACAGATGAATGAATGGATAAAGAAAATGTGCTATGTATGCATGTACACACACACACACACACACACACACACACACACACACACAAATACTATTTAGCCTTAAGAAAGAAGAAAATCCTGTCCTTTACAACACCAGGGGTGAACCTGGACCATGTTACATTAAGTGAAATAAGTCAGGCTCAGAAAGGTATGTACTGCATGATCTCACTTTTAAGTGGAGTATAAAAAAGTTTAACTCACAAAAGCAAAGGGTAGAATGGGGGTTACCAGGAGTTGGTGGAGAAGGTGAGGAGATGTTGATCAAAGGATACAAAATGTCAGTTAGGAAGAATAAGTTCAGGAGATCTATTACATAAATGGTGACTATAGTTAATAACAATGTATTGTGTTAACTATACATTAATTGAAAAGCAATTACTTGAAATTTGCTAAATTTGAAAATTGCTAAGAGGTTTATGACTCCCACCTGGGGGTGAAGCAATGCTCCACAGCCACTGAAAGCAATCCTGCTCTCCTCAGGAGACCCCGCTGAGCATCTGCTGAGGACCCGGGCAACAGCCCCTTCTGCCTACCTCAGTCAGTGCCCACACACAATTGAGGGGTCTGAGGACAGGCCCACCTGGCCCAGCTCCATCCCTCTAGTGCCCAAACATGTCATACGGGGGACTAGGGATCACCCTGCTCCATCCACCACCTTTGGCAGCTGAGTATCAAAGTACCGAAGTACTCGGCACCTGAGTACTCCCAGGGAGGAGGTGGGCCCACCCAACCTGCTGCTACCACCATGGCTGGCACCCACCTGCGTGTGCCACCAGCAGGCCTGGTGACTGGCCTATCCAGCCCATTATACCACCAACCACATGAGCATGGACCATTTTGGAGCTAGAGGATTATCCTGCCACAGCTACTGCTCATGCCATGTCCACCACACAGGGGCCTGAGGTCCCACCTACCAGCCCAGCCCACCATTCCACTGTCAGAACCTGAGAAAGTCACCTGGAGGCCCAAGAATTGGCCCGCCTAGATGAACTAACACCATCGCCAGTGTATGCTACCCTCAGACCCAAGGACAGGCATACTCAGCACGCTGCTGCCACCCCTTGGCCCACCTAATGTCCCCATCTCAGAACAACTTTACCACAGCTTCCACTAACAACCACACCCTAAGCCAATGAGGAAATCACAGACACTGCTGACACTGTTTACAGAAGAAGAAACTGTACGGGAACCACACTAGTGCATGCACTCAGAATCAAAGTCAAAGTGCCCAACCCCACCAACACCATAGATACATCTTCAGGCAAAATGTCCTCCCCTAGGAAAGCAGATTCAAAAAATTAAAAGAAGCAACCATGATCCCAGATGCACAGATATCAATGTAAAGACACAAGAAATGCAAAAGCAAGAAAACATGACACCCCCAAAGGAACACAATAATTCTCCAGCAAGAGATTCTTAAAAAAATTAATCTAGGCTAGGTGCGGTAGCTAACACCTGTAATCCCAGCACTTTGGGAGGCCGAGGCAGGTGGATCACTTGAGGTCAGGAGTTTGAGACCAACCTGCCCAACATGGTGAAACCCCACCTCTACTAAAAATACAAAATTCGCCAGGAGTGTTGGCACTCACCTGTAATCCCAGTTACTTGGGAGGCTGAAGCGTAAGAATTGCTTGAACCTGGGAGGTAGAGGTTGCAGTGAGCTGAGATCGCAGCACTGCACTCCAGCCTAGGCTACAGAGGGAGACTGCATCTCAAAAAAAAAAAAAAAAAAAAGAGAGAAAAAGAAGAAGAAGAAATCCATGAAATGCCTTAAAATTCAAAAGAATGATATTTAAAAAGCTCAGTGAAATACAAGAGAAGTAAAAAAATACAAAAAAGTCAGAAAATTCAGAATATGAATAAGAAATTTACCAAACAGATCACTATCATAAAAAAAAAGAACCAAACAGAAATTCTGGAACTGAAGAATTCATCGAATTAAATACAAAACACATTCAAAAGTTTCAGTGATAGACTAGACAAAAAAAAAATTAACAACTGCATAACCTGAAGACAGGTCTTTTGAAATAACTCAGTCAGAAAAAATAAATAAATAAGAAACAATGAACAAAGCATATCTGATATATAAAACACCAAAAAGCAAACAACTATTCAAATTTTCACTATCCCAGAAGGCAAAAAGGAAACAAAAGGGATAGAAAACCTATTTAATGAAATAATAGCTAAATGCTTCTAAAGTCTATCAAGAGATTTAGATATCTAGATATACGAAGTTCAGAGACCCCTAGGTAGTTACAATGCAAAAAGTTCTTCTCCATGGCACATTGTAGTCAGATTGCTTAAAGTCAAAGATTAAGAGCAAATTCTAAAAACAGTGAGAGAAAACCATTTGGCATCTACAAAGGAGCCCATCAACAGTGGATTTGCCAGCAGAAACCTTACAAGCCAGGAGAAAATGGGATCATATATTCACTGAGCTGAGCTTTCACTCGCTGTCCACCACTGCTGAATGCCTCCTGCAGACGTGCCACTGACTTCCTCCGGATCCAGCATGGTGTCCGCTGATAGAAAAAAACTATCTGCAAGATACTGTACCCAGAAAAGTTATACTTTATAAATGAAAAGGAAATAAAGTCTTTCCCAAACAAATAAAAGCTGAGTAAATTTATCATCAATAAACCAGACCTACAAGAAATGCTTAAAGGAGTCTTACACATAGAAGCAAAAGGAGGATATCTACCATAAGGAAGCACACAAAATGTAAAACCCATTGGTAGAGAAAACATACAAATGAGGAAGAGAATAGACTCAAATGGAAGCACAACAACAACAAAAAAACCCACCAAACTGTTACAGGAGGGTCTTTGTTCTTAGAGCTCCCAAGATGCTGGTGGGCTGCTCCCAAATGGGGTGGGTCACTTCCAAAATGGTGGCAAGCCTTTTGTTCTCTGACCTGGGGTTCTTGGCCTCATGGATTCCAAGGAATGAAACCTTGGGCCATGCGGTGAGAGTTATAGTTCTATTAGAAGCTGTGGGTCATGGAAGAGAACCGTGGAACCCAGCAACTAGTGTTCAGCTCGATTAGAATGAACCCAGGCACTTAGCCATGGAAGAACAGTGGTGAGCCTTTAGCCCGATTGGGAGCAGCAATGGTTGCCTTGCTCGATCAGGAGTGCAGCGGACACCATGCTGGATCTGGAGGTGTGGAAGTCAGTGGCACATCTGCAGGCGGCATTCAGCAGTGGTGGACAGTGAGCAAAAGCTCAGCTCAAGCTGGAACAAACATGGACCAGAAGAGTGTGCATTGGCAAGATTTAATAGAGTGAAAACAGAGCTCCAATACAATGGGAGGGGACCCAAAGGGGGTTGCCCACCCCTGGCTCGAATGCCTGGGGTTTACATCCCAATCATTGTCCTTCCCCCTGTGCTCTCAGATGACAGATGATTTGACTATTTCTTTACCTCCTACTTTTAGCCTAATTGGTATTTTAGTGAGCCCTCTTTACTTACCTGATTGGTCAGGTGTGAGCTGAGTTACAAGACCTTTGTTTAAAGGTGGGTGCAGTCACCTTCCCCAGCTAGGCTTAGGAACTCTTAGTTGGCCTAGGAAATCCAGCTAGTCCTGTCTCTCAGTACCCCCTCTCAACAGGAAAACCCAAGTGCTGTTGGGGAGGTTGGCCAACAACTGCACTAACTTCTTTCTGCTGAATGGGGGCATAATAGGGGTCATGCAGTTGAGATTTCCTCAGGAGGAGTATCTAGTGACTGCCTGTCCTAGGACCCCTTGGATAGTAACAGATCTGGAAATCCAGCTAGTCCTGTCTCTCAAAACTACAATGATAAACAATAAGAGAAAAAGAAAGGAAGAAAGGATATACATATATAAAGAAGTCAACTAACAATATGACAGGATTAAGCTCTCACATATCAATAATAACCTTGAATTAAATGGATTAAACTTTCCACTTAAAAGAAAGAGACTGGCTGAATGGATTTAAAAAGCATGACCCAGCTACACGCTACCTCCAAGAAACACATCTCACCAGGAAAGACATATATGTGAAAGTGAAAGTAAAGAAAGTAAAGAAATGAGAAAAGATATTCCATGCAAATGAAAACCAAAAGTGAGCAGGAATAGCTATGCTTATAAAGGAAACAGACTTTAAGTCAAAAACTGTAAAAAGAGACAAAGAAGGTCATTACATAATGATAAAAGGATCAATCCAGCAAGAGGTTATAACAATTCTAAACATATATGCACCCAACACTGAAGCACACAGATATACAAAGCAAATATTATTAGATCTGAAGGGAGAGATAAGCTCCAACACAATAATAGTTGGGGACTTCAACATCCCACTCTCAACATTAGACAGATCATCTAGACAGAGTATCAACAATAAAACATGGGATTTATTGCACCATAGAACAAATGAACCTAACAGACATTTACAGAACATTTTACCCAACAGCTACAGAATACACATTCTTCTCATAAGCACATGAAACATTCTCCAGGACAGATCATATGTTAGACCACAAAACAAGTCTCAACACATTTTTGACATCAAAATCATATCGAGTATCCTCTTAGACCATAATGGATTAAAACTAGAAGCAATAACAAGAGAAACTTTGGAAACTGTAAAAATGCACGGAAATTAAACAACATTCTCCTGAGTGACAACTAGGTCACAGAAGAAATTAAGAAGAAAATAAAAAAATGTATTGAAATGAATGAAAATGGAAACAAAACATAGGCAAACTTATGGGATACAGCAAAAGAAGTGATAAGAGGGAAGCTTATAGTAATGAATGCCTACATCGAAAAAGTAGAAAGATTTCAAATAAACAATCTCATCACGCACCTCAAGGAACTAGAAAAGCAAGAACAAATCAAACTCAAAATTAGTAGAATGAAAGAATAAACATCAGAGCAGAACTAAATGAAATAGAGAATGAAAAAAAAATTACAAAGGATCAATGAAATGAAAAATGTCTTTTGAAAAAGATATAAATCAACCATGAGCTAGACTAACCAAGAATGAAAAGAGAGAAGACTCAAATAATTAAATTCAGAAATAAAAAAGAGACATTGCAACTGATACCATAAATATAAAAGATCATCAGAGGCTATTATGGACAATTATCAAATCAATGATATTAGCTTCCACTTAAAAAAAGAAGAAGGAAAATAAACCCCAAGGTGATAAAAGAAACAAACTTTAAAAATAACAGAAGAAATCAATGAAATATAAAACAGAGAAACAACAGGGAAAATCAGTGAAACCAGAAACTTATGCTTTGTGAAGATTAATAAAATCGATAAAGAAAAAATAGAAAATACATAATTTACCAATATCAGGAAAAAGAGTTGAAATAATTATAGATTCTATAAATATTTAAATAATAATAAGGAAATATTATGAAAACTATGGCAAAAAATTTGGCAACTTAGATGATTTGGATAAATTCCTCAGAAGACACAAACCACAAAAAGTCACTAAGGGAGAAATAGAAAACCTGAACAGCCCTATAGTTATTTTAAAAATTGAATGTGTAGTTAAAAACTTTTCTACAAAGAAAACTCTAGGCCCATATGACTTCACTAGTGAGTTCTATCAAACATTTATGAAAGAAGCATTATCTAGCCTATACAAACTCAAAAAATTAACAGGACATGATATTTTCCATCTCATTCTCTGAGGCGAATGTCACACTGATCACAAAACCAGGAAAAGACATTACGAAAAAGAAAACTACAGACCAATACCCTTATGAACAAAGATTTAAAAATACTAAACAAAATTTTGGCAAATTAAATCTCAGAATATAAAACAAGTGTACTACATTATGGGATAAACACAATGGAAGTGGGTTTAACCAGGGATGCAAGGTTGGTTTAATGTTTGATAATCAATTAAGGGAGCTCACCATATTAACAAGCATATATATATTCATTATAACACAGACATGAAAAACGTTTGATAGAAATCCAACATCCATTCCTGATTAAAAATTATCAGCAAGCTAGAAATAAACAGAATTTCTTACCTTGACTAAAGCCATCTACAAAAAAATCTGCAGCCAGCATCATACTTAAAGGTGAAAGACTTAATGCTTTCCCTCTAAGATTGGGAGCGAGTAAAGAATGGCGGTTCTTACCACTCTGATTCAAAATTGCACTGGAGGTTCTACCTATTATGCCATGTTGTGGGAAGTCAGGAACCCTGAATGGAGGGACTGGCTGAAGCCATGGCAGAAGAACATAAGTTGTGAAGATTTCATGGACATTTATTAGTTCCCCAAATTAATACTTTTATAATTTCTTATGCCTGTCTTTACTGCAATCTCTGAACATAAATTGTGAAGATTTTATGGACACTTATCACTTCCCCAATCAATACCCTTGTGATTTCCTATGCCTGTCTTTACTTTAATCTCTTAATCTTATCATCTTCGTAAACTGAGGAGGATGTATGTCGCCTCGGGACCCTGTGATGATTGCGTTAACTGCACAAATTGTTTGTAGAGCATGTGTGTTTGAACAATATGAAATCTGGGCACCTTGAAAAAAGAACAGGATAACAGCAATTTTCAGGGAATAAGAGAGATAACCTTAAACTGACTGCCAGTGAGCTGGGCAGAACCGAGCCATATTTCTCTTCTTTCAAAAGCACATGGGAGAAATATCTCTGGATTCTTTTTCTCAGCAAGGAACATCCCTGAGAAAGAGAATGCATCCCTGAGGGTAGGCCTCTGAAATGGCAACTTCGGAGGCTGGCCGTCTTTTATGGTCAAAGCTGTAGGGATGAAATAAGCCCCAGTCTCCCATAGCACTCCCAGGCTTATTAGGATGAGGAAATTCCCACCTAATAAGTTTTGGTCAGACCGGTTGTCTGCTCTCAAACCCTGTCTCCTGATAAGATGTTATCAATGACAATGCGTGCCTGAAACTTCATTGCAATTTTAATTTCGTCCCGGTCCTGTGGTCCTGTGATCTCACCCTGCCTCCATTTGCCTTGTGATATCTTATTACCTTGTGAAGCATGTGATCTCTGTGACCCACACCCTGTTCATACACTCCCTCCCCTTTTGAAAATCACTAATGAAAACTTTCCGGTTTGATGACTCAGGGGGCATCATGGAACCTGCCGACATGTGATGTCTCCCCCAGACACCCAGTTTTAAAATTTCTGTCTTTTGTGTTCTGTCCCTTTATTTCTCAGACTGGCCGACACTTAGGGAGAATAGAAAAGAACCTACGTGGAATATTGGGAGTGAATTTTGCCCGAGATCTGGCTGAATTTCCCCCGATAATGCCACTCTCTATGTCCATGTGTACATATTGTTTAGCACCCACTTATGAATGAGAACATGTAATACTGACTTTCTGTGCCTGGCTTGTTTCACTTAAGATAATCACCTCCAGTTGTATCCATGTTGCTATAAAAGACATGATTTTATTCCTTTTTATGGCTAAATAGTATTCTTTTTTTTTTTTTTAAATTTATTTTTTTGAGATGGAGTTTTGCTCTTGTTGCCCAGGCTGGAGTGCAATGGCACGATCTCGGCTCACCGCAACCTCCGCCTCCCGGGTTCAAGCGATTCTCCTGCCTCAGCCCCCCGAGAAGCTGGGATTACAGGCACGCACCACCACGCCCAGCTAATTTTGTATTTTTAGTAGAGATGAGGTTTCTCCATGTTAGTCAGGCTGGTCTCAAACTCCCAACCTCAGGTGATCCACCCACCTCGGCCTCCCAAAGTGCTGGGATTACAGGCGTGAGCCACTGCGCCCGGCCTGGCTAAATAGTATTCAATGGTGTATATATACCACATTTTATTTAACCATTCATCTGTTGATTCCCTATCTTTGCTATTGCAAATAGTATTTGGACCAAATTTCAAGTACTTAATTACTGGCCACATGCAGCAAGTGACTATCATATTGGACAATGTAGCCCTAACCCACTCTATGACCTTGGGTAAGACTTGCAAACTGTCACTGCTTCAATACCTCCATCTATAAAATGGGGATGGCAACAATACCTCCCTAAGAGGGTAAAGACTGAGCACCCAATCTTAGTGTCAGATGACACAGCACAGCAGGACCCAGGTAAGGACCTGGGTCAGAAAAGTCCATACTGGCATCTCTCCAGGGTCAGGAAAGTACAGTTTCCACCTCTTAAAAATAGGACTGTTTGTCTGCTCCTCCTGGGTCAAAGTAACTTCGGGTTCAGGGTCCTGGATCCAGCAAAGGGTTTGCTTAACATTGCAAGAAAGATGTTGCCTCATGGTCAAAATCAGGCGTAGGATGAGACAGGCAGACATGCACACATTCACACCCACGTTTTGCAAAGATGGACTGACCCTGTCAGAGGCTGTGTGGGTGCAGGCTCACAGTGAAGATAGAGACATATGGGAGTCCAGTAGACATCAATCAAACTGGACCCAGTTTCCACACACCTGGAGCTCAAGAGTCTCCAGGGGGAAAACAGAGACACAAAGTTAGAGAGAGATAGAGCCAGAGAAATTTCCTGCACCGTGAAGATAGTCAGAGGCAGGGAAGAAACTCCTCAGCACTAGTTAGAGTGATCAGAAACCAAGAGGACCTGATCACTGTACCTGCCAGGTCTCAGTTTCTGTCTCCTTCCAACTGACCACCTCTTCCTCTGAGACTCACCAGTTCTGCATCTCTTGCTCCTCCTTCTGTTTCTCCAATCACTTCCACCTGTGGCTGTCACAGAAGGGTGGATGAAGGAGGGGACACTGGAGATAGACTCAGCATCTGCAGGCTTCCAAAGAGAGGGGCTAGGAGATCCACCAACGCACAAGCACAAATACACCAGCACACACAGATACACACAATTGGTTCATATATTGCTAGATTACAGTTTGCTGTGCTACAAAGGCAGTAGGCCAAATTTGATTGAATTGAATAATTCCTTATTTTCATCAGCTTCTCCTTTTTTTTTTTTTTTTTTTGAGATGGAGTATTGCTCTGTCACCCAGGCTAGTGTGCAGTGGTGTAATCTTGGCTCACTGCAGCCTCCACCTCCCAGGTTCAAGTGATTCTCTTGCCTCAGCCTCCCGAGTAGCTGGGATTAAAGGTGCCCACCACCACGCCCGGCTAATTTTTGTATTTTTAGTAGAGATGGGGTTTTGCCATGTTGGCCAGGATGGCCTCGAACTCCTGACCTCAAGTGATCTGCCCACCTCAGCTTCCCAACGTGCTGGGATTACAGGCGTGAGCCACCGCACCCAGCCAGGCTCTCAGTTTTGAACATGCACTACCACCATCTCCCCAATACACAAATGTAAATGTACTTTCGTATATAAAACTGCATAAATACAAGGAAGCTCACACACACATGCAAGGATACACACATAAGCACCCCCAGATTCAACCACAGAAATATACACCAGCACATTTGCGTAAATTCAAACATCTCTTTACATATAAAAGTCATATAAGCACATACGCGGATGCAAGCAGGCATGGACAAATGCATGCAAGCACAGACAAATAGACAAAGGTAAGTAAAAAAGTGCAAGCTCACCTATGCTTACAAAAATAGACATACACGTACCCACACACCCACACATTCACTTGCTCATGTGGACTTTGATATCTCTACCACTGTATCCCTGCCAATATCTACAGAGTGGGTAAAGGGATGGGCGTCAGGTCACTGGGTTGCCCAAGCAGGAAGTCTGGGTTCCCTAACAACTTTTTCTAAGCTAATGCTCCTGGACAATGATGAAAAAAGGAGGTGGGGAATGGATGAAATTTCATAACTGGGTGGAGAGGCAGGGTCAGGATAAAAGGCCCAGTTGGAGGCTGCAGTGGGGTGCAGGGCAGTCAGACCAGGACCATGGAACTCAGCGTCCTCCTCTTACTTGCACTCCTCACAGGCCTCTTGCTACTCCTGGTTCAGCGCCACCCTAACACCCATGGCCGCCTCCCACCAGGGCCCCGTCCTCTGCCCCTTTTGGGGAACCTTCTGCAGATGGATAGAAGAGGCCTACTCAAATCCTTTCTGAGGGTAAGACACAGATGAATGGGGTCTGAGAGTGGGCTGCTTCTAGCCTTGGTACTTGGGGATCCTTCACCAAACAGAATGAGGCAGACTTCGAGAGTCAGGGGTGGCACGGGGATGGTTGGTGAGTACGGAGCATAGTGAAGCATGATGGGTGGTATTATTAGGAGAAAAACATCAAATTAAATTTAGCAGAGTTTATTTGAGCAAAGAAGTGACTCATGAATTGGACAGCTCCCTAAACCAGGAAAGACACCACACGGCAGTATGGTCAAGTGGTATTTACAGGCAGAAAAAGGAGGTGACATATAGAAACAGCTTGATTGGCCACAGATCACAGCTTGCCTTACTTGGTCACAATCTGAGCAGTTTGCAGCCTGTGTGGACTGAAAGCTCAGCTGCTCTGATTAGCCAACACTTGGCTACTTGTCACAAGAATATATTCATTTGGGCCAGGCACAGTGGCTCATGCCTGTAATCCCAGCACTTTTGGAGGCTGAGGTGGTGGATCACCTGAGGTCAGGAGTTCGAGACCAGCCTGGCCAACATGGTGAAACCTTGTCTCTACTAAAAATACAAAAATTAGCTGGGCATAGTGGTGCGTGCCTGTAATCTCAGCTACCCAGGAGGCAGAGGAAGGAGAATCACTTGAATCCAGGAGGCAGAGGTTGCAGTGAGCCAAGATCTTTCCACTGCACTCCAGCCTGGGTGACAGAGCTAGACTCCTTCTCAAAAAAAAAAAAAAAAGAATATACTCCCAAGTTAGGTTGCAGTTCACTCTACGCAGAGAGAGCTTTAGGTCAAATTTAATTTAATTAGACAATTCTCCCCTTTTGGTCAGTCTCAAAATTTTGACCCAAACCTTGGGCATCAACATTACTTCTGTCACCATCATAATGGACTTGTCTGCTCTCAGTATGGAATTCACAACGGACAACGTCAAAGTAGTTGAGTGATTCTTTATGTTTTCCTCATGTTTTTGTTGTTCCCACTGTAATGAGACCATTGGATGTACAAAGAATGGCTGCATATGAGCATTTAAGACTCTTTTTTTTTTCTGAGACAGGGCCTCACTCTATCAGCCAGGCTGAAGCGCTGTGACATGATCACGTCTCACTGCAGCCTTGACCTCCCAAGGCTCAGGTGATCCTCCTTCCTCAACCCCCCAAGGAGCTGGAACTATAGGTCCATGCCACCATGCCCAGCCAATTTTTGTATTTTTTGTAGAGACAGGGTTTTGCCATGTTGCCCAGACTGGTCTCAAACTCCTGGGCTCAAGTAATCCACCTGCCTTGGCCTCCCAAAGTGCTAGGATTACACGTGTGAGCCACCGCCCCCCGCCAAGACTCTTGAGAAAATACAGGGAGAGTGTTATGATGGCTCTCAGGAGGGTAATACAAAGAAAATGAAGTCACTGGGCCTGTAATAAACTGTGAGGAATGTGGACTTGGGGGTATAGATGAGGTCCACTGTCCACAGAGAGAAGAAAGGCTGTTAATAGTCTCTTTTAACTTGAGCGTGTCCATGAACCAAACTATCAAAATAGAATAATTCAAAGGTCAGACAATAAAGATAGTTCAATAGTATTAGAGTCCAATTGGTCATAGATTTTGTTCAGGGCATGATGGTGATTAAGGACCAGAGCTTGCTATAAAATAACTTGATTTATAGAGGCATTCATTTGTAGTTGGCCTGGTAACACATATCATAGTATCCTGGAGACCCACTGGAAGAAACATTAAGAGTAGAAAAGCTTGGGGTAGCCAGGCTTGCTGTGTTAGTCCATTCTCACACTGTTATAAAGACATACCTGAGACTGGGTAATTTACAAAGAAAAGGGATGTAACTGACTCACAGTTCCACTGGGGAGGCCCCAGGAAAATACAATTCATGGCAAAAGGTGAATGAGAAGCAGGAAACTTACAATCATGGTGGAAGGTGAAGGAGAAGCAAGTACCTTATTCACAAGGTAGCAGGAAAAAGAGAGAGAGCCAAGGGGGAAGATCCTTTTATAAAACCATCCGATCTTGTGAGAACTCACTCACTATCACAAGAACAGCATGGGGGAAACCGCCCCCAGGATCCAGTTACCTCCTACTAGGTCCTTCCCTCCATACCTGGGGATTACAATTCAAGATGAGGTTTGGGTGAGGACACAAAACCAAACCATATCACTTATCATCACCATTCAGGATGCTTGCAAACCAACTGTTAGCTGCACCTGTAAACACATATCTGTTTCTTTCCCCTGAGAAATGTCCTTAGTGTATTTGGTGGCAGTGTCTAGAGAAACAGCATGTCAGCCACATTTTAAATTATCTGTACTAGCGAATTCACTGGAAAGATAAGAGCAATATTTGGTTTTCTTCAGCACCATACACAAGCCTCCAAGATGGGCATAGAGAAGATCTAAAATTGCGTGATGTTCCATTAAGCGTTTTTGTTGCCACAAATGTTCTCATCTCCTTTTTGGAGAGTGGCTTCTACCCATCAGAACTCCTTGGAGGTTCAATTGGCTACAAAATTCAAGATGTCCCTTAATGTATAAATTAGCCTCAGATTCCATACAACTGTCACCCAAATACCACCAAGAGTGAGCACCCAGGAACCCAATTCGAAACTTTTCTGAACAGAAACCAACTTATCTTCATCAATTTTGAGGTTGATAGTAATTTCAGTTATTGACTGTTTTGGCTTTTAACTACGGGAGGTATTAGGAGACGCTCAGGAAAACAGTTTGGAAAGCAGCGGTGAGCTAGGCCACAGAGCAAATTCTGGACCAGTGAGGAGAAAGAACAGAGTAAGCAAACCTCAGGATACTCAAGGTAGGCACTTGTGGGGTTGGAAAAGAGGGTCACCTACTGGCATTAGAGCAGAGATCAGTTAGATTTGTTTACACATAAGTCTGCATAGCTCCTGAACAAGGTGGGAAATTTACTTTTTTGTGGTCTTTTTCTAGCATGCTGAGAGGGTGCATAACCACATTTAGTTGGAAAGAGACTTTACTGTATTTACTTATTTATTTATTTTTTTATAGAGTTGGGGTCGTGCTATGTTGACCAGGCTGATCTTGAACTCCTGTCCTCAAGCAATCCTCCCATCTCAATCTCCCAAAGTGCTGGGATTACAAGCATGAGCCACCATGCCTGGCCACTTTACCATATTTAATCCAGTAACATTACACACGCAATTACCCATACCCACATAGGTAGTCGCCAGGTCTTGCATACGGGATGCCTGGAAGCAAAATATGCTTTTTGCAGCCGTCATTCAGATACATTTTCTATATTTGGTAGTGATTATGTTATTAGCTAGTTAATAGTATGTTATTACATACTGTTATTATATTATATTAACTAACTAATAAGACAATCATTACCAAATATTTCTAGTGAGTGCAAAAAATCAAGTGGCCATGATGCCTAGAATATCAAGATCCAGCTTTCCACTCCTCCTTTGAGGTTTCTGGGTGATTCTCATTGGGAACACGAAGAGGCATTGGCATCAGTGAAATTATTTCCTGATTTTGGGGCATTGGCTCACAAACTCAACAACTGCTTGTTTTTTTTTGTTTTGTTTGTTTGTTTGTTTTGCTAGAGTATAAGCCTTTGCTAAAGCTATTCACAGATTATAGTCCTATGGATTTTCTTGTAAGGAAAGGGAAAGGGTTAGGACAGCAAGAAATGGGGAAGAAAGGATAAAAGATAACACTTTCACGATGGAAGAGAAATCTTGATCCACAATCTTGGAAAAGCTGTCCACATATACGATGCCAACTGCTTCTGGGGAAAAACCTCCCTGGTCAGCTTTGCCTTAAGGTCTCCAACAGACATACAGTTCTAGGAGTCTAGAAGGGTCCTTTCCAATGGAGAGATGTGGATCCAAGATCCAAGACCCTGACATTTTGCTACAGAGAAGAACTTGGCATTGTCCTTTCCAGTGGAGTCCAAGGACAGTCTTAGAAGAACTTGGTTTGGTCCCTTCCAATGGAGCTCCAGGACAGTTTCTCTGGTGTCATTTCCAAAGGGCCCAACCTCTAAATTCTAGATCATGAAAGGTCTGGTTGTCATCAACTGATGTGTCATCAATTGGTGAAAACATGGTTTGGCATAAAGTCTTATAGCCTTGCATTATTGAGTCATATCAGAGTTTATAAGAGTGGGAGATACATGAGATTGTATTATTAGAGGCATAGGCCTTCTATTACTATTTTACAAGAGATCTATCTCTGTCTTTCCAGTAGGAGTGGATCTGATTGCCAGCAATCAATAACACCTTAGACCAAGGGACTCCAATCAATTCAGCATGCTTTGCCTAATGATACTTGTTTGTAATACTGTTGCAGGACAATCAAAGACTGGAGAGACTGAAAAAGGTTCAGGAGAGTTTATTAAATTAAGATGATCACCGGTTCAGCCAGACATACATCCAGAAAGTCTGAGCCCCGAACAAAGGGCTTTTTCTACTTTTAAGCATATTAAGGTGGGAACTACATGAGGCAGGAAGCCAGTTTCAGAAGGGAGAAACAAAGCAGTTAAATAACATTTCTTACATCTTGAGAAAGACATGTCTTGCAACCTAACCTTATCGGTCCTGTGACCCTGCAGCTGTGCAGGAACTCACTGGGCCTGTAATAAACTTTGAAGAATGTGGAGTAGGGAGTATAGATAAGGTCCACCGTCCACAGAGAGAAGACGGGCTGTTAATATTCTCTTTTAACTTGAATGTAAGATGCAGCCATACTTTGCAGCAACCTTAAGAGGATTTTAAAATTTCTATTACTACTATTATTAGGTTATGGTTGATTTCATTAATTCCTTCTTCAATACCTTCTTTAACTGTTTTACCACTTGTCTAATGAAACAAGTACCTCTATCACTGGAGAGTTCTCCAGGAACGCCCAGTAAGGAAATACATTTTCTAATAACCTTTTATCTACTTTTATGGCATTGATTGATCTTTATGCATAGAAACGCTTTAATACAACCAGAAAACATGCAATGAAGCTGGCAGTTGAATTAACTCCATCTTCAAGTGTTCAAATGATCTACCAAGTGCCAGAAATATATCACTTGAGGTTTTTGTTGTCTTACTAGAATTATGGATTTGATAAACCAAATATTAGTTATAAACCACTTAGCAATCTTAGAACAGTCACTTCACCAATATTTTTTCGTAGTTTGGATCATTTTCTCTCTTCTATGATGAGTCACGGAATGCAGAGCTTTTAGTAATGGAAATTTTAAGAACTCAGGAAGGACCAGGTGGCCATTCAGTGTCTCCATGAGTGCATGCTTCACACTGGAATTACAGACTCTTAAGTACAAATTTTAATACCATAAGTAGCAATTTGTGCTTCTCTAATTCAGGTACATAACACTGGTTCATTAAATAGGTTATCATAGGTAATTTGATGGTGCCATTGCACTCCAGCCTGGGTAACAGATTGAGACCCTGTCTCTGAATTGGCACTGCATGGGGGCACTGTCCTTGGAGGGGTGAATGGGCATGAAGTGGTGTCTGGGTATGAGCCGCAGGTGTAGAATTTCACTCTTCTCCGCCATCCTCTGTTACATCCTTGGGTACCTGCCTGCCACTGAAAGAATGAGGTAAAAGAGGTGGTGGCACGAATCAAATAGATTTTGCTGTGCCAATGAGAGAGAGCAGACTAGCCCATGTCAGTGCCAGGAGAGTGGAGGAGAGAGGAAGAGCAGGAAAGGAGTGTGGGTAGGGAGTGCTTATCAACAGTACACATAATGCCCTATACTGGCAACTGACACTTGCTCAGTATTTACCTGGCTTATCACTGCTTACCATGCATGATTTTATGATTAATTATCTACTTATTATTACTAATCAATCAACCCACTTTCCAATGGGAGAATTAGAACACTGACAATACCTTCCAGCTCCTCTTCCCCTTCCCCTGTCTGTACTAAAAAACACAAAACTAGCTAGGCATGGTGGCACATGTCTGTAATCCCAGCTACTCGGGAGGCTGAGGCGGGAGAATTGCTTGAACCCGGGAGGCAGAGGTTGCCCTGAGCCGAGATTGCATCATTGCGCTCCATCTTGGGCAACAAAAGTGAAACTCCATCTCAAAAACAACAAACAAAGACAAACAAACAAAAAAAAGTAGCGATAGTGATGCTCAGCCTGGGGAAAGCACTTGTCCAGTGGCACACCACTGGGAAAAGGGGAAGCTGAGCTCCAGCAGGAGGTCTGCCTCCAAAGCCCTCCTAGACTAAAGCTGCTAAACAATTTGTGGATTATGAAATTCTCTGAGAGTTTGATTAAAGCTGTGGCCCCCTCTTTTCCAAAAAGGCACATACATGTTTGCATAAAGTTGTGAGGCTTCACACACTCCCTAAAACTCTTTCATAAACCTTCCAAGGATCCTCTAGGTATTCACCACTGTCTATTATGATTACATCTCTTGGGGGTGGGGGAAAGAGGGAGGGCATGAGCAAGTGTGTGTCAAGGCTGAGGAAGGTGGCGCTGTTGCTTCTCCATTTCCCAATTAAGCTTCCAGATTCCTCTTGGAGTCAGAGGGATGCGGGCTCGTGTCTCAGATTCAACTCTTACGCATTAAGTCACAGTTTTCTCTTCTGTCAATTAAGATCATGGCAATGAGAATATGTGCCCCTAAGGTGGTTGTGAGGATTAAATGGGATATTGCATACAGCTAGTATAAAATAAGTGCTCATTAAATGGCAACTACCTTGATCCACTCATTCATTTATTCACGAATCCAATAACAATTCACTGGGCACTTTCTATGTACCAGGAAATATTCTAGGAACTGATGATGTGGCATCTTGGACAAGACATATGAGGTCACTGTGCTTATGGACATTCCATTGGTGGAGACAGATAAGCAAAAAATAAACAGATAAGGAAATGTTAGGTGGGCAAAAGTTACGGTTAAACTAAAGCAGGGGGATATTTCAGAAAGTGATGAGAACTACATTAGATTGAGTGGTTAGGGGAAGACTGTCTTGTTTTTTTTCTGAGCAGGGACAATGAAAGATTCAGGTGGAAGGCACTAGAAGGAGGCAGGGGTGGCTGCAAGAATCCTGAAACAGGAAAAATATCAGACAACAACATGGAGGAATGAGTGGGAGGAGAAGTCAGAGCGGTAATAGGGCCACGTCATGTAGGACCATGTGAACCATCAGTGGAGACTTCAGATATTATTCTCAGCAAAGTGGGAGTATTGTAGGCCTTGGCGAGCATATGGATATTAATTATTTTACATTTTAGTGGGGTTACCCTGGCTTGTGGGGCAGTGAAACAATTGTTAAGTGGACTAAGCATGTAGTCCAGAAGTCCAGTGAAGGGGCTTTGCAGAGATCAATGCAGGGCATTTGTAAGTAAACTTAACAAATTTTATGACTTTTATGTCAAGTTTCTATTGAAGTTGAACATCACTGTAAAAAGCGCACACGTCAATGAATTTTCACAAACTGAACGTACTCATGTCATTGACATGCAGGCCAAGTAGCAAGAATACCCTGAAACCCCGCACCCTGTTCTTTTCTAGTCACTATCCGCCTACCATCTTGATCATGGGTTGATTTTATCTGTGTATGAACTTCTTTTTTGTTTTTGTTTGTTTGTGAGATTGAATTTTGCTCTGTCGCCCAGGCTGGAGTACAGTGGCACGATCTTGGCTCACTGCAATTTCCGCCTCCCCGGGCTCAAGCAATTCTCTTGTCTCAGCCTCCCGAGTAGCTGGGACTACAGGCGAGAGCCACCACACCTGGCTAATTTTTGTATTTTTAGCGGAGATGGGGTTTCACCATGTTGGTCAGGCTGGACTCAAACTCCTGACCTCGTGATCAGCCCGTCTCAGCCTCCCAAAGTGCTGGGATTACAGATGTGAGTCACCACGCCTGGCCCTGTGTTTGAACTTCATGCACGTAAAATTATGATGCATGGACTCTTTTGTGCCTAGGTGCTTCCACTCAACATTATGCCTGTGAGTTTCAGCCACGTTATCCTGTGTAGCTGTAGTTTGTTCTTTTTCGTTGCTGTATACTATTCTATTGTGAGAACCCTCACTGTTTGTCTATATCTATGTTGATGAGCATTTTATTAAGAAAGCTTCTGTGAATATTTTGTTCATTTTTTGGTGAACACACATACACATTTTTGCTGGGCATGTACCTGGGAGTGAAGTGGCTGGTTTCCTGGGTACCCATTTGTTCAGCTTCAGGAAATACTGCCCAGCAGTTCCCAAAGTGGCTGCACAGTTATCCCACCTGACCCACTGGAGATATGTTCTGAGACCCCCAGTGGATGCCTGAAACCCCACATAATACTGAACCCTATGCACACTCTTTTTTTTCCTGTACAATCACATTATATGGGGGGGTGGTATACACAGTGCACACATGGTGGACAAAGGATGATTCATGTCCGGAGTGGGACAGAGTGGATGGTGAAAGACATCATCATTCTACTCAGAATGATGCACAACTTAAAACTTACGAATTGCTTATTTCTGGAATTTTCCATTTAATATTTTCGGACTGCGGTTAGCTGCAGGTAACTGAAACTGCAAAAAGCAAAACCACAGATCATAAGAAGTATGGGGTGGGGGTGATATTAATCGTATTTTATCAACCATCTTTACTGTTTAGGGCACAAGCCAATCAGAGCAGACCCTGGCTGGGCCACCGATTAACCTAAGCTTGTCCAACCCACCTTATCTTGTTGTTGTTGTTCTGTTTTGTTTTGTTTTAGCTTTTTAGCAGCCTGAAGCCATGGTTTTCAGTTTCTGTCTTCAGTGATACACAGAAAAGAAGGATGAGGAAGGGGCTTTACTGGCCCAACCAGAAACAGAAACTAAGAATCCGTGACTGTATTCTCTCCCTTGGACACCGTTAACTGTTAACCCTTAATTGCTGGGTCCTGGCAGGGGAAAGGGCAGCCTGGGGAGGCGGATGTTGGGGAGGGGCTAATTACCAATCTGGTATGTAAGTATTTTGATAGTTTTACAAATGAGGTGTATGCTGACTAACAGCCACCCCTGGTGTGGATGTGATTGGCAGTTCCGAGAGAAATATGGGGACGTCTTCACTGTACACCTGGGACCGAGGCCCGTGGTCATGCTGTGTGGAGTAGAGGCCATACGGGAGGCCCTGGTGGACAAGGCTGAGGCCTTCTCTGGCCGGGGAAAAATCGCCATGGTCGACCCATTCTTCCGGGGATATGGTGAGGGCCTCAGAGGCACTGGGAGGGGGCGGGTGGGGGGTGCATCAGGGAAGGGAGTATATGGGGGGAAGAAGGACTCAGAGCCTTCTTCCAACTTCCTCTCCAACCAACCCACACCTCCCCTGCACCCCAGGTGTGATCTTTGCCAATGGAAACCGCTGGAAGGTGCTTCGGCGATTCTCTGTGACCACCATGAGGGACTTCGGGATGGGAAAGCGGAGTGTGGAGGAGCGGATTCAGGAGGAGGCTCAGTGTCTGATAGAGGAGCTTCGAAAATCCAAGGGTGAGTCCTGGGACACGAATAGGAAAGAAAGACAATGGAACACTGAGAGATGCAGGCACGGGAATAGAAAGACAGAGAGGTATACATGGGCAGAGACAGAGACAGACAAAACTGGAGACACCATCAGACAGAGGGATAGGGACAGAGAGGGATAGAGACAGGGGAATAGAGACGGACAGGGATGGGCAGGAGGGAAACACAGAGAGCCAGGGAAAGAGAGAGATGCCAGGTGTATAATGTCCAAGAGTTACTCAAAGAGACTGGATGTGATGACTCTCGCCTGTAATCCCAGTACTTTGGGAAGCTCAGTCAGGAGGATTGCTTGAGGCCAAGAGCTGGAGAACAGCCTGGGCAACATAATGAGATCCTGTCTCTACACAGTATAGAAAAGAAATGAGCCAGGCACGGTGGTGTGTGCCTGTAGTCCCAGCTACTCAGGAGGCTAAGGTGGGACTACAGGATCACTTGAGCCCAGGAGGTTGAGGCTGCAGTGAGCTGTGATTGTGCCACTGCACTCCAGCCTGGACAACAGAGCAAGATCCTGTCTCAAACAAACAAACAAACCCTCAAAGACATATAATTTCATGGATCAATTGTGTCTGTCAAAGTCAGAAACAGAAGTTACGTAAAAGAAAAAAACTACAGACATTTAACAAATAATGACCTGTGTTTTCCTTGCCCTGAGTGAAGTGCTGATGAGCTGGCAGTGAGCAGACAGGCCAGGTGGGGTGTTCTGCCCGGGTGCAGCTGGAGGGGTCATCAAAGAAGCACTAGGTTATTTTTGAGTTCTCCATAACTTGATGTCTGTGGGACATGTAGGTGAAGGGTCTCTGGCTAGCACCTCCATCTCATTCATGCCAGGTGTTTACCATCTTTCTTATCAAAATTTCTCAAGAGACTCTGGGATGTAAATACGGAGGCTGCGTGGGGAGGTAGAGACCCAGGAGCTATAGGGAAACAGGGACAAGAAGACTGAAGAGAAGGACAGGAAGAAACAGTGACACAGGCAGGAGGAAAGAGACAGACGGAGGGACCAAAACAAACAAATATAGGTTGGGTACGGGGCTCATGCCTGTAATCCCAGCACTTTGGGAGGCTGAGGCTGGTGGATCTTTTGAGGCCAGCAGTTCAAGACCAGCCTGACCAACATGGTGAAACCCCATCTCTGCTAAAAATACAAAAATTAGCCAGGCTTGGTAGCATGTGCCTTTAATCCCAGCTACTCAGGAGGCTGAGACAGAAGAATCGATTGAGCGTGGGAAATGGAGGTTGCCGTGAGCTAAGATCACACTACTGCACTCCAGCCTGCATGATAGAGTGAGACTCCGTCTCCAAACATAATAACAATAATAATAAAATAAAAAAAGACAGGGAGGAGACAAATATACGCACACAGAGACAGAAAGAAACAAAGGCAAAGAGAAATTGAGGCAGAGAAAATTAGAGAGACAGACAGACAAGGCTTAGGGAAAGGTCTGCAGAGGAATGAGAGAAGACAGGCAAGTGAGACCCAGAGAGAGGCTGCACTAACCTGACGTTCTTGGGTGCTCACAGACCACCCTCCCTCCAGCTGGGGCCAGTGCTGAGCCTGGTGTATACAGGTATCACTTAACAAGTGCAGAATAATGCCCAGAAGACTGGAGAGCCCTAGATGTGGAAAGAAGAGATTAAGGGGGAGTAATAAGTAGGGGTGGAAAGATGGTTTTTTATTTGTTTTAAATTAGAGACGGGGTCTCACCCTGTACCCAGGCTGGAGTGCAGTGGCATGATCATAGCTCACTGCAGCCTCAAACTCCTGGGCCCAAGTGATCCTCCCACTTCAGCCCCCTGGGCTATTTCAACTGGGACTACAGGCATGTGCCACCATGTCTGGCTACATTTTTAATTTTTTTTTGTAGAGACAGGGTCTCCTTATGTTGCCCAGGCTGGTCTTGAATTCCTGATCCTTTTGCCTCAGGCTCCCAAAGTGCTGGGTTTAGAGGTATGAGCCACTGTGCCCACCCAGGGCTTTTTAATTTATACAAGCAATTGATTAAACACCTACTCTGCCCAGCCCCTACCCCTGGGATTTAACTGTATTCACTCCCAGAGTCAGAGGTGGGGCCTGAGAGGAGGTGCAGAGTGAGAACCGGCTTCATGGACTCGATAGCTGGGTTGCCTGGGTCTAAATCCCGGCCTCAGTAATGAGTAGCTGTGCAACTTTGGTCAAATTACTCAACCTCTCTGTCTGCCCATCTATAAATTGGAGCTAATAATCAAATTGCATCTGCCTCACATTGTTGTAGTGAGAGTTCAGTGGAATTACGTGTGAAGTGCTGGTACATAATTAGCTGTTATGGTTATTCTCATGCTTACCATTACTGGCCGATGGCAGACAATCACACACAGAGGGCGACAGCCTGATGTTCCCCAGGCACTTCAGTCTGTGTCCTTGACCTGCTGCTTCTTCCTAGGAGCCCTCGTGGACCCCACCTTCCTCTTCCAGTCCATTACCGCCAACATCATCTGCTCCATTGTCTTCGGAAAACGATTCCACTACCAAGATCAAGAGTTCCTGAGGATGCTGAACTTGTTCTACCAGACTTTTTCACTCGTCAGCTCTGTATTCGGCCAGGTCAGGGAGAGGGAGAAGGAGAGGGAAGGTGGGGGTGAGGTGAACATCCACGGCACACGAGAAAAGGAGGTGAGACAGAGACTAAGAGAGATAGAAAGGAGAGAGGCAGGGAGATGGGGCAGAGGCCAAGAAAAAGACAGAAGGATGAGGGAGGAAGATGCAGAAAGAGGTAAATGTGAGATAGATCAAAGGAGACATAGAGTCAGTGAGTGAGGGGTTCAGAGACAGAGGGCAGTGGGGAAGTGGGGTTCCCATGGAGGGATTGGGGCCCAGGAGGTGCCCTCTCCCTGTGACCTGCTAGCTCAGCCCTAGGCAAACCTCACCACCCCTTCTTTCTTGCAGCTGTTTGAGCTCTTCTCTGGCTTCTTGAAATACTTTCCTGGGGCACACAGGCAAGTCTACAAAAACCTGCAGGAAATCGATGCTTACGTTGGCCACAGTGTGGAGAAGCACCGTGAAACCCTAGACCCCAGCGCCCCCAAGGACCTCATTGACACCTACCTGCTCCACATGGAAAAAGTGGGGTCTGGGAGAGGAAAAAAGGAAGGGAGGGGAGGGAGGGCAAGATGGAGAGATGAGAAAAGGTAGGAAAGAGGAAGATGGGGAGAGAAGAAGAAAGACTAGGGAGGGGAGAATAGGGAAAGGGAGGAGAACAGATGAGGAAGGAAAGAAAGATGAGGTGAAAGGAAGGAGAAAATAGGGAGGAGGAACTGAGATGGAGAGAGAGGGGAGGTGGGGAGACAGAATGAAGGACAGAGAGAGAGAGAGAAGACTGGCTGAGGAAGGAATTCGGGGCAAGGGACAAAAATACAGCAACAAGAGAGAAAACTCACAGAGGCAGAAAGAGACTGGGAGACAAAAAGACAGAAACACATCAAAGAGATGTGGAGAGAGATAAAAACAGAACCAGGCAGAGTAAAAAGAGGCTGAGAGAGACGAGTTAGAGATATGCGGCTGGACGTGTAGAGGACAGAGAAAAGCAAACTGGGCCAGATAGTGTCAAAGACCTTTAGGCAAACGGAGGGCAGCCAGGGAGACAGGCATGTGCACAGCAAGGCTACAACCTCCCCTGACCCTCCCCTTCCTTCCCTACTGTGGACGCAGGAGAAATCCAACCCACACAGTGAATTCAGCCACCAGAACCTCATCCTCAACACGCTCTCGCTCTTCTTTGCTGGCACTGAGACCACCAGCACCACTCTCCGCTACGGCTTCCTGCTCATGCTCAAATACCCTCATGTCGCAGGTGGGCCAGGGACAGCCAGTCAAGGGAGTCTTCTGGGCTGCAGAAATGGGGCTATGGGTACCACCTGGATGAGAGAGGGGATGCTGGCTTCCTATTCCGGGAGCACTGTAGGCTCTGGGCTAGATTCCAACCAAGCCAATTCTGTTGGATACATGGACGCATGAAGAATCTGTCCATGCGTTCTCCCACTGTTTTCTTCCATCACTTAAGGATTTTTTGTTCTAAGGTTTTTGTTTGTTTGTTTGTTTGTTTGTTTGTTTTTTTTGTCTTTTTTGAGACAGAGTCTCTCTCTGTCACCTAGGCTGGAGTGCAGTGGCATGCTCTCGGCTCACTGCAAGCTTCGCTTCCAGGGTTCACGCCATTCTCCTGCCTCAGCTTCCCGAATAGCTGGAACTACAGTTGCCTGCCACCACACCCAGCTAATTTTTTGTATTTTTAGTAGAGATGGGGTTTCACCGTGTTAGCCAGGATGGTCTCGATCTCCTGACCTCATGATGTACAAATTTAGGGGGTACATGTGCAGTTTTGTTACATGCATAGGTTTTGTAGTGGTCAAGTTTGGGCTGTTAGGGTATTTATCAACTGAACAGTGTACACTGTACCCATTAAGTAATTTCTCATCATTCACCCCCCTTCTGCTCTCTCACTCTTCTGAGTCTTCACTGTCTATCATTCCTCTCTCTGTGTCCATGTGTACACATTTTGTAGCACTCACTTATGAGTGAGAACATGCAATATTTGACTTTCTGTGCCATCACTTAAAAATCGATCCATCCACTTATCTTTTCATCTATTCATTCTTTAATTCATTAATTAAAGAATGTATAATTACTGATTCTTTCATTTATGATTCATCTAAGGACATATACTGTCATTGATTTATTTGGATTACTTGATCCACAAGTTGATCCTTTGAAACAGTGATATGTTGATGGACTATTTGTCATTGATTCATTGGCTCATTCATTCATTCATTCATTCATGCATTCATCCATCCTTCTATGAACTAGGTTCCACTCTTATCCTTCCATCAGTCAACCTTTCAATTCACCCTTAATCCATCCATGCTTTCCTTCATTTATCACAATAATTCACTCGTTTATTCACCTCTGATCTATTTATCATTCAATCCAGCCTTCCATTTACTCCTTTATTTGCTCATACTTCACTAATTTACTTATTCACTTGCTCTTCCATAAATCTAGCCATTCATGTGATTATTCATTAATTGGGTTCATTGATTTCTTTGTCTAAGGACCATTCATTAGTGATTAATTAATCAATCTATTAATTGATAAGTAAATATACACATCCATTTATTGGTTTGTTCATTTATTTATCAATCTTTCCATCCATGAATTGATCTATTGACTGATTGATTGATGTGTTTATTTATCTATCCAGTTCTTCATGGATTCATCTATTGTTCTATTACACTGTTATATACCTGAGGACCAAGAATAGTGTCTCACCTATATTATAAACACAATAAATATTAGTTCATTTTCTACTCATCTTAGAGAGGGTGTTTTGAGAGGTTTGCAGGCTGGAGTTCTTAATCTGAAATTCCATGCAAAATCGTGTTGTGTGTGTGCATGTGTGTGTGTGTACCTGTGCATGTGGGAAGAGGATCCATAATATTCATTAGATTTAAAACAGTGAGAATTCTTGTTGCTTCCTCCCTCTTCCCCTCACCCCATGCTGATTACTTTGAGGGGTATCAAGGATCTAACCCTTTACTATAGGTTTTTCATTGGTTAATAGAAAGTAGTGTTCCTGCTGAAAGGTCTCTTTTTAAAAAAAATTTTTTTTCTTTTGAGATGGAGTCTTGCTCTGTCACCCAGGCTAGAGTGCAGTGGCACGATCTTGGCTCACTGCAACCTCCACCTCCTGAGTTCAAGTGATTCTCCTGCCTCAGCCTCCTGAGTAGCTAGGAATACACGTGTGCACCACCACACCCAGCTAATTTTTTGTATTTTTAGCAGAGACGGGATTTTGCCATGTTGGCCAGGCTCATCTTGAACTCCTGACCTCAAGGAATTGCTGGGATTACAGGCGTGAGCCACCATGCCTGGCCTTAAATGCCTCTTTAAAATGAGATTCATTGGTCTTCTTTTCTGTGCAGAGAGAGTCTACAGGGAGATTGAACAGGTGATTGGCCCACATCGCCCTCCAGAGCTTCAGGACCGAGCCAAAATGCCATACACAGAGGCAGTCATCCATGAGATTCAGAGATTTGCCGACCTTCTCCCCATGGGTGTGCCCCACATTGTCACCCAACACACCAGCTTCCGAGGGTACATCATCCCCAAGGTAAGACTGGCTGGACCCCCATATCCCTCCTGTATGGGCATCCTGGATTCTCTTAATCCCCAAACTCAACCTTTTGTTAGCTTCTTAATTGAGTCCCGTTGTTTTTGTTTTCTGTATTTCTTTTTTGTGGGGTGTGTGAGGAGGGTGGGCAGGGAATGCCAATATCTTTTGATCTTGTGATCCTCCCTCAGGACACGGAAGTATTTCTCATCCTGAGCACTGCTCTCCATGACCCACACTACTTTGAAAAACCAGACACCTTCAATCCTGACCACTTTCTGGATGCCAATGGGGCACTGAAAAAGAATGAAGCCTTTATCCCCTTCTCCTTAGGTAAGCTGGACCCACAGTTTCTTTCCCAGACACCAGAGGGCAAGTACTAACCTCAACTTGAGAAAAACAATGAGAGGTCCTTATTAATTGGGTACTTAATATATTCCGATTGCTTCACCTGCCTTATCCTGTTCCATCTTCACTGCAAACCTGTAAGGAGGCTTGAGAAAGAAGGTTACATTCCCAAAGGCACATCTAGGCAAGCAGGACCTTGGGCAAGTATTTTAACATCTCTAAACCTCAGTGAATTCATTTTCTTAAAAAGAAAAAAATCTGTTGAGCACTACCGTAAGCCCAGTGCTGTACTGGGGGCTGAAGATAATGCATCAAACAAGTCACACAGAGACAGGGTTCCTGCCCCAGGAAATTTAAAGTCCAGCAGGGAAGATGGGCATTCATCAAATAATAATAAAATAATCATCTCATGAAGTGAATGAATGTCCGCAACATGCTTAGGACTGCCTGGCACAAAGGACATGCTCACAAGGGCAATTATTATTATAATTAGACATAATTGTGATAAGTGCTCTAAAGGGAGCTTTGGGAGCACAAAATAGGGAATACTAGCTAATCTTGTGGTGGGTCAGTAAGGAAAAGCTTACCAGAGGAAATGGCTTCCAAGCTAACATGTTCATGGGTGAGCATCAATCAACCATTGCAAAGTGTGTTTCAGGCAAAGGAAACAGCAAGGGCAAAGGCCAAAGGTGAAAATGTGATGGTACCATTGAGAACCTATAGGAAGTCCAGTGAGCCTTGGGAGTAGATTGCAGAAGGGAATAAGACAAAGGGCTCAGCTGGGCAGGACCTTGAAGGCTGTGGGAGGAGTTTGGATTTATGGTCTAGCACTGGGGAGGTGAAGAAGGTCTTGACGTGCTCTGACTTGTCCCAGTTCTCCTCCTCCACTCTTTGGCTGGTTAAGAAAAAAACTTTAGACAAATTAAACTTAGCAGAGTCTATTTGAGCAAAGAAACAATTCATGAATTGGGCAGCACATGGAACCAGGAAAGGTTCAGAGAGCTCCACCCAGCAATGTGGTCAGGCACTATTTATCCACAGGGAAAGGAACTGAGGTACAGAAACAGCCTGATTGGTTACAGCTCTGTGTTTGCCTTATCTGAGCATGTCTGGGCAGCTTGCAGCCTGTGATTGGCTGAAGCTTGGCTGCTCTGATTGTCCAAGGTTACTTGTTACAAGAACATACTCTCAAGTTACATTGCAGTTTGTTTACATGTTGAGTTACGTTACAGTTTGTTATGCAGGGAGGCCGCTTTAGGCCAAATTTAATTTAATTTAACATGCACCATCCATGAAAGGCCCCAGAAACAAATCCCCAGTCTTGAGTTTCATCAGTGACTTCAGTGATCCAGGGTCCTGGCCCAGCCCCTGGTTTTGTGCAGTACAGTGACCTCCTTCCACATTTTATCTTCAATGACAGTGAGGAACACATGGGGTGATGGCTTGAGGATCAGTGTCTTCTCTAAATTTTGCTATCTTAAGCTTCTTTTTTTTCCCTTCTTCAGACAGAGTCTTCCCGTGTTGCCCAGGCTGGAGTGCAGTGTCGCGATCTCAGCTCACTGCAACCTCTGCCTCCCAGGGTCAGGTGATTCTCCTGCCTCAACCTCCCAAGTACCTGGAACTACGGGCTTGTGCCATGCTGCCTAGCTAATTTTTTTTATTTTTAGTAGAGACAGGGTTTCACCGTGTTAGCCAGGATGGCCCTGATCTTCTGACCTTGTGATATGCCTGCCTTGGTCTCTCCAAGTCCCAGGATTACAGGCATGAGCCACTGCGACCGGCCTGCTATTTTGTTTTAAGACAGGCAGAGATGTAGGGAAATAAGGGCCGAGACAGATAATTAACAAAGATAATGAGGCCGAGAAACAAAGTTAGGGACAAAGAGGGAACACCCTGAAGGATAGAGATGGGGGGACAGTGGCAGAAAGACAGACAGCAGGTGAACATCAGACAGTACACGGAGAGGAAGAGAGAGAGAGACACAGAGAGAGAGCCACATAAGAAGGAGGAGGAGGAGCAATAAGAGGAGAGAGAGGAGGAAAAGGAAGGAGGAGGGGAGAAAGAAGGAGGGAAAGGAGAGAAACAGAGTAAGAGATAGGAAAAAGAGAGAGTGACATAAGAAGAGAGGAAGAAAGAATGAACAAGACAAATAAGGTCTCTTTAGAGGGAGATGAAAAGAAATAAGGAGAGAGAAACAGAGATTGGCGAGGAGTCAGATTCAAATAGACGGAGATAGGAAGTTAAGCAAGATGGAAGAAAGCCAAAAAAAAAGGAGAGGAAAAGAAGAGGCACAGTGTCTGACAGGTATAGACAGAGAAAAAGACATGGGTAGGGCTGTCAGGGGCAGAAAGAAAGGTATAACCCGAGCCAAAAGGGTACCGCAGCCAAAGAAATTCGAAAGGTGTCCAAACAGACTGCCCCAGAGATGGGGAGGGCGTGATGGGAGGGAGATAACAAGCCTCAGGCTGTTGTGGAAAACGTTAGGTCACACAAAGAGTTACAGAAGAACCAGCCCAGAGACCTGCCTGTTTCTAAGCTCATGTCACCCACCTTCTGGATGTGCCAAAGGGACATGGACCCCTTTCCAGACACCTCCACGTAGACACACTTGTCCAACAACTTGACAGGCATAGGGAATGCCTGAAAACTCACACTTGACATGGCCTTTCCAAGGTTTGCAGATTATGAAACATTGAAGTGAAGGGAAAGGCTCCCTTTGTCTCTGCCTCAGCTTTTTCCAGCTCCCTTTGTTCTCATTTTTCTCCAAATCTGTGGTTTAGAACCTACTGGGGGTTCCTTGCACCTCTGAGAATCGGTGAAAGCCATAGACCTTCCCTGTCTCATATGCATCAGTCCCATTCACAATTTATATACAATTTGGGTTTTTTATCCCTTGAGCTCTTGAAGCCTGTGGATCTCAGGCTGAGACTAGAAGACAGCCTAGAGACACAGACACAGACACATGGCCAGAAACACATACCCCACACATACCCCCAGAAACAAACACAAGGCGATAACCAAATCTTAAGGCTCCTTAGCACAAGCTAAGTGCTATTCTAAGAATTTTACAATTGTCTCCTTTAACTTCACAAGAGCCCTTTGAGAGAGGTGTCATTCTCCCCATATGAGAAGTGAAGACACTAAGAATGTTGTCATAAATGTGCTCACACTCACACATGTAGAGGCACACGCACGCACACACATACACAACCAGAAGTGGGTTATTATACTCTTTGGGGGGTCACCAAACCCTTTGGAACTCTAACAGAAGCTACAAACTCTCTACTAGAAAAATGAATATGGCGCCGGGCACGGTGGCTCACGCCTGTAATCCCAGCACTTTGGGAGGCCAAGGTGGGTGGATTACCTGAGGTCAGGATTTCAAGACCAGCCTGGCCAACATGGTGAAACCCCATCTCTACTAAAAATACAAGAAAGTAGCCAGGCGTGGTGGTAGGTGTCTGTAATCGCAGCTACTTGGGAAGGTGAGCCACGAGAATCATTTGAACCCCCTGGGAGGCGGAGGTTGCAGTGAGCCGAGATGGCGCCACTGTGCTCCAGCCTGGAGCACAGTCCAGAGAGAGACTTCATCTCAAAAAAAAAAAAAAAAGGGGGGGAGAGAGAGACAGAGAGAGAGAAATGAACATGGCACATCCACTCAAAGATTTGCACCTGGTTTCAGAGCAGCTTCCTAAAAGTCCACCCTGAATTGTAGGTTAAAGGCCAGTCTTATGCAAATCTGTTGCAATGGACATAGGTGTCTGGGCTTAGGGACATGGCAGAACGAAGAGTATGCACCTGCCCTGTGCCCATGCTGGTGACCTTCTGTGCCCACAGGGAAGCGGATTTGTCTTGGTGAAGGCATCGCCCGTGCCGAATTGTTCCTCTTCTTCACCACCATCCTCCAGAACTTCTCCGTGGCCAGCCCCATGGCTCCTGAAGACATTGACCTGACACCCCAGGAGTGTGGTGTGGGCAAAATACCCCCAACATACCAGATCCGCTTCCTGCCCCGCTGAAGGGGCTGAGGGAAGAGGGTCAAAGGATTCCGGGGTCATTCAGTGTCCCCGCCTCTGTAGACAACGGCTCTGACTTCCCGCAACTTCCTGCCTCTAAGAGACCTGCTGCAAGCCAGCTTCCTTCCCCTCCATGGCACCAGTTGTCTGAGATCACACTGCGAGTGAGTGGAGGAGTGAGATTATTGAAAATTATAATATACAAAATTTTGTATGTATGTGTGTGTGTGTATATATATATATATTTTTTGAGACGGAGTCTCACTCTGTTGCGCAGGCTAGAGTGCAGTGGCATGATCTCGGCTCACTGCAACCTCCACCCCCGGGGTTCAAGCAATTCTCCTGCCTCAGCCTCCCTAGTAGCTGAGATTACAGGCATGCGCTACCGTGCCCAGCTAATTTTTGTATCACCTGTTGGCCAGGCTGGTCTCGAATCTGAATCAATGATCCCCGCCTCCAAATTCACCGTGCCCGGCCATATATATATATATATATATATATATAATTTTAAAAATTAAGATGAAATTCACATAACAGAAAATTAGCCATTTTAAAGTGTACAATTTTGTGGCATGTGGTTCATTTACAAAGCTATACAACCACCACCATCTAGTTCCAAACATTTTCTTTCTTTTTGGGATGGAGGCTCGCTCTGTCACCCAGGCTGGAGTTCAGTGGCGCCATCTTGGCCCACTGTAGCCTCCACATCCTGGGTTCAAGAGATTCTCCTGCCTCAGCCTCTGGAGTAGCTGGGATCACAGACCCCTGCCACCATGCCAGGCTAAATTTTGTATTTTTAGGTGGTCTCGAACTCCTGATGTCAGGTGATTCTCCTAGTTCCAAATATTTTCATTATCTCCCCCCACAATACCCATACCTCTCAAGCTGTCGCTCCCCATACCCTATTCCCCTTTTCATCTCAGCCCCTGATAATCTGGTTTTTGTCCCTATGGACTTACCAGTTCTGAATATTTCCTATAAACAGAATCACACAATATTTGACTTTTTTTTTTTTTTTTTTTTGGAAACTAAGCCTTGCTGTGTCTCCCAGGCTGGAGTGCTGTGGTGCGATTTTGGTTCACTGCAACCTCTGCCTTCCAAGTTCAAGAGATTCTCCTGCCTCAGCTCCCAAGTAGCTGGGATTACAGGCATGTGCTACCATGCCTGGCTAATTTTCTTGTATTTTTAGTAGGGACATGTTGGCCAGGCTGGTCGTGAGCTCCTGGCCTCAGGTGATCCACCCGCCTCAGTGACCCAAAGTGCTGATATTACAGGCGTAATATGTGATCTTTTGTGTCTGGTTGCTTTCACGTTGAATGCTATTTTTGAGGTTTGTGCCTGTTGTAGACCACAGTCACACACTGCTGTAGTCTTCCCCCATCCTCATTCCTAGCTGCCTCTTCCTTCTGCTTCCCTCTATCAAAAAGCCTCCTTGGCCCAGGTTCCCTGAGCTGTGGGATTCTGCACTGGTGCTTTGGATTCCTTGATATGTTCCTTCAAATCCGCTGAGAATTAAATAAACATCTCTAAAGCCTGACCTCCCCACGTCAAGAGGTGATCTGGGCCATTTTGTGTGTGATTCTTTTATTGTCAGGTCTCTAGGGATTTTTCCGGAAGGAATGTTGGTGAGAACGCCTCCCTCACCTCAGTGACAACTCTGTGAAGGGCCAAACCATTGTCTTGCTCATCACTGTACTCTCAACACAGCATGTGGCATATGACAGGTGTTCAAAATATTTGGTGAAGAATGAATGAATGAGTGGCTAAATCAGCTACCCCCTACCCCCACAGCCCACCCAAAATGGAGCTAGGCCTCCTCCATCAAATTATGTCTCCTCCATATCCCGCTTTCTTCTGAGGTCCAGAATAAATTCCCATCCCCAAAGGGCCCAGGATGCCCCCATTCTGTCTGCCAGTTACTCTCGATACCCCGTGCTGCAATGCCACCTTTTGATAAAGCTTAACGCTATTCTTGCAGTGGAACCACTCTAAATCCAGCCTCCAGGCTGGACGCAGTGGCTCATGCCTATAATCCCAGCATTTTGGCAGGCCGAGGCGAACGGATCACTTCAAGTCAGGGGTTGGAGACCAGCCTGACCAACATACAAAAACTGTGTTTCAACTAAAAAAGATACAACAATTACCCGGGCATGGTGGCGTGCATCTGTAGTCCCAGTACGATTTTAAAAAAAATTGCCTTCGTCTATGGGAACACAACTTTAAGTTATTTTATATACTTCATTCAACTGCTTTTTAAATTTAAACTAATTTACAGCAGATCCAACAAAACTTTTGAGAAGTCTCAATGAAGTAAACATCTAATTTCTTAGATAAACATCTTTTGAAGATCTTATTTGGTCAGGAGGCGTGCAATTTAAATTTGTTTAATTTGGCCGGGTGCGGTGGCTCATGCCTGTAATCCCGGCACTTTGGGAGGCCAAGGCGGGCAGATCAGGTGGTCAAGAGATTGAGACCATCCTGGCCAATATGATGAAACCTTGTCTCTATTAAAAGTACAAAATATTAGCCTGGCGTGGTGGCGGACGCCTGTAGTCCCAGCTAGTCGGGAGGCTGAAGGAGGAGAATCACTTGAACCTGGGAGGCGGAGGTTGCAGTGAGCCAAGATTGCACCACTGCCCTCCAGCCTGGTGACAGAGTGAGACTCCATCTCAAAAAAAAAAAAACACAAAAAACAACAAACAAACAAACAAACAATGAGGAGATTCAATATCTGATTTCTTTCGTTGGCTGATAGATTTTTTTTCCTTCTTTCCACGAACAATGAGGGATTATTAACCTGTGTCATCATTATACCTCTAACTCTTCTGGCCACCAGACTTGCCTCTCCACTTACTAGTTTTTTTCCCACAAACCTACACCTGTTTAGGTGTTCTCTGCATTAATGAGCAGCATTCACCCAAGCTAAAAACCTGGCTATCAACCTACATTTGTCCATCTTGCCTCACCTCCCACATCCATTAACCACTAAAGTCCTGTTGACCCAACCTCCTAAATCTTTCTTAAATCTGTCCCACTGCCATAGATAGGCTTTGGGAGGCCAAGGCGGGAGGATCATTTGAGGTCAGGAGTTCAAAACTGGCCTGGCCAACATGGCGAAATCCCATCTCTACTAAAAATACAAAAATTAACCAGGCATGATGGTGAGTGCCTGTAATCCCAGCTGCTCATCAGGCTGAGGTAGGAGAATCTCTTGAACCCAGGAGGCAGAGGTTGCAGTGAGCAGAGATCATGCCATTGTACTCCAGCGTGGGCAACAGAGCGTGGCTCCATCTAAAAAAAAAAAAAGATAAGAAAAAGAAAGAAAAGAAAAAAAAAGAAAAGAAAAAAAGAATAGAGGATCTATAAAGAAAAGTAGATTCGCGGTTGCTTAGGGCAGGGAATTGAGTGTGGGGGGAAAGGGGTAAGACGAAGGTATGAGGTTTCTTTTTGAGATGATGAAAATGTTCTAAAATTGATCATGGTGGTAGTTGCGGTATTGATTAATACACCCAAACCCATTTAATTGTACACTTTATGATCTGTAAGTTATATCAATAAAGGCTTTTTTAACAAGAAAAGAAACAGATATAAAGAAAAAAAAGTTCACAGTAAAGAAAATGTCCTCTCTGACTTATAGGTCTTGATTCTTTCTAGGAAGAAAATTGATTCACCTAGTTTCTGAGAAATGTTTACTCTAATTAAATGAATTACTTCCAGGGAATAGCAGGAGTACCGATTCTCTCTAACCTGCCTCATACCTCCTGGTGTTACCTAATCCACCTGGGCTTCCTCCATCACAGTCCTCCACATTCTACTCCGTGCTCCCTTCACCAGAGCCCTGGCTGTGCTGGGCTGTCACTGTGAGAGACGGAGCACTCTTCCCTGCTAGGCTGTAAGCCCTATGTGGTGAGTCACTGAGCTTTTCCTGGTCACCATTATGTCACTGGTCCTTCCGTGGGCCACTTGAAAGAACCTGATGTGTTTTGAATAACTACAATGCAATGTCTTATCTTATATCCTCAGAATTTCTAGGAATTTTTTTTTTTTTTTGAGACAGAATCTCACTCTGTCACCAGGCTGGAGCGCAATGGCTCAATCTCGGCTCACTGCCACCTCCACCTCCCGGGTTCAAGCAATTCTCCTGTCTCAGCTTCCCAAGTAGCTGGGACTACATGCATGTGCCACCACACCCAGCTAATTTTAGTATTTTTAGAAGAGACAGGCTTTCACCATGTTGGCCAGGATGGTCTCAATCTCTTGACCTCATGATCCGCCCGCCTCAGCCTCCCAAAGTGCTGGGAATACAGGCGTGAGCCACCGTGCCAGCCTCTAGCAACTTTCTAATAGGCTCCCATCATAAACAGAAATGAAGGCTATTTTGAGGACCTATAGCACTTCTGTGCTTTACCTAAAGGGCGATCAACAATTCTCTCTCCTGCTTAATGTATTCTTTTTTTTTTTCCCTTCAGACACAGTCTTGCTCTGTCACCCAGACTGGAGTGCAGTGGCATGATCTCAGCTCACTGCAACCGCTGCCTCACGGGTTCAAGCAATTCTGCTGCCTCAGCCTCCCGAGTAGCTGGGACTATAGGCACGTGCCACCGTGCCTGGCTAATTTTTTTTTTTTTTGGTAGAGACAGAGTTTCATCATGTTAGCCAGGCAGGTCATGAACTCCTGACCTCAGGTGATCCACGCGCCTTTGCCTCCCAAAGCACCGGGATTACAGGCGTGAGCCACCGTGCCCAGCCTGTTTTATGTATTCTATTTGCACGCAAGATTATTTGAAAAAAGGTTTTCGCAGCTAAAAAAGTTTGATGCCCATTGTACTGTGTACTTGCGAGGTGTGTTTGTAACTCTGAGATGCTGTATTTATAGAAGGGGTGCCAAGGCTTTAATGATATGGGTTTGTATGTTGGTGTCTGTGGTGGGCAGAGGGATGTGCTGTTGAATCTTCATTCATGGAGAACTTTCCAATCAGCTTCAATAAGTGCAGTGAGCTGAGAGTCTCCAGTTGCAGCACCATTAGGACCCACCTCAGCATGGAGCAGAACCCATGCTTTTCCAAGGAAGCCCCAGATAGTAATTAAGGACTCTGGGATCCAGGGCATGACCCTATCTGTCCAACATCAGCCATCCCCAACAGCATTTTTCTCTGGATTATGGGCCTGTTATCTCTGCCTGGTGGTCTTGGCCTGTCCCTGTCCAATCCTCCTTCCTTCCTTCTTTTCTTTCACAAGTGTTGGATCTGCATCCTGGTCTGAAGACTTCTTCTGCTACCAGTGTCATCTGCTTCCTTCCTTTTTTGTCTTTCACATGCATTACCCCACTCCCTCCAATAAAATGATGGACCCCTAACTCTGTCTAAGTCTCAGCTTCCCAGAAGATGTAATTCCCAAAATGTACATAATGGTGTTTATTGTTTGTTTGTTTGGTTGGTTTGAGACAGAGTCTCACTCTGTTGCCTAGGCTGGAATGCAGTGGCACTATCTCGGCTCACTGCAACATCCAGCTCCCGAGTTCAAGTGATTCTCATGCCTCAGCCTCCCGAGTAGCTGGGATTACAGGGATGCACCACCACGCCTGGCTAATTTCTTTTCTATTTTTAGTAGAGACGGGGTTTCCCTGTGTTGGCCAGGCTGGTCTCGAACTCCTGGCCTCAAGTGATCTGCCCACCTTGGCCTCCCAAAGTCCTGGGATTACAGGCGTGAGCCACCATGCCTGGCCGCATTTATTGTTTATTACACACACAGTCTCAAAACTCTTTTCTGATTTTTTAAGTACCTCCTATTGTGTGGCTCTTGATCAGAGGCAAGGTTTTGCCTCCCACTACAACAGCTGAAGGAGGTATTCATTCTTCCTCACCTCACCTTGAACCCTAAGGCTTTAACATGTGGCTAGATATCTGGAACTCTTAATCACGAGGAAGTGAGACAAAAACACAGACACAATCAGGAAATTGTCTATGGTGGCATCAGTGGGTCTAGAGTCCCACGGCAGTACCCAGGGGGTGGGTCAGGTGTTCAGTACCCGGGAGATGGGTGGTGTGGCAGCAGGTCCTACTGGATAGCTTTGAACATTCCCTTGGCTGGTGGTCCCCTACCACAGCCTCTTTTTTCTACTCATATTCTTACCCTACTTTTCCAGAATTGCTGTTAATTTTGTGAGCTAAACAATCACCTTCCAGTAGCTAACAGCCTTTCTACTTAAAGTAACCAAAGTCACTTTATATTGCTTAAAAATAGGAACGCTGGCCGGGCGCAGTGGCTCACGCCTGTAATCCCAGCACTTTGGGAGACCGAGTTAAGTGGACCACCTGAGGTCAGGAGTTCGAGACCAGCCTGGCCAACATGGTGAACTCTCATTTCTACTAAAAATACAAAAATTAGCCAGATGTGGTTGTGCACGCCTGTACCCCAGCTACTTCAGGGGGCTGAGGCAGGAGAATCGCTTGAACCTGGGAGGCAGAAGTTGCAGTGAGCTGAGATCGCACCACTGCACTCCAGCCTGGGCAAGACAGTGAGACGCTGTCTCAAAAAAAAAAAAAAAAAAAAAATGGAACCCTGACTGTTACGAGTCCTAAGTTTCCCTGGAGGTGACAAGTTGAAGAAGAAGTGATCAAAGATGAGGTCCTATCCTTGGACTCCTGCCTGAACTCCCACTTTCTCTCACACCCTATATACAATACCGTAGCAAACCCCACCATCTCAGGCAGTGAAACAGATTTCAAATCTACCACCTCCTGCCCTGCTTCACTGCTGCTGCTGGATCTGAGTCAACATCACCAGTTGCAGTAGCCTGCTAATAGGTCTTTGCTTTCATATCCATCATATGATAGCTAGTGTGAGCCCTATAAAATATGTCAGTACATATCACTCTCTGCTCACCATCCCTCCAAAGACCTCAATCACTCTCAGGGTAAAAGCCAAAACCTCACCTTGGCCCACCAGACCCCACACAGTCTGGCCCCCATCACCTCCCTGGCCTCGTTTCCTTCACTCCTACTCTGTCTTCCTCCTCCATGCCAGCTACGCCTGCTCCCTGTGGATTCCTGGATGCACACAACCTCCTGCCTTAGGACTCTGCTGGTTTGTTTGTTTGTTTGAGACGGAGTCTCACACTGTTGCCTGAGCTGGAGTGCAATAGCGTGATCTCAGCTCACTGCAACCTCTGCCTCCCGGGTTCAAGCGATTCTCCTGCCCCAGCCTCCCAAGTAGCTCGGATTACAGGCACCTGCCACCAGGCCCGGCTAACTTTTGTATTTTTCGTAGAGACAGGGGTTTCACCATGTTGGCCAGGCTGGTCTCAAACTCCTAATCTCAGGTGATCCACCAGCCTTGACCTCCCAAAGTGTGAGGATTATAGGTGTGAGCCACCACGCCCAGTTGCTGCTGGGTTTTTGTTGTTGTTGTCCTCGTCATTGCTGTTGTTTTTTGAGACGGAGTCTCGCTCTGCTGCCCAGGCTGGAGTGCAGTGGCAGGATCTCGGCTCACTGCAAGCTCTGCCTCCTGGGTTCACACCATTCTCCTGCCTCAGCCTCCCAAGTAGTTGGGACTACAGGCGCCCACTACCACACCTAGCTAATTTTTTTGTATTTTTAATAGAGACGGGGTTTCACCGTGTTAGCCAGGATGGTCTTGATCTCCTGACCTCATGATCCGCCCGCCTCGGCCTCCCGAAGTGCTGGGATTACAGGCATGAGCCACCGCGCCTGGCCACTGCTGTTGGGTAATCATTCTTCCAGGAACACTCCCTTCCCAGATGCCTTCACGGCTTGCTGTGAAGCTCCACCACCTTGTGAAACCACCCCTAACCACCCATTTATAATTCCAATCACAGAATGCATATCCCACTTACCAGCCTTGCTTTTCTAATGCAGTATGTCATTTGCATATTTATTTCATATATGCTTTATTGTCCACCTTCTTTACTAGAATGTAAGCTCCTTGAAGGCAGGAGTTTTTGTCTGTTTTGCTTACTGATGGATCCCAAGTCCCTGAAGACTACACTGGCACTTGTTGGGTATTCAGTAAATATTGGCTGAATAAATGAAAAAAGGGAACGTTTTGTCAGTTAATGGAGTTTGGAAACAGAATGATAGAAGGTGGGAACAACTGAGCTATCCTCAAAAATGGAGTGGGGAGGCCAAGCTTGGTGGCTCACGCCTGTAATCCCAGCACTTTGGGAGGCCAAGGTGGCGGATCACTTGAGGCCAGGATTTCGAGACCAGCCTGGGCAACATGGCGAAAACCCATCTCTACTAAAATTACAAAAATTAGCCAGGTGCAGTGGCACATGCCTGTAATCTCAGCTACTTGGGAGGCCGAGGCACAAAAATCACTTGAACGTGGGAGACGGAAGTTGCAGTGAGCCTAGATGGTGCCACTGCACTCCAGCCTGGAACACAGAGTGAGACTCCATCTCAAAACAAACAAACAGACTGGGGAGTATTTGGAATTGGGAGTTGTGCTGAGAGCAACCAAGAAGGAAGATTAGAAGAAGAGATGATGGCGGAGAAAGGTAATGAGTCGGCAAGATGGGTGAGGATGGGGCATTTTACCCGGGGGAAGTCACTGGAGGGGAGTTGGCAGAAACTACAACTAATAACAAGTCAAGAAAGACATTTCAAGCTGTTGGCTGTGCCCTACATCGCTGTCACACACAATACACAATAAACTTCCTACGCTCAACAGACTTGAGGTCTTCGTTCACTTTTCAGGGGCTGGTGGAAATGAGAACCAAAGAGAAAGGATTTTAGACTATATTTTGGTCAAAATCAGAGCACACACAAAAAGGGACAATATGGAGACACAGGGACTGCAGTAAGAATTTGATGCAGCCAGAAACCTAAGCAATGGTGACCATGTGACCATGAAACCTGCAGGCAGAGGTGCAAATCTTGCGCAGGGCGTTGCTCTTCTATGGGAGGGGAAGACACGCAGCTGTACATTCTCAGGTGACCCTGGCTGACTCTGTAATCATAGTGCCTCCTCTTAGGGATGCTTGAGGATTAGTAAGATGAGGAAGAGGGGGTGCTCCTGAACACGAGAGGAGAGCTGCGTTCTTCACCGCTTCCTCCTTACCCCGCAGGAGGTGGCACTCAGCGGGCCACAAGACAGAGCTCATAGGTCGGGGGGATGTTGCCAAAGCCTGAGAGCTTGGGGGTGACATCGATGTCCACAGGCGGCACCAGCGAGCGTAGAGAGAAGTTCTGAAGGGTGGAGGTGAAGTAGAGAAAGAGTTCCATGCGGCCCATGGCCTCGCCCAGGCAGATGCGCTTTCCTGTAGGCACAGGGGAGGGCAGAAGGAAGGGTCGCACCTGCACATGTCATGGGGGTGTCGGGGGCGTCTGGACTGACCACTCCACTGAGCCTCAGCTGCCTCATCAGCACCTCAGGGCTCATGACTGTGACTGCTTTATAAAGGGGTGTTACACAGGCTTAGTAGGTACCTATAGTTAGTGCTCAGCTAGGACCTGCTACTTCTCTGATGGCTGGGATTCCATCCCGTTCCAAGAGGGAATGGTTCTATAGGGTTCATGAGTTTCAAGGTTGTGTTCATTTCAGTTACTCAAGGGTTTGTCAAATGCCTATTAGGTGCCAGACACTGGTGACGAAAAAAAGTGAAAACTCACCCTTAATAACACTTACTGTTTATAAGCCACTCTTCCAATTGCTTGGAGGGATTAATCCAAACAATTGGATTAAAGAAGAGTGACCCCCTTCTTTCACAGATGGGGGCTGAAGTGACTCACCCAAGGCCCCACCACTTCTAAATGATGGAGTGGAGTCCAGGTTCCCAACCACTGCCCTGACTCCAGGTTCCAAATGCCATACACTTTTTGTTGTTGCTGTTTTTTGTTTGTTTGAGACAGGGCTTTACTCTGTCACCCAGGCTGGAGTGCAGTGGCATGATCTCGGCTCAGTGCAACCTCCACCTCCCGGGTTCAAGTGATTTTTGTGCCTCAGCCTCCCGAGTAGCTGGGATTACAGGCGCCCGCCACCACGCCTGGCTAATTTTTGTATTTTTAGTAGAGACAGTGTTTCATCATGTTGGCCAGGCTGGTCTCGAACTCCTGACCTCAAGTGATCCACCTGCCTTGGCCTCCCAAAGTGCTGGGATTACAGGTGTGAGCCACTGTGCCCCGCCAACATACACTTAAAGTGTTGCTGCATAAAGATTTTATGCCATGAGTAGGCAAATGACTGTCTCTTGGGCAAATTTGCCCTGCTGCTTATGTTCATACAGCCTGCAAACTAGGAATGCTTTTGGCATTTTAAAGTGGTTGGGGAAAAAAGACTCTTTTGTGATATATGAAGATAAAACAAAATTCAAATTTCAGTGTCCGTAAACAGTTTTTCAGGCTCACACACATACTTATTCATTTACATATTGTCTGTGGCTCCTTTCGTAGATCAGTGGCAAAGGTTCAGAGACTGTCTGGCTGGAAAAATAGAAAATATGTCTTATTTTGTTCTTAATAGGCAGTTGCTTTATGCCCTGTTTAGTGCTATTACCGTCCCAACCTTTTTTTCTAATAATCAGAGTCAATCGTTCTAATATTTGCTAATTCCGGGATTCTAAAATGTTATGGTTCTAAGATACAACCTTCAAATTCACATTGTGACTTGAACTTCAAATACAGACCAGTGGCTGGGGGGATGGGTTTAGCACATGCCTGGGGGAAGTCAGACGGGAGAAACCTACCAGAGGAAAAAGGCACAAAGGCTTCATTCTTCTTGAAGCGGCCCTGCTCATCCAGAAAGTGCTGGGGATAGAAGGCATCTGGGTAGCGGAAGTATTTGGGGTCTTTGAGGACAGAGCCAAGCAGGGGAAATACGTCTGTGCCCTGGGGTGAAAATGGGGGCAGTTAGGAGAAATCAGTGTTGGGCTACAGAGGTAGGGAACCAGGGAGATAGAGGAGTGCAGTGGAAGGGAGGCAATGAGGGTGGAACCCCACCTTAGGCAGAAGGTAGCCTCGAAACTGAGTGTCCCGGATGACGTTGTGGGGGACACCCATGGGCACGATGTCTACCAGTCTCTGTATTTCATGGATGACGGCATCTGTGTAGGGCATCTTGACCCGGTCATCCACCCTTGGGAGCCGGTGTGGTCCAATCACCTGGTTAATCTCTTCGTGGATCCTAGCTGCAAGGGGCCAGAAAATATAGCAGAGAACAGAGAAAAAAAAAAAACAAACAAAAAACAGGAGGTGTTTTTGTTAGGGAAGCCAGGGCAAATCATGCATTCCTAGCTCCAGCAGAAAGAGATCTCAGGTACAAGCCATGCATGTTTGGTCGCTTCTTTTTTCGTTTTTTTTTTAAACAGCCTGTCACCCAGGCTGGAGTGCAATGTCATGATCTCAGCTCACTGCAACCTCCACCTCCCAGGTTCACGTGATTCTTCTGCCTTAGCCTCCTGAGTAACTGGGATTACAGGCACCTGCCACCACCCCCCCCCGATTAATTTTTGTATTTTTAATAGAGATGGGGTTTCACCATGTTGGTCAAGCTGGTCTCGAACTCCTGACCTCGTGATCCACTCACTTCGGCCTCCCAAAGTGCTGGGATTATAGGCGTGAGCCATCGCACCTGGCCTGTTTGGTCACTTCTTTAACTTAACAACTGACACACTGGTGGTGCTCAATTACTCATCAGATGTCGGGAGACAGGCAGCTTGGAGTCTTGAACACTGCCAGGACATTTGGTCTTTACTTAAAAGCACCAAAAAGCCATGGTCCCAGCTTGGCTCTCGTACATGGGTTTTTTTACAGAATGGGAAAGAGGCATGCTAGGTGACTAGGACAGGATTGACACAAATGGCACGCAGTTATGTGACTGATTAAGATCACCACTGGTGGAGTTACTTCTCTTTGCGTTTTAGGGTATAGGGATGAGTGACTTCACCTTCTTTTTTTTTTTTTTTTTTTTTTCTGGAGATGGAGTCTTCTCGCTCTGTCACCCAGGCTGGAGTGCCGTGGCAGGATCTCGGCTCACTGCAAGCTCCGCCTCCCAGGTTCACGCCATTCTCCTGCCTCAGCCTCCGGAGCAGCTGGGACTACAGGCGCCTGCCACTGCGCCCAGCTAATTTTTAAAATATTTTTAGTAGAGACAGGGTTTCACCATGTTAGCCAGGATGGTCTTGATCTCCTGATCTCGTGATCCACCCACCTCGGCCTCCCAAAGTGCTGGAATTATAGGTGTGAGCCACCACACCTGGCCTGTGTGACTTCACCTCTGAACTTGTGTTTCATCATCTTCAAAATGAGTGTGATGGCTGGACAAGGTCATAGAGTTGTAAACATTACATAAAGTCTGGTGTACAAGGAACTAGGACAGTGCTTGGCACACAGAAGCATCCAATAAATATTTGATTTGACTTGATTTGATATGACTTTTCCTTTTTTCTTTTTTTTTTTTTTTTAGACAGAGTCTTGCTCTGTCCCAGGCTGGAGTGCAGTGGTGCAATCTTGGCTCACTGCAACTTCTGCCTCTTGGGATCAAACGATTCTCATGCCTTGGCTCCCCAAGTAGCTGGGATTACAGGTGTGCACTACCACGCCTGGCTACTTTTTGCATTTTTAATAGAGAAAAGGTTTCACCATGTTGGCCAGGCTGGTCCTGAAGTCCTGGCCTCAGTAATTTGCCCATCTCTGCCTCCCAAAGTGCTGGGATTACAGGCGTGAGCCACCGCACCCAGCCTGATTATTTAGACCAGTGAAAGACAACTCAGACAATGGAGGTGACACTAGAAACGTTTGAGTGGAAGTGTATTAGTGTCTCTCATCTGCACTAGTTTTGAATTGCATTATTAAGGAGAGGGGCCAAAATTGGGAATTTTCCTTAAGCAAGTAGTGAGTTCCTCATTACTAAAGTTACCCAAATGGACCAGATCATAATTTATTGGAGACGGATTCTATCTAACTTTGGCAGGGCGGTTGGCTCAATAATGGCCAGCAAAGATAACCACCTCCACGTCTCTAAAACCTAATGCCTGGAAGGCTGTGTATGTATATAAGGGTAACAAAAACACAAGAGAGACTTTGAAAATGCCAGTAAATTAAGAATCTTGAGACGAGATTTGCCCTCAATATAATATCGTGTGTCTGTATAAGAGAGAAGTGGGAGAATCAGAGTTAGAAAAAAAAGATGTGAGGCTGGGCACAGTGGCTCACACCTGTAATCCCAGCATTTTGGAGGCCAAGGCGGGTGAATTACCTGAGGTCAGGAGTTTGAGACCAGCCTGGCCAACATGGTGAAACCCTGTCTTTACTAAAAATACAAAATTAGTTGAGTGTGGGGTGGCACACACCTGTAATCCCAGCTATTCAGGAGGCTAAGGCAGGAGAATCGCTTGAACCCAGGAGGCAGAGTTTGCATGAGCTGAGATCATGCCACTGCACCGCAGCCTGGGCAACAGAGGAAGACTCTGTCTCCAAAAACAAAGAAAAAGAATAAAAGATGTGATGGATGCCAGAGGCAAACAGAGGTTTGAAGAAGCTTTGAAGATGGAGAACAGAGTCGTGAACCCAGGATTACAAGGAGTACAGCTTTAACACCCAGAAAAGGCAGAGAATCAGATAGTCCATTGGTGTCAGCTAGTGAAAGCCTATTTGAACTTCTGAAATTCAGAACAGAAGGATAATACACTTGTGTTGTTTTAGACGACTAAGTTCCTGGTAATTTGTTACAGCAGCCACAGGCCACAGACACCAAGTAGAAGATCAAGTTAAATCACTCGGCAAAGTTGGGGATTTCATGTTTCAAGTCCTGAAGTTCTAAAGGGTGAAGAGCCTGAGGCCGTGGGATTCTAGATTTTCAAGATGATGGCTTCTTTATGTTGGGAGGGGGAGGTACCAGATAGGCAGCTCAGGGTGGACTCACCTTCCACTTCAGGATGCTTCATTAACAGCAAGAATCCATAGCGCAGTGTAGAGCTCACTGTCTCCGTGCCAGCAAAGAAGAGGTTCAGAGTGGTGAGGACCAAGTTCCTGAGGTTGAATTCTGTACGAGGATTATTTTTATCCTGAGAGCGAGGGGATAGTGAGTGGAATCACTCTCTTCTGTCTTTATTGTCTTTTTTTTTTTGACAAAGTCTTGCTCTGTCACCCAGACTGAAGTGCAGTGGCATGATCCCATCTCACTGCAACCTCCACCTCCCGGGTTCAAGTGATTCTCCTGCCTCAGCCTCCCGAGTAGCTGGAGTTACAGGCACCCACCACCATGCCCAGCTAATTTTTTTTTGTTTGTTTGTATTTTTAGTAGAGATGTGGTTTCACCGTGTTGGCCAGGCTGGTCTCAAACTTCTGATCTCAGTTGATAGGCCCACCTTGGCCTCCTAAAGTGCTGGGATTACAGGTGTGAGCCACTGCGCCTGGCCTATTGTGTTATTTTCTCATTGGCTTTATTGTCTATTGTATAGGGAGACAATAGGTGGGTAAACCAAGCGTGTCTGGGAGAGGACACAGTCATAACAAAGGTCCTGCGGCAGGAATGTGCCTGGTGTGTTAGAGGAACAGCAAGGCAGAAGCTGGGGTGGATGAGATGAAGTGAACAATAGGGAGGATGGGAGGAGAAGAATGTAGGATGCCTTGTAATATTTGAACATGTAGGGACAGTAGTGTATAGAATTTAAATTTCCAAAGGCAAAGATTCAATGCTATACAAATATAAAATTACAAATATATAAAACTCTAAGAAATGACGATAGAGAAGTATTAACCTTCTAAATTTCTATAGAAATGTAGAAATAGATACATATCTCTATAGAGATATAGAAATAGATATATATCTCTATAGAGATATACAAATAGAGATATAGAAATAGATATATATCTCTATAGAGATATACAAATAGAGATATATCTCTGCAGATATAGAAATAGAGATATATCTGTATACAAATTCAGAAGATTAATACTTCTGTATCATCATTTCTTAGAGTTTTATACATTTGTGAATTTATATTTTTATGTTATTGAAGCTTTAATTTAAATTTAAACTCTATGCCCTACTGTCCCTACACGTTCAAATCTTTTAACTTTAACTTAAATGTTTAACTTAAATGTTGACTTAAATTTTAAACTTCAGAAAAGTTCTAGGTTTCTGAAATTCTAAGACTCAAAACTACAGTTGTAACTCTCTGGAATATATAAGGTGTAAGACTTTAAGTTTCCAAGTTCCTAAATTTTCCGAATTCCTAAAATTGCTAGATTCAAAATCTGTTTTAAAGCTGTAACAGTTTATATTTTTACAGTTTCTATATTCATCTATAGATAAAAGTAAACGCTGTGAAATAATGCTTGTTTTGTTTTGTCCTCAATGCTTGCAGATCGGTTGAAAGTTGCAGGGACTAGAGGTTGAGAAGTGAGAGGGAAGGACCAGGGGAAGAAGAGGAGGTACCTGGTGCATCTTGATGAGAAAGCAGTCAATGAAGTCCCGAGGGTTTTGGGGGTCAAAGGATGCTTCGTTGATCTTGACCCTGGAGGCAATGAAGTCCTTGAGCTCTTCTATCAAGTAGTAGACGCGATTGTGTCTTCCTGGAAAATACTGCATGATTCCAGAGTACATGTCATATAGCTGTGGGAATAGGCAAGGGGGCTTTGTCAGTGATGGGCACCAGGGGCCAGTATGGGCTGAGTCTGGAGTTGGACAGCTGGACTCAAAGTCAAGTGCTGGGTCTAAGAATCAGGTGAGGCCCTTTTGTTTCCCACAGGTTGGGTCCTATTGAGACAGTAGTTCCCCCTTAACCCTGGTTTACCTTCCACCACTTCAGTTACGTGCAGTCAACTGCAGTCTAAAAATATCACATATAAGAAGATATTTTGAGAGAGAAAGAGTACATTCACATAACTGTTGTTAGAATATGTTGTTATAATTGTTCTATTTTATTACTTATGAATGCCAGTCTCTTACTGCACTCAATTTATAAATTGAATTTTGTCGTGATATGTATATATCAGAAAAACTTAGTATCTATAGAATTGGGTACTATCCATGGTTTGAGGCATCCACCGGGGGTCTTGAACATATCTCCCAGCTATGAGGGAGAACTACTGTACTCACCTCTCAGGGGTGTGGGGAGGATCAAGTGGGGTATAGGAAGGTGTTTAGTTAACTGGGGTTGGTGCATGGACAGAGAGGTGGCGGGGTGGGCACCTGTGCCCAGGGAGTGCTCATCTCAATGAAACTCTCATTGATCAACCGTAGCAGATTAAGGAACTGTTTGTCCTCATAGTCGAAGCGACTTCCGAAGACAATGGAACTGATGACGTTTGAAACAGCGCGGCTCAGCAAGAAGGTGGGGTCGATGGGGGTACCTGGGCAGTGGAAATTGTTTATGTTGGAAGCAATGATCATGAATATGGGGTGTGGAGTCACAGTGATGCATCTGAGTCCCAGCTCTACTACTTAATTGCATGTGTGCGCCACTTCATTTTTGTGTTTTGGGTCTAGATTAACCAATCTGCAAACTGGTTTGGGAACCATTTCATTGACTCATGAGGATTCAATATCATTATCCATATAAAATAATTAGCACAATGCCTGGCATACAGTAAGCACTCAAGAAAAGCTAGTTGAGCTTAATCATTATTTTTTATTATTATTACTTAAATGTGTCGATGTTAGAGACTCACATATTTGGGGAAAAGTGGGATAAGGGACACATTGTAAAAGTTCCTGAATTCTGTCTAGCTCTACCGATAATTCCATTTGGGCAATTTAAAAAATCCTTCCCGGCCAGGTGCAGTGGCTCACGCCTGTAATCCCAGCACTGTGGGAGGCCGAGGCAGGCAGATCACAAGGTCAGGAGTTGGAGACCAGCCTGACCAACATGGTGAAACCCTGTCTCTACTAAAAATACGAAAATTAGCCAGGTGTGGTGGCAGGTGCCTGTAATCCCAGCTACTCAGGAGGCTGAGGCAGGAGAATTGCCTGAACCTGGGAGGTGAAGGTTGCAGTGAGCCGAGATCATGCCATTGCACTCCAGCCTGGGTGACAAGAGCAAGACTCTGTCTCAAAACAAAACAAAACAAAACAAAACAAAACAAAAC
>NW_026652288.1:36201676-36263780 GCF_009828535.3 Hylobates moloch | reverse complement strand
AACAGAGCCCTGCCTCCTGGAATTCTGACTCTCCTCAGACCTCTCAGTTGACTCTCTTCCCAACCCCCTTCTCCCACCACACCTGCAGGCGCCAGTATCGATCCCACCTTCTTCCTGAGCCGCACCGTATCCAATGTCATCAGCTCCATTGTCTTTGGGGACCGCTTTGACTATGAGGACAAAGAGTTCCTGTCACTGTTGCGCATGATGCTGGGAAGCTTCCAGTTCACGGCAACCTCCACGGGGCAGGTAACCGGCTGCAGCCCGGCCCGTGATGCCCCTACCACAACCTGCCAACTGCTCTCCTACCTGGAGACAGGTGCCCCAAACTCCCACCCCCCTCCAGACAGTGCCCCTTCAAAATCAGCCCCCAATATTGGACAACTGGAGAGTTGCACCAGAACCCAGGAGGGATGCCCAATACCCAGTCTCCAAGGACACCTGGATAGCTCAACAGATGCTCCCCAAAACAGAGCCTGACGGCAGGATGCATACCCTCAGCTCAGCTCTCTCATCTGGGCATGTGTTCCCATCCCCAACTTACCATAATTTGTGACAGATGCTCCCTACCCAGTTCTTCTGAATATTTTAACACTTGGACAAGTGACTGCGTCAACCCGCCTCCTGCATACCTGAACAGCTGGTGCTGCAAAATCCAGCCCATAATCATTTTACATCTACACGAATGTCCCAGATAAGCCCACTGGAATATCTGGCCAAGCGCCCTCTACTTGACCCATTTATATACCTGAAAACATGGACAGCTGCCCTAACCACACCCTAAACACATAAATATCTAGACAGATTATTCCCTGACACCCAAATAAGTGTTCCCCAACCCTTTCCAATCACACACCTTACAGAGTGCCCCCAGTGCATCCCACTTGGATAGGTAAACACCTGAACAGTTATCCCCTCCACTTCAACATCTTCACCAGCCCCACTTTAATACCTGAACACCCATACAAAAGCCCCCAATCCAGACCCAGGAAGTATCTGGACAGCTGTCTCCAACCAAGCCCACTTGAATGCCTAAATACCTAGACAGGTGCCACTCACCTCATACCAGCCCCACCTGAAGAGCTAAACCCCTGGACAGGTGTCTTCCAACTCAACTTCACTTGAATATCTGAACACCTAGATGTGTGCTCCAATCCAGCCTCGTTTGCATACCTCAAACCTGGATATATGCCTCAGTTCTTCTCACCTAAATTACTAGACCATGGCCCTGACACCTAACTCACGTGAAAACTTACATATAAGTTTCCATCCAACCCCACTGAAATACCTAAACACCTGGACAGATGCCTTTAACTCAGTTCCTTCCTTGCTATGAAACAAATCCCCATTCCCATCAGCTGCCCAAGTGGGTGGATCACTTGAGGCCAGGAGTTCAAGACCAGCCTGGCCAACATGGAGAAACCCCATCTCTACTAAAAATACAAAAATTAGCAGGATGTGGTGGTGCATGCCTGTAATCCCAGCTACTCAGGAGGCTGAGGCAGGAGACTTGCTTGAACCCAGGAAGCAGAGGTTGTGGTGAGCCAAGATCATGCCATTGGACTCCAGCCTGGGCAACAAGAGCGAAACTCTGTTTAAAAAAAAAAAATTCAAAATTAGCAAGGCATGATGGTGCATGCCTGTAATCCCAGCTACAGGAGGCTGAGGCAGGGTAATTGCTTGAACCCAGGAGGCCAAGGTTGCAGTGAGCCGAGATCATGCCATTGCACTCCAGCCTGGGCAACAAGAGCTAGACTCCGTCTCAAAAAAAAAAAAAAGTTGATAATAAAAAGGTTAAGAAAAATGAAGAATAAAGAGGATCAGAGAATGGAGCGGGAATTGAAGGATGACATGCGGTCAAGAGAAGGTCTGGTATTCTCATATACGTCTCAGGGAAATGTAAATTGATAAACCACTTGGAAGAGCTGTTTGGCAGTACCCACTAAGGCTAAAATATACCTTATCCTATGGCCCAACAATACCAAAAATAACTGAATGCACAGATTACAAAACACCTTGTATAAGAATATTCAGGCCAGGCGCAATGGCTCACACTTGTAATCTAAGCACTTTGGGAGGCTGAGGCGGGTGGATCACTTGAGGTCAGGAGTTCGAGACCAGCCTGGCCAACATGGTGAAACCATGTCTCTGCCAAAAAATACAAAAATTAGCTGGGTGTGGTGGTGGGTGCCTGTAATCCCAGCTACTCAGGAGGCTGAGGCAGGAGAATCCCTTGAACCCAGGAGGCGGAGGTTGCAGTGAGCTGAGATCATGCCATTGCACTCCAGTCTAGGCAACAAGAGGGAGACTCCATCTCAAAAGAAAAAAAAGATGTGTGTTTGTATTTGTGTTGGTGCTCATTCTTGTGAATGATTTGGTGTGTGCTTGTATATGTTTGTATGGTTTTATATGTGAGGGTGTGTTTATATTTGAGTAGTGATGGTAGTGTATGATCCTGTGTGTGTCTGCATGTGCTTGTCATGTTTATAGTTGTGTGTCTGTGTGTGGGTGTGTATGGGTGTGTGTGTCTATCCTGGTCCCTGTCTTCGTGTGGCCTATAGATGTTCAATGTCTTTCTCCCTTTTTCTGTGACAGCATTAGACAAAAACACGAGGACAGAAACAGAGAGGGGATGAGAGAGACAAAATTGATGAGACCCAGAGGCAGGGATAGAACAGATGGGGAAAGACAGGGAGACTGTGACCTGGGGATATCAAGACATGGTCCACTGAGAGGCCTGTCTCTCTTGCATTCATATGTCTCTGACTAGCTGGTCAGTTCCCTCCCTGTCTTTTGCTGTCTGTGCCTTTTTCTGATCCTGTGGACCTCTCTGCTTAGCCCCTGTTTCTTCCCCCGGCCCCCTGCCTCTTCCCCACACTCTTCTATTCCCTTCTGTGTCTCTGTTTCTCTAGAATCTGAGGTCCAGAAGCGCAGAGACTGGGTCCAGTTTGATTGATGTCCCCTAGGCTTGGGTCTGTCTCCATCACCTCTGTGAGCCAGTCCCCTCCCTGCCTCTGGCAGGGGTCAGTCCCTAATCACCCAACATGTGAATAAATGTGTCCACATCTGCTCTGTCTGCCTGGTGCTTTCTTTCGCATTTAAAATGGGGAATCCACGTCTTGCTTGCAAAGTTAAACAAACCACTTGCCACCACTGAAGATGCTGATTCAGGGAATGGGGGTGGCTGGGTCAGCACACGTGCACAGGAATGAGATGCGGGCAATGCTTTATCTGAGGCTGAAAGTCAAAGCTGCCAGGAGCAGCTGCACCCCATACTTCCCCGACCCAGGAGGAGAGGACCAGCAAAGTACAACCCGCACTTTCCTGACCTAGGAAAGATGCCACCATGGACTTTCCTGACCCCAGGACCTGGCTCCTGTTGTGGTGTGCAATCTGGCACAGTCTTTATAGCAACACAAGTATGGCCTAATCCGGGTGCTCTGGGTCCTCATCCTAGCCCTGGGGAGCACTGACAGGGAGGCATGAAGTGCTTTCAATAGAGTAATTCACTTAGTTGTCACCCTTTGAGATAGAAATTGTTGTCATCCCCATTTTATAGATGGAGAAAGTGAAACACAGAGGGGTTGAGACCTCTCCCAAGGTCACACAGCAGGCTAAAGGTAGAATCAGTTGTCAAACACAGAGTTTGGTTCTACAGCCTGCTGTTTTAATCACTACCCCGTGATGCCTCTCTCAGCAGAATGTGGAGACAGAGAGAGATAGTAGAGAGTAGGAGGCAGAGAGAGAGAGAGAGAGAGCGTGACGGGCAGAGGAAGAGAATAAGTTCTGGAGAAAGGGGATTCCACAGGTAAACAGCAAGGGAGAAACTGGGTTAAATGACAGGAAACCAATTTGTTACCTGCAGGACTTCTCAGGGCCTTTAGAATATTAATGCGCTTTTAAAATAACGTCAAGAGGGGAGGGGGCTGATAGCAGCTATTCAGACTATTTGGCTTCCCAGCTTTTTCTTTTCCATCACAGCACTCGTCACTATCTCTCAGGTCCAAGGCTCTGAGGGGCACACTCGGGGAAGTCAAAATCAATGACTAACTTGAGTCAGACAAACCTGAGTTCAAATCCCAGCTTCATCATTCATGTGTTGTGCTAAAGATGCTTGGGCAAGTGCAAGCTCAGCTTGGAACCTAAAGTTTCTATATCTGGAAAATATGGATACCTAGTGCTATTGTTTGGCTGTGTCTCCACCCAAATCTCATCTCGAACTGTAGTTACCATAATCCCATATTATGGGAGGGACACAGTGGGGGTGATTGAATCATGGGAGTGGGTTTTCCCATGCTGTTCTTGTGATAGTGAATAAGTCTCATGAGATCTGATGGTTTTAGAAAGGGCAGTTTCTCTGCACATGCTCCCTCTTGCCTGCTGCCATGTAAGACGTGCCTTTGCTAGTTCTTCACCATCCACCGTGATTGTGAGGCCTCTCCAGCCATGTGGAACTATGAGTCCATTAAACCTCTTTTACTCTATAAATTACCCAGCCTCAAGTATGTTGTCATTAGCAGCATGAGAATGGACTAATACAGTAAATTGGTACTGGGAGTGGGACACTGCTGTAAAGATACCCGAAAATGTGGAAGCTACTTTGGAACTGAGTAACAGGCAGAGGTTGGAACAGTTTGGAAGACTCACAGGAAAACAGGAAAATGTGGGACAGTTTGAAACTTCCTAGAGATTTGTTGAATGGCTTTGACCAAAATGCTGATAGTGATATGGACAATAACATCCAGGCTGAAGTGGTTTCAGATGGAGAAGGGGAACTTGGGAACTGCACTAAAGGTCACCATTGCTATGGAAAGAGACTGGTGGCATATTGCCCCTGCCCAAAAGATCAGTGGAACTTTGAACTTGAAAGAAATGATTTAGGGTATCTGGCAGAAGAAATTTCTAAGCAGCAAAGCATTCAAGAGGAAGCAGAGAATAAAAGTTTGGAAAATTTGCAGCCTGAAGATGCAATAGAAAACCCCAATTCCGGCCAGGCGCGGTGGCTCACGCTTGTAATCCCAGCACTTTGGGAGGCCGAGGCGGGCGGATCATGAGGTCAGGAGATCGAGACCACGGTGAAACCCCGTCTCTACTAAAAATACAAAAAAAAATTAGCCGGGCGTGGTGGCGGGCGCCTGTAGTCCCAGCTACTCAGAGAGGCTGAGGCAGGAGAATGGCGTGAACCTGGGAGGCGGAGCTTGCAGTGAGCTGAGATTGCGCCACTGCACGCCAGCCTGGGCGACAGAGCGAGACTCCGTCTCAAAAAAAACAAAACAAAACAAAACAAAACCCAATTCCTGGGGAGAAATTCAAGCCAGCTGCAGAAATTTGCATAAGTAACCAGGAGAAGAATGTGCTCCAGGATAATGGGGAAAAGGTCTCCAGGGCTCCCCTGCTGTGTGCAGCCTTGGGACTTGGTGCCCTGCCTCCCAGCCACTCCAGCCTTGACTAAAGGTGGCCAAGGTACAGCTCAGGCTTTTGCTTCAGAGGGTGCAAGCCCCAAGCCTTTAAAACTTCCACGTGGTGTTGGGCCTGTGGTGCACAGGAGACAAGAACTGAGGTTTGGGAACCTCCACCTAGATTTCAGAGGATGTATGGAAACACCAGGATGTCCAGGCAGAGGTCTGCTGCCGGGGCAGAGCCCTCATGGAGAACCTTTGCTAGAGCAGTGCAGCAAGGAAATACAGGGTTGGAACCCCCACACAGAGCCCCCACTGGGGCACTGCTTAGTGGAGCTGTTAGAAGAGGGCCACCGTCCTCCAGACCCCAGAATGGTAGATCCAACAACTTGCACTGTGCACCTGGAAAAGCCGCAGACACTCAATGCCAGCCCATGAGGGCAGCCAGGAGCGGGGCTGTACTCTGCGAGCCACAGGGGCAGGGCTGCCTGAGGTCATGGGAACCCACCTCTTGCAACAGCGTGACCTGCATGTGAGACATGGTGTCAAAGGAGATCATTGTGGAGCTTTAAGATTTGACTGCCCTGCTGGATTTTGGACTTGCATTGGGCCTGTAGCCCCTTCGTTTTGGCCAATTTCTCCTTTTGGAATGGGTGTATTTACCCAGTGGCTGTACCCACATTGTATCTAGGAAATAATTAACTTGCTGTTAATTTTACAGGTTTATAGTCAGAAGGAACTTGCCTCATTTCAGATGAGACTTTGAACTGTGGACTTCTGAGTTAATGCTGAAATGAGTGAAGTCCTTGGGGGACTGTTGGGAAGGCATGATTTATTTTGAAATGTGAGGACATGAGATTTGGGAGGCATTGGGGTGGAATGATATGGTTTGGCTGTGTCCCCACCCAAATCTCATTTTGAAATATAGTTCCCATAATCCCCACATGTCATGGGAGGGACCCAGTGAGAAGTAATTGAATCATGGGGGTGAATTTTCCCATGCTGTTTCGTGATAGTGAATAAGTCTCACGAGATCTGATGGTTTTACAAAGGGCAGTTTTCCCTGCACACACTCTCTCTCTTGCCTGCTGCCGTGTAAGATGTGTCTTTGCTCCTCCTTTGCCTTCTGCCATGATTGTGAGGCCTCCCCAGCCATGTGGAACAGTGAGTCCATTAAACTTCTTTTTCTTTATAAATTACCCAGTGTCAAGTATGGGTCCATTGGCAGCATGAGAATGAACTAATACACCTTCCCTATAGAGTCATTGCGAGGATGGAAATGAGACTCAATATGCCAGGGGAAGGACACATTGTTAAGTGTTTGATGAATGTGTAATTGACACAGGGAGAGACATAGACATTCAGAGAGAGGTGGAGGGAGCTAGAGACAGGCCTAGGGAGCTAGACATGGGCCAAGGGAGCTAGAGACTGCAGGCGGGCTGCTGAAGCTGGAGACATGTCAAGGAGGCTAGAGACTGGCCCAGGGAGGTAGAGATTGTCAGGGAGCTAGAGATGGGCCAGGGAGCTAGAGATGGGCTGATGGAGCTAACGAGGGGCTGAGGAAACAGGAATCGCTCAAGCTAGCTGAGAAGCTGAGGGAAACGCTTCATGAAGGATCAAAGCTGGACCTCCCAGGACTCCTCCTGCCTCTCCCCAGATTTGTGGGAGTCTGCAGGGATTACTTCCTCATCCTGATTTGCCCAGCCTTAACTCAAGTAGGGCTGAGACTGCAGTTTTCTGGACAGAGTACCTATACTAGGCCATTCTTGTCTTGCTGTAAAGAAATACCTGAGACTGGGTAATTTATGAGGAAAAGAGGTCTAATTGACTTATGGTTCTGCAGGCTATACAAGCATGGTGCAGCCATCAGCTCAGCTTCTGGGGAAGACTTACGGAGCATTTACTCACAGCAGGGGGCAGAGCAGAGCAGGCAGGTCACATGGCGAGAGCCAGAGCAAGAGAGAGAGTGGCAGGGAGGGGCCACACTTTACAACACCAGCTCTTACAGGAACTCACTATCAAGAGGACAGAACCAAGCCATGATGGATCCGCCCCCATGACCCAAACACCTCCCACCAGGTCCCACTTCCAGCGCTGGAGACTACAATTCAACATGAGATTTGGGTGGTGACAAATATGCAAACTACATCAGTACCATAATGCAATAGCTGAGACTAAAGTCACCCCAAATCCCAGCACCTCCACTTATATGTTGTGTGACTCTGGACAATTGACTCCATGTGTCTGAGCCTCAGTCTCCTATATAATGGGCATAATGATATTACCTACACTATGTGGTTGAAAGGATCCAGGGAGTTGATGGTACATAGTAAACACTCAGAAATTTTAGCTATTTTGATGATTATTACAACCAGATGTCTATTTCCAGTGCCAAAGCCCAAATGATCTCATAAAACCTGTTAGGTCACATTCCCCCTCTACTCAAAACTCTCCCATGGCTCTCATCTCACTTGGAGTAAAAGCCAAAAGCATTTGGCCTGGCCGCAAACCCCCTCTCTGAGCCCATCTCCTACACTCTCTTCCTAACTCGCTCCAGCACTCTTGGCTTCCTCCATATCCTTGCAGATTCCAGGGTTTCTCCCACCTCAGCACCTTTGCACCAGCTGTTCCCTCGGCCTGGAATGCTCTTCACTCAGACTGCATCACCGCTCACTTCTTTCTCTCCTTCAGAACTTGCTCAGAAGTTACCTTCTCAGAGGAGCCCTTCCCCAGCCCCCATATGCACAACTAGTTACACAATTTTTAGGGGAGTGTCTTTTTGGTTTGGTCTGAGTAGGGTATTTGTGTCTGTCGGGGGGAATGGGTGATAGATGTCACAGGGGAGCCACAACTATTTGGGCTGGTGGCACGGGGGTAAAAGAATTTACCAAAACACTTGTAGATAAAGAAAGGCAGAAGTATTAGAGAATGTATGAAAATACGTTGCCTGGGAGTGAGGACGGAGAGGTGACAGAGACAGAACTTGTGGAAGAATTCTGAGCAGAGAAGGGACTTGCTCTGATTTATGTTTTAAAAGGACTTCTCTAGCTGCAGGCCTGTCTGTACCCAGGCAGCCTCTGAGGCAGGTGTGGGCAGGAGAGGAGCCCCAAAGGTTATGTCCTTCAGTCCCCACAGGAGCAGGGTGACAGGCTCGGGTTCCCACCCATGCTTTAGGCTCTGAGCCCAGAATGTAGGGGAGAGGATTGCCAGCTTTCACCTGGCTCCCGCCCAACTCAGTCCTTGAGTAAGATCAGTGATGCAGAGCGAGCTTGCGCAGTGGGTAATTCAGAGAACCCTGTTTCATAACATCAGCGGCAGGGTTTGCTCTCTGCTGTCTCCCTGTGGAGTGGTGAGTTTATAGCAAGAATGGGCCTTCGAATCTGGATCTTCAGGATTCAGTCCAGCTGACACCACCTGTCCTGGCTTAATCATTAACAGCACCTCTTCGACTCTCAAAACAATCGTGGTGTGCACAAGAAATTACATAGCTCTAGTTTTAATGCACTTTGATCTTATAGCCCGGTTATTATCTCCCCCCAAAAATGGTACAGCTTCAAAGAGTAAATAATGTCATAAATAGGTTGAATGTTAGAATTGTGAATTTCGGCCTGGTGCGGTGGCTCAAACCTGTAATCCCAACACTTTGGGAGGCTGAGGCGGGCAGATCACTTGAGGTCAGGAGTTCGAGACCAGCCTGGACAACATGGCAAAAATCCCATCTCTACTAAAAATACAAAACTTAGCCAGGCATGGTGGTGGGCACCTGCAATCCCAGCTACTGGGGAGGCTGAGGCACGAGAATCGCTTGAACCCCGAGGCAGAGGTTGCAGTGAGCCAAGATCGATAAATAAAAGAATTGTGAATTCTTCAAGCAACAAAAACAACTGGCCTTTATTAACTGCTCACTCTGTGCCAGGCAATGTTGTAAACATTTTACCGTTGCTAACTCATTTAACCCTTCCGCAACTTTTTTGGGCAACTTTTTATGTATTTACTTACTTATTTAATTTCAGTAGCTTTGGGGGTATGAGTGGTTTTTGGTTACATGGATGAACTGTATAATGGTGGAGTCTGAGGTTTCAGTGCACCTGTCATCCGAGTAGTGTATATTGTACCCAGTATATAGTTTTTTATCCTTTGCTCCCATCCCACCTTCCCCCCTTCTGAGTCTCCAATGTCCATTGTACCCATCTGTATGCCTTTGCATCCTCATAGCTTAGGTCCCACTTATAATAAAGAACATACAGTACTTGGTTTTCCATTCCTGAGTGACTTCATTTAGAATAATGGCCTCCAGCTCCATCCAAGTTGCTGCAAAGACATTATTCCTTCTTTTATGACTGAGTAGTATTCCATGGTGTATGATATATACCACGTTTTAATCCACTCAGGGCTGATGGGCTGAGTAGATTAAAATCCACAGGTTGGTTCCATATCTTTGCAATTGTGAATTGTGCTGTGATAAACATATACATGCTGGTGTCCTTTTGATATAACTACTTCTTTTCCTGTGGGTAGATACCTAGTAGTGGGATTGCTGGATCAAATGGTAGATCTACTTTTAGTTCTTTAAGAAATCCACACACTGTTTTCCATAGAAGTTTCACCAATTTACATTCGCACCAGCAGTGTACAAGCGTTCCCTTTTCACCACATCCACACCAACATCTATTATTTTTTGATTTTTTAATAATGGCCATTCTGGCTGGGATAGGGTAGTATCTCATTGTGGTTTTATTTTATTTTTGAAACAGGGTCTCTTTGTCACCCAGGCTGGAGTGCAGTGGCACGATCACCGCTCACTGTAGGCTCAACTGCCTGGGCTCAAGCAATCCTCCTGCCTCAGCCTCCCCAGCAACTGGGACTATAGGTGTACACCTGGAAATTTTTTTTTTTAGAGATGGGGTCTTACTATGTTGCCCAGGCTAGTCACAAGCTCCTTGGCTCAGGCATTCCTCCCTGTTTGGCCTGCCCAAGTGCTGAGATATGGTTTGGCTGTGTCCCCACCCAAATCTCATCTAGAATCGTAGCTCCCATAATCCTCACGTGTCGTGTGAGGGACCTGGTGGGAGGTGATTGATTCACAGGGGTGGGTCTTTCCCATGCTGTTCTCATGATAGTGAATAAGTCTCACAAGATCTGGTGGTTTTATAAAGGGCAGTTCCCCTGCACACGCTCTCTTGCCTGCCACCAGGTAAGATATGCCTTTGCTCCTCCTTCACCTTCCATCATGATTGTGAAGCCTCCCCAGCCCTGTGGAACTGTGAGTCCATTAAACCTCTTTTTCTTTATAAATTACCCAGTCTTGGGTATTTCTTCATAGGAGTATGAAACATGCTGGGGTTACAGGCATGAGCCACCGCGCCTGGCCTTCATCGTGATTTTTAACTGGTATTTCCCTGATGTGAGTCCTCCACACAACTTTAAGAGGTAGGAGCTGGCCGGGCGCAGTGGCTCACGCCTGTAATCCCAGAACTTTGGGAGGCCGAGGTGGGCGGATCACCTGAGATGAGGAGTTCGAGACCAGCCTGGCCAACATGGCAAAATCCCATCTCTACTAAAAATACAAAAATTAGCCGGGCGTGGTGGTGTGCACCTGTAGTCCCAGCTACTCAGGAGGTTGAGGCAGGAGAATCGCTTGAATCCGGGAGGTGGAGGTTGCAGTGAGCCAAGACTATGCCACTGCACTCCAGCCTGGGCACCACAGCGAGACTCCGTCTCAAAATAAAAAATAAAAAAAAAAAAAAAAATAAGAAGAAGAAGAAGAAGAAGAAGAAGAAGAAGAAGAAGAAGAAGAAGAAGAAGAAGAAGAAGAAAAGAAGAAGAAGAAGAAGAAGAAGAAGAAGAAGAAGAAGAAGAAGAAAAGAAGAAGTAGGAGCTAATGTCTCCATTTTACAGATGAAGAAACCAAGGCATGGATGTTACCAGCTGGTAAATAGGGAAAGCCAATACCTAATGATATCCTGCATCACTCCATTATGCTGCCTCTCCAGTCATAGAGTTATGACTATTTAGAATTCTATGTGAATAATAATCTCAACGTGCATGTACTGAGTGCTTCCTGGATCAGCAGCCCTTCATGGACCATGTTATTTAAGTTTCACAACAAGCCTGTGGAGTAAGTATCATGAGCCACATTTCAGTTTTATTCATTCACTCACTCAACAAATATTGACTCAGCTGTGAATAAAATGGACAGCAATCCCTGCTCTCAAGCATTGTTTGGAAACAAATAATAAAATAAATAAATAAACAAAACAACAACAACAAAAAACACCTAAAGCCCCTACCCAACAATCAACAGGCGATGTCCAGGAAGATTGTGACCGCACAGTACTCAACCTATGAGGAACCGGGGGAGGGACCTGCGCATTAGGGGATAAATTGCTTGTTGAATCTGTACTGGGTGTGCCTGCTCATCAGACACCCCATCTTGCAAGACCATCATTAAAAGTCTCATTTTCGCTGATCTCCGGGTTTCTGAGTCCATTCTTTGGGTTTGGACAGGTGAGTTTGTTTCTCACAAGCTGGTGGCCATGCGGAGAACTCTGCTTGCGTGGAGTGAGACTCTGGCCAAGAGGCAAGATGACTCCCACTTGATTTATGTGGCCCGCTCTGTCCGAGTGTCCTGGCTCCCCACAGAAGCCATAGGCAAACCTGAAACTGTTATTTCGAAGACAACAGAAGTGGCACAGGTAGAAAAGCAGGTACTGCGGCAACCAGGCAACCTCGTGCATGAGACAAGGTAGAAAAACGGGACTATAAGTACTGCCTTGGTGTTTGGGCATTTTCAGAGGTCTCAGGGTGTGCGAGAAACCTCCAGTAAGCAGGGGCTGAATTAACAGGGAAAAGCTCAGACATAGAAACTAACTGAAAATGGGAAACAGGAATTCTAGGGACAAGGAGCAAAGGAAAGAGGGAAGATTCTGACATTCTCCCAGAGAATCCATTGGGGAGAATGTTGCAGGTTTAAAGGGATAATCCTCAAATAAGGGATAAGGAAAAGCAAAAGATGATAAAGTATTGCTCTCTTATCTGGCCCAAAGAGCCCATTCGTCAGCCTTTGGCCTTTTGGCCTAAGTTTGGCTCAGATGAAGACTGGGTATGTCAAGCTTTAATTATCTGTGTGAATGATAAAACCCCATCCTCACAAGAGGAGATGGGTTATGCTCTTTGTTGGATTAGTAAATTAACCCCATGTTCTCTCTTAAAAAGGAAGAAAAAAAGCATAGTAAAGAGCCCTCGGCTGGGCGCAGTGGCTCACACCTGTAATCCCAGCACTTTGGAAGGCTGGGGCGGGCAGATCACTAGGTCAGGAGTTTGAGACCAGCCTGCCCAACATAGTGAAACCCCATCTCTACTAAAAATACAAAAAAAATTAGCCAGGCATGGTGGCGTGTGCCTATAATCCCACCTACTCAGGAGGGTGAGGCAGGAGAATCTTTGGAACCCGGGAGGTGGAGGTTACAGTGAGCAACCCAGGAGGCAGAGGTTGCAGTGCAAGATCACACCATTGCACTCTAGACTGGGCGACAAGAGTGACATTCCATCTCTAGAAAAAAAAAAGTGAAGAAGCAGCTACTGAAAAGAGAGGAACTGTGATAAAGAGAGATTGCACAGGAGCCTGGGGAGGTATTGCTCTCTGATGAGCAGAGCAGGAGGCAGAGGCATGGCTGAAGTGACCTCAAGGGACTCCATATCTGATGCCCAGAAACTGAAATATCTGCCCTGGACCTAAATGAGTGGCACTTGAACAATCTCAAAGTAATAGTTGAAGGCAAGTCGTGGTGGCTCACACCTGTGATTCCAGCACTTTGGGAGGCCTAGGCAGGTGGATCACTTGAGGCCAGGAGTTCAGGACCAGCCTGACCAACATGGCAAAACCTCATGTCTACTAAAAATACAAAAGAAAATTAGCCGGGTGTGGTGGGTGCATGCCTGATGTTGGACTTCAAGCCTTCAGAGCTGTGAAACAATCAACTTTTGTTGAAGCCACTCGGTCAATGATAGTTTGTTATGCAGCTCTAGTGGACTAATACAAAGGGTCTTCACAGATTGACATTCAGAGCTCACCCATCCATTGCATCATTTATTCCACAAACATTGATATCCATTTCTTGCCTTCTTAGGGCTGGCGTTCTAGCACCATAGGTAAACAAACACATGACATCGTGCTGGGTTGGGCTCAGTGGCTCACGCCTGTAATCCCAGCTCTTTGGGAGGCTGAAGTGGGAGGATTGCTCGAGCCCAGAAGTTCAAAAACAGCCTTGGCAATACAGCGAGACCCAATCTCTACAAAAAAAAATTTTTAAGTGAGCCAGGTTGGTGATGCACAACTGTGGTCCCAGCTAGTTGGGAAGCTGAAGTGGGAGGATTGCTTGAGCCCAAGAGGCAGAGGCTGCAGTGAGCTGAGATCACACCACTGCACACCAGCCTGGGTGACAGAATGAGACTCTGTCTCGAAAAAGCAAAAAGCAAGAAACAAAAAAAAATCATGCTGGGTAGTATTAAGTGCTATGAAGAAAAGTAAAACTGGATGAGAGGAGAGAGAGGGTAGGTCGCTGCTTTAGCAGGGCAGTCAGGCGAGAGAAGGGCACATGAGCAGTGGGCTGGATGCACCAAGGTCATGAGTCGTGAAAATACCTGAGAACTGGACACAAAAGTTGACCCAACAGTGACCTGTCTATCCTTTGGACTTTTATCCCAAGAGAAGAGATGATGGACATGATCAGACTTGCATTTAATGAGAGGCCTGTGGCTGCTGTGAGGAGGGGGACACATAGACCAGCTGGGAAACCATACAGGAAACCCAGCAAGGCGTCTGCACTATAGAAGTCATATCAGTCTGCTGGGGATGCTGTAACAAAGCCCCGCCACAGACTAGGTGGCTTCTACAGAAATGTGTTGGCTCACAGTTGTGGAGGCTGGGAGCCCAAGGTCTAGGTGTCTGCAGGGTTGGTTTCTGAGGGCTGTGAGGCAGGATCTGTTCCACACTTTTCTCCTAGTTTCTGGTAGTTTGCTGCCCATCTTTGGTGTTTCTTGGCTTGTAGGTGCATTACCCCATCTCTGCTTTCATCTTTACGTGGCCTTCCTGGGTATCTCTGTGTCCAAATTTCCCTTCTTTTATAGAGACAGTCATATTGAGGCTGGGCAACAAAGTGAGACCCCTGTCTCTACCAAATTCTTTTAATTAGCCAGACATGATGGCACATGCCTATAGTCCTGGCTACTTGAGAGGCAGAGGCAGGAGGGTGGCTTGAGGTCAGGAGTTCGAGACCAGACTGGGCAGCATAGCAAGAGCCACCTCTACAAAAATATAAAATAAAATAATTAGCTGGACATGATGGTGCACCCTGTAGTCCAAGCTATTTAGGAGGCTGAGGTGGGAGGATTGTTTGAGCCCAAGAGTTCAAGACTACAGTGAGCTATGATGACACCCCTGCACTCCAGCCTGGGACAGAAAAACACTCCAACTCTTTTTTTTTTTTTTTTTTTTTTTGAGACAGAGTCTTGCTCTGTTGCCCAGGCAGAAGTGCAGTGGCACAGTCTTGGCTCACTGCAACCTCTGACTCCTGAGCTGAAGCAATTTTCCTGCCTCAGCCTTCCTGGTAGCTGGGATCAGAGGTGCGCACCACCACACCTGGCTAATTTTTGTATTTTAGTAGAGATGGGGTTTCACCATGTTGGCCAGGCTGGTCTTGAACTCCTGACCTCAAGCAATCCACCCGCCTCGGCCTCCCAAAGTGCTGGGATTACAGGCGTGAGCCACTACACCGCCAAGACTCCAACTCTTAGACAAACAAAAAGACAGTCATAGTGTATTCAAACCAAGCTAATGACCTCATCTTAGCTTGATCATCTGCAAAGACCCTTTCTCCAAATAAGATCACATTCACAGGTCCTGGGGTTTAAGATTTCAATATCTTTTGGGAGCACAAAATTCAAAGTATAACAATGATGGAGATGAAGAGAAACGGACATGTTCCAAAGACATTTAGGAGGCAAAATCAATGACTCAGGGATGGGTTACATATGGCCAGTCGGGGAGAGAAATGTGTTGAGCATGAACCTGGAACGATGAAACAGATGGAAATTTTCTTAGTAGAGATGGGGTTTCACCATCTTGGCTAGGCTGGTCTCAAACTCCTGACCTCAAGTGATCCGCCCACCTCGGCCTCCCAAAGTGCTGGGATTACAGGCATGAGCCATCACGCCTGGCCTTAGATGAAAAATTTCCAAACACGCACGGGGCTGGGGGCTGCTGTGGTCTTGCCAACTGCTCCAGGCATGCATGTTGGGGGCCACAGCATCCCTGTCCGTGGGGATGTCATCCAGAATAGTCCCTGCCCCTGGAAAGGTGGAAACTGCAAGAGACATCCCCATTACAGATTGAATCCAGGAACCTTACAATGAATTTTTTGAAACTTAAAAATAGAGACTTTTAGTGCTGTGGGATCATAGACTCATAGAATAATAACTGTGAACATTTACAGAGCCCATCTAGGTCTGAGCATTGCATTGTGCAATTTACATTCACGACCTTATTTAACCCTCCCATTGCCTTCCAAGTCAGAGATCCCCATTCTCTAAATAAGGAACAGCTCAGAGGGAGAACGGTCTCTGGGGTCTCCAGGGTTAGAATGTGACAGATTTGGGCCGGGCACAGTGCTCACGCCTGTAACCCCAGCACTTTGGGAAGCCGAGGCAGGCAGATCACTTGAGGCCAGGTGTTCGAGACCAGCCTGGCCAACATGGTGAAACCCTGTCTCTACTAAAAATACAAAAATTAGCCAGGTGTTGTGGCATGTGCCTGTAATCTCAGCTACTCGGGAGGCTGAGGCACAAGAATCGCTTGAACCCAGGATGTGGGGGTTGCAGTGAGCCGAGATTGTGCCACTGCACTCCAGCCTGGGCAACAGAGTGAGACTCCATCTCAAACAAACAAAAAAAGCTCTCATTACAGAGCCTGCTGCAGGCCGGAACTACCTAAATATTTGACAGGCATTGTACAGCTTGGCCCCCATTTCACAGATGAAGAAACCGAGGCTCAGAGATGCTAAGCCATTTTCCCAAAGTCACCAGCAAGTAGAATGCCCAAGGTGTGGCTTGAATCCAAGACTGTTGTCTCTCTCCAAAGTCCCCCTCGGAGCAGCAGAAGGGACCACCTCACCTACCCTGACACTTGAAGATGAAAGAAGTGTGGACCAGAGAAGGAAAGACCTCATGCAAGATCCATAGCAAACTGTGGCCGAGGAAACTGGGATGGCAATGGGGAAGAAGTAGAGCTCTTGCATCAGAGCCCTGTATCTGAGCCAAGCGAGGTGGCTCATGCCTGTAATCTCAGCACTTTGGAAGGCTGAGGCGAGCGGATCACGAAGTCAGGCATTTGAGACCAGCCTGGCCAACATGGTGAAACCCTGTCTCTACTAAAAATACAAAAATTAGCTGGGCATGGTGGTGCGTGCCTGTAATCCCAGCTACTCAGGAGGCTGAGGCAGGAGAATCGCTTCAGCTTGGGAGGTGGAGGTTGCAGTGAGCTGAGATCAGGCCATTGCACTCCAGCCTGGGCAACAGAGCAAGAAAAAAAACAGCCCTGTATCTGTAGACATTTCTCTGTGTATCTCTCTCACACCCTTCTTGAGAAGGACATAAACTCTGTGGACAAAGCAGGCATGGGCCCTTAATCTCCTGAGGAGTTCTTCTGAACTTTCTTTGAGACAGAGTCTCACTCTGTCACCCAGGCTGGAGTGCAATGGAGCCATCTCGGCTCACTGCAACTTCCACCTCCCAGGTTCCAGTGATTCTCCTGCCTCAGCCTCCCGAGTAGCTGGGATTACAGGCGCATGCCACCACGCCTGGCCAATTTTTGTATTTTTAGTAGAGATGGGGTTTCACCATGTTGGCCAGGCTGGTCTGGAACTCCTGACCTCACGTGATCTGCCTGCCTCGGCCTCCCAAAGTGCTGGGATTACAGGTGTGAGCCACCATGCCCCACCCACAGGGTTGTTTTGAAGGCTCAGTGAGGACACGTGTGTCCTAGACCTGGCACATAAGAGTTGGTCAAATACATGTACTGCTCCCCACCCTTCTAATAAACCAAATGCAGCTGTGGAATGGCGGGGGGAGGCACAGGGATAGCTGAGCAAGGAGGGGATCCTGGGGCTCCAGGGGCAGGCGGGGGACTCAGATGCTCAGATCTGATATGGAGCCCCGTGACTGTGAACTCCACTGAGATTTTGGGTTCTTTAATACAACAGTTAACCTTTCCTTGACTATGACACCCAGGAGCCATCCTATCCTAGCCCTTGGACTCCATCTGGTGCCGGAATGGGCCAGGGCTTGGCTATCTCAAAATATCAGCTGATAACAGGTCAGTAAATATTCTGAGAAGATGAAAAATGGACAACCTGAACCCCAAGCCTTGCTTCCACCTAAACGGCGACCCCAGACCTTGGTCACATTCTGAGACCAGATCCTGGTCACTCAGTGAGCACTGGACCGGGACCACCCGTCCACGCTACTGACTCCACACTGATCCTGGCCACAGCCTGAGCCATGAATGGCACCTCGGGGAGGAGGAACAGCAAGAGAAAAGGGCAGGAGGCTTGGAACTGTGTTGTGTTTGGCTAGAGTAACAAGAGAAAAAGCTTAGCCCAGAGGGTCCATCGGGGGAAATTTGGGGACACGGACCATGAGAGGTCCTTTGGACTCTTAGAAAAATCTCTGAATGTCCCACCGAGGAGTTTTGACTTTTTCCTAGGGCCTTTGGAACCATGGGAGATTTTAAGTAGGGGAAGTCACAATCAAATTTGTGCTGTAGAAAAATCACTCTAAAGCTGGGCGCGGTGGCTAATGCCTGTAATCGCAGCCTGGACAACATAGCGAGACCATGTCTCTAAAAAAATAAGAAAATTAGCTGGGGGTGGTAGCATGAGCCTGTAGCCCCAGCTACTCAGGAGACTAAGGAGGAAGGATCGATTGAGCCCAGGAGTTTGAAGCTACAGTGAGCTGTGATTGCGCCACTGCACTCCAGCCTGAGCGACAGAGCAAGACCCTGTCAAAGAAAAGAAAAGAGAAAGGAAAAGGAAGGAAAGAAGGAAAGAAGGAAGGAAGGAAGGAAGGGAAAGGAGGGAGGGAGGGAGGAAGGAAGGAAAGGAAAGGAGGGAAGGAGGGAGGGAGGGAAGCTCTGTACCCTGAGGGGAATCCACAGAACTGGACCTGCTGACAGATGTTGGCTAAGTTACCAATGGCTGGTGGGAACAAGGATATCTATCAGGGCATCTACAGGAAAACAGCCTGAAAAACGTCTATATTAATTAAGGTAAAGGCCAGGTTGTTGTAACCAACAGATCCCAAAATGCAGTCACTCAAATAAAATACAAGTTTCTTTCTCTATTTTGTGTCCGTCTTGAAGTAGACAGTTAGTCCAGCACGGCAAGCTGGCTCCCCTCCTTGTGGTCAATCATGGACCCAGATTCCTTCAAACTCGTTGCTCCGCTATAGTTCAGTGGTTCTCGACGTGCAGCCTCCAGACCTGCAGCATCAGCATCACCCTGGAACTTTTTTTTTTTTTAGACAGACAGGGTCTTGCTCTGTCACCCAGGCTGCAATGCAGTCGTGTGATATCAGCTCACTGCAGCCTCCACCTCCTGTGCCCAAGCAATCCTACTGCCTTAGCCTCCCAAGTAGCCAGGACTATAGGCATGCACCATATACCCAGCCGTCTGAAACTTGTTAAAAACTCAAATTCTTAAACCCCACCCCAGACCAGCTAAATCAGAAACCCAAAACCTGTGTTTCAACAAGGCCTGCAGGCAGTTCTGAGGCATGCTTTCAGCAGGGCATCACTACCCTACAGTATTACCATGATCTTCATGGTCAAAGAGCAGAAGATTTTGTACGGCTTTTTTCCCCCCGCCCCCCCCCCCCTTTTTTTTTTTCGAGATGGAGTTTCACTCTTGTTGCCCAGGCTGGAGTGCAATGGCACAATCTCAGCTCACTGCAACCTCCACCTCCCGGGTTCAAGCAATTCTCGTCTCAGCCTCCCGAGTAGCTGGGATTACAGGCATGCACCACCACACCTGGCTAAGGTTGTATTTTTAGTAGAGACGGGGTTTCTCCATGTTGGTCAGGCTGGTCTCGAACTCCTGACCTCAGGTGATCCACCTGCCTCGGCCTCCCAAAGTACTGGGATTACAGGCATGAGCCGCTGAGTCTGGCTCCCTTTTCTCTTTTCTTTTCTTTTCTTTTTTTTTTTTTTTTTGAGATGGAATCTCACTCTGTCACCCAGGCTGGAGTGCAGTGGCATAATCTCGGCTCACCACAACCTCCACCTCCCCAATACAAGTAATTCTCCTGCCTCAGCCTCCTGAGTAGCTGGGATTACAGGTGCGCACCACCACACCCAGCTAATTTTTGCATTTTTAGTAGAAATGGGGTTTCGCCATGTTGGTCAGGCTGGTCTTGAACTCCTGACCTCAGGTGATCCACCCACCTCGGCCTCCCAAAGTTCTGGGATTACAGGCATGAGCCACCGCACCTGGCTGGTTTTCTACTTCTTGAGTCATCCACTCCAGTACAGAAGATGGAAGGGATGGAAGACCTCTGGCTGTTCAAAGACCTCAGGCCCAGAAGAAACTTGAATTTTGGGCACACAACATGAGTTACGAGGGTGAGGAAGTCCAGTCTAGCATAATGGTGAGTAATATGGGTTCTGGAGACAGGCTGCCTTATTTTAAATCCCAAATGTGTGACTTTCCACAAGTAACATCTCCTTGAGCCTCAGTTCCCTCTTCCACAATATGGGGATCATGACAGTATTATCTGTCTCATGACGTTGCTATGAGAATTCATGGTGTTATGTCCCTGACACATAACAAGCCCTCAAGTGTTAGTTTAATATTAGTCTTAATATTTTAAGGTTGATAGGAGTTGCTTTTTGTGCCAAGCCTTGCATTAAAGGATTTCCTACATTATCACATTGAATCCTCATGGTGTAGCCATCATGATTGCTTTATGTTATACAGAGATAGGTTTTGTTAAAATACTCATTTTATAAAGGAGGAAACTGAAGGGCAGACTGGTGAAGTCATTTACATATATCAAAGGAAATACAGATTGTAGGTGCTGGAACTGGAATTCTAACTCAGGTATGATTGACGTAGCCTCAAGTCTTCATCACCTCTCAAGAAAACCAGCTTTCTGCCTAGCATGGTGGCTCACGCTTGTAATCCCAGCACTTTGGGAGGCTGAGGTAGGTGGATCACAGGAGGTCAAGAGTTCAAGACCAGCCTGGCCGACATGGTGAAACCCCATCTCTACTAAAAATACGGGTGTGGTGGCGGGCGCCTGTAATCCCAGCTACCTGGGAGGCTGAGGCAGGAGAACTGCTTGGACCCTGGAGGCAGAGGTTGAGGTGACCCGAGATTGTGCCACTGCACTCCAGCCTGGGCAACAGAGCGAGATTCCGTCTCAAAAAAAAAAAAAGAAAAAAAAAAGTAATGAAATGAATAAAATGAGTCCTAGAGCCAGTAAATGTCGTAAATGTCTCAGCTAGTCAGGTAGTAAAAGGTCTCAACTAGGCAGTGGCAGAGCAGGATTCAAATTCAGGGCTGTTGTGATGCCTCCGCAGACTCTGAGCGCCACCTGGTGGTAACTTGCCTGTGCCTCTTCTGACCTGGAAGAACAGCAACTAACACACTAACACAGCATTTGCTATGGGCCAGCCACTGTTCTAAGTGCTTTACTTAGATTTAGCTTTTTTGTGCTCGCTTCAGCAGCACATATACTAAAATTGGAACGATATAGAGAACATTAGCATGGCCCCTGTGCAAGAATGACACCCAAATTCGTGAAGCGTTCCATATTTTTAAGAAATGTCCCAGCTGAGGGCCTTTGTCCCATCGTCCCTCTGTGACCCCTTCATCTTTGATAAAGCACTGATATCTCCTTCCTAATAAATAGACCCTGAGTTCTGTAAAAAAAAAAAAAAAAAAAAAAAAAAAAGGATTTAGCTTTTTTTTTTTTCTTTTTGAGATGGAGTCCCACTCTGTCTTCCAGGCTGGAGTGCAGTGGCGCAATCTCGGCTCACTGCAACCTCCGCCTCCCGGGTTCAAGCGATTCTCCTGCCTCAGCCTCCTGAGTAGCTGGGATTACAGGCGGCTGCCACCACGCCCGGCTAATTTTTTGTATTTTTACGAAATACAAATTACTAATTTTTTGCATTTTCACCATGTTGGCCAGGCTGGTCTTGAACTCCTGACCCTGTGATCTACCTGTCTTGGCCCCCCAAAGTGCTGGGATTACAGGTATAAGCCACCACCCCCAGCCCATTTAATTTAAATTAACTTATTTAATCCCTCCCCTTAACAACCCGCTAAGGCAGGTAAGTTATAATTGGCACCCCTTCCACTTTTCACCCTTTTTTTCTTTTTCATTTCAATATTTTTTTGGGAAACACGTGGTTTTGGTTACATGGATAATTTCTTTAGTGGCGATTTCTGAGATTTTGGTGCACCCGTCACCCGAGCAGTTTACACTATACCCAATGTGTAGTCTTTTATCCCTCACCCCCCTCCCACCCTTCCCCTCTGACTCCCCGAAGTCCATATCATTCTTTTGCCTTTACATCCTCATAGCTTAGCTCCCACTTATAAGTGAGAACATAGGATATTTGGTTTTCCATTTCTGAGTTACTTCACTTAGAATAATGGTCTCCAACTCCATCCAGGTTGCTGCAAATGTCATTAATTTGTTCCTTTTTGTGCCTGAGTAGTATTCCTTGGTGAATACATACTACTTTTTTTTTTTTTTTTTTAGACGGAGTCTCACTCTGCCACCAGGCTGGAGTGCAGTGGCACGATCTCGGCTCACTGCAACCTCCACCTCCCGTGTTCAAGCGATTCTCCTCCCTCAGCCTACAGGCACGCACCACCACGCCCAGCTAATTTTTGTATTTTTAGTAGAGACGGGATTTCACCATGTTGGCCAGGATGGTCTCGATCTCTTGACCTCATGATCCACCCGCCTCGGCCTCGCTAAGTGCTGGGATTACAGGCATGAATGAGCCACTGCACCTGTACTACATTTTCTTTACCCACTCGCGGGTTAATGAGCATTTAGGTTTGTTCCATATTTTTGCAACTGCAAATTGTGCTGCTATAAACATGTGCATGCAACTGTCTTTTTCATACAAAGACTTATTTTCCTCTGAGTGGATACCCAGTAGTGGGATTGCTGGATCAAATGATAGTTCTACTTTTAGTTCTTTAAGGAATCTCTATAGTATTTTCCATAGTGATTGTACTAGTTTATATTCCCGTCTGCCACGTAAAAGTTCCCTTTTCACCACATCCACGGCCAACATCTGTATGTTTTGATTTTTTAATTATGATCATTCTTGCAGGAGTAAAATGGTATCTCATTGTGTTTTTAATTTGCATTTCCCTGATAATTAGTGACGTTGAGCATTTTTTTCATAGGTTTGTTGGCCATTTGTATATCTTCTTTTGAGAATTGTCTATTCATATCCTTCACTTTTTACTTTTATTTGAAAAAACTGTTTTATTTGTGGATGATATCAAACATACACAAGAGTAGATATAAGACTATATCTGGCCGGGTGCAGTGGCTCACGCCTATAATCCCAGCACTTTGGGAGGCCAAGGTAGGCAGATTACTTGAGGTCAGGAGTTTGAAACCAGCCTGGCCAACATGATGAAACCCCATCTCTACTAAAAATACACAAATAATCTGGGTGCGGTGGCACGTGCCTGTAATACCAGCTACTCGAGAGGCCGAGGCATGAGAATCGCTTGACCCCGGGAGGCAGAGGTTGCAGTGAACCGAGTGCAGTGCGCCACTGCACTCCAGCCTGGGTGATACAGTGAGGCTCACTCTCAAAACAAAACAAAATCCAGCTTCAACAATGATCAACTCATGGCCAAACTTGTTTCATCCATGCTCCCAACAACCCCTTCCCCCACTCCCCAAAAATTGGGATTATTTTGAAGCAAAGCCCAGACCTCACATCAATTCACCTATAAATGTTTTCACCATGTATCTCTAAAATTATCCCCATTTTACCAGTGGGGAAACCGAGGCATGAAGAGATCACATAACTTAATCAAAGTCACTTTTCTGATAGGGGTTCAGAGCCAGGATCAAAGCCCAGCTCTCTGGTTCCAGAGCCCTTGCCTTTAACTGTCATGATGCCTCTGGAAACTTAGACATGAGTCTTTTTTTTTTTTTTGGTAAAGACAGGGTCTCACTGTATCGCATAATCTTGGCTCACTGCAACTTCCACCTCCCAGTTTCAAGCGATTCTCCTGCCTCAGCCTCCTGAGCAGCTCAGATTACAGGCGCCAGACACCACACCTGGCTAATTTATTGTATTTTTTTTTCTTTTTTTTTTGAGACGGAGTCTCGCTCTGTCACCCAGGCTGGAGTGCAGTGGCGCAATCTTGGCTCACTGCAAGCTCCGCCTCCCGGGTTCACGCCATTCTCCTGCCTCAGCCTCCCGAGTAGCTGGGACTACAGGCACCCGCCACCATGCCCGGCTAATTTTTTGTATTTTTAGTAGAGACGGGATTTCACCTTGTTAGCCAGGATGGTCTCGATCTCCTGACCTCATGATCCGCCTGCCTCGGCCTCCCAAAGTGCTGGGATTACAGGTAGAGATGGGGTTTTGCCATGCTGGCCAGACTGGTCTCGAACTCCTGACCTCAAGTGAGCCGCCCACCTCGGCCTCCCAGGTAATCACGCTGGGATTACAAGCGTAAGCCACCATGCGTGGACGCCTGTATCTATTATGGACATGTCTCAGTAAGCTGCGTGCTTAAAAGCTTTGCATTCGCCAGGCGTGGTGGCTCACACTTGTAATCCCAGCACTTTGGGAGGCCGAGGCGGGTGGATCACGAGATCAGGAGATCGAGACCACAGTGAAACCCCGTCTCTACTAAAAATACAAAAAATTAGCCAGGCGTGGTGGTGGGCGCCTGTAGTCCCAGCTACTCGGAGAGGCTGAGGCAGGAGAATGGCGTGAACCCGGGAGGCGGAGCTTGCAGTGAGCCGAGATCGCGCCACTGCACTCCAGCCTGGGCGACAGAGCGAGACTCCGTCCCAAAAAAAAAAAAAAAAAAAAAAAAAGCTTTGCATTCTACTGTATGTAGGTGATACCTAAAAATGAAGGCAAAGGAGAACAGATTAAATGTCATATATTCATAACATGAATTAGTATAAAGCAAGGAAAATTAATGAACAATATACGATAAACAGGATAAATCTAAGAAACATAATTTTGAGCAAAGGAGCCAGACGTAAAACAATACGTATTACTTGTTCCTTTTGTGCAAAGTGCCCCAAAACAGGCATTTAATTATGCATACTTAGGAAGTGAAAGCTAAACCAATCATGAAATGCTAAAATGCTATAAAAGTAAAAAAAAAAAAATCCTTTCCATTGGAAGAAGGGAGGGGATAGTCACGGGAGAAACAGTAGCAGGCATCTGGCAGGTAGGCAGCATTCTGTCTCTCAACCTGGGTGTTCACTTTGTATCAATTCATTGAGCTATATTCATTTGTTGTATGCCCTTTTTGTATTGACATTTAAAAATATATAATTCCCTGGCCGGGCACGGTGGCTCATGCCTGTAATCTCAGCACTTTGGGAGGCCGACAGGGTGAATCACGAGGTCAGGAGTTCAAGACCAGCCTAGCCGACAAGGTGAAGCCCTGTCTCTAAATACAAAAATTAGCTGGGCATGATGGCATATGCCTGTAATCCCAGCTACTCAGGAGGCTGAGGCAGGAGAATTGCTTGGACCGGGACCTGGGAGGCGGAGGTTGCAGTGGGCCAAGATCGCACCCCTTTACTCCAGCCTGGGCTACAGAGTGAGACTCCATCTCAAAAAAAAATATATAGATAGATAGATGATAGATAGATGATAGATAGATAGATAGATAGATAGATAGATAGATAGATAGATGATAGATAGATAGATAGATATACACATATATATATACATATGTATATATAAAATTTCCCATCACATCTGAATCATGAAATACTAAGAGATACACTTAATAAAAAATGTGCAAAAGCAGTACACTGAAAACCACAAAACATTAAAGAAGGAAACAGCATAAGACTTGAATAAGTGGCGAGATCCACCACGTTCAAGAATCAGATTACTCAGTATTAAGATATTAGTGCTCCAACCCAGGCGCGGTGGCTCACACCCGTAATCCCAACACTTTGGGAGCCCAAGGTGGGCGGATCACTTGAGGTCAGAAGCTGGAGACCAGCCTGGGCAACATGGTGAAACCGATCTCTACTAAAAATACAAAAAAATTAGCTGGGCGTGGTGGCACACACCTGTAATCCCTAGGGAGACTGAGGTAGGAGAATTGCTTGAACCCAGGAAATGAAGGTTGCAGTGAGCAGAGGTAGCGCCACTGCACTCCAGCCTGGGCAACAGAGTAAGACTCCATCTCAAAAAATAATAATAATAATAATAATAAAAGATAATAATGCTCATCTGTAGAATACATGAATCCCAGACAAAATCGAAATACCAGCAAGCTAGCTTTCTTTCTCTTTCTTTCTTTCTTTCTCTTTCTTTCTTTCCTTCCTTCCTTCCTTCCTTCTTTCTTTCCCTGCCTCCCTCCCTCCCTCTCTCTCTTTCTTTCTTTCTTTGTAGAAATTGTCAAGCTGAGGCTACTATTTATATGGCAATGTAAAGGATGAACAAGAGCCAAACATCTTGAAAAAGAAAAACCAGGCTGGGCGCAGTGGTTCACACCTGTAATCCCAGCACTTTGGGAGGCCGAGTCAGGCAGATCACCTGAGGTCAGGAGTTCAAGACCAGCCTGGCCAACATAGTAAACCCTGTCTCTACTACAAATACAAAAAGGAGCCAGGTGTGGTGGTGCACACCTGTAGTCCCAGCTACTTGGGAGGCTGAGGCAGGAGAATCACCTGAACCCAGGAGGCAGAGGTTGTGGGGAGCCGAGATGGCACCACTACACTCCAGCCTGGGCGACAGAGCAAGACCCTGTCTCAAAAAAAAAGAAAAAAAGAAAAAAACAGAAAAACCAGGCTGGCACAGTGGCTCACGCCTATAATCCCAGCACTTTGGGAGGACGAGGCAGGCGGATCACCTGAGGTCAGAAGTTCGAGACTAGCCTGGCCAACATGGTGAAATTCCGTCTCTACTAAAAATATAAAAAATTAGCTGGGTATGGGGGCTTGTACCGGTAATCCCAGCTACTTGGGAGGCTGAGACACAAGAATCACTTGAACCCTGGAAGCAGAGGTTGCAGTGAGCTGAGATCGCACCACTGCACTCCAGCCTGGGTGGCAGAGTGAGACTCCCACTCAAAAAAAAAAAAAAAAAGAGGCCAGGCGCAGTGGCTCATGCCTGTAATCCCAGCACTTTGGGAGGCCGAGGCGGGTGGATCACGAGGTCAGAAGATGGAGATCATCCTGGTTAACACAGTGAAACCCCATCTCTACTAAAAATACAAAAAATTAGCCAAGCGTGGTGGCGGGCGCCTGTAGTTCCAGCTACTTGGGAGGCTGAGGCTAGAGAATGGCGTGAACCCGGGAGGTGGAGCTTGCAGTGAGCCAAGATCGCGCCACTGCACTCCAGCCTGGACAGAGCGAAACTTCGTCTAAAAAAAAAAAACAAAACAAAGAAAAAGAAAAGCCAAATGGAAGGATTTATATTAACATCAAAATTTATAATAAAACTACAGTAATAGGCTGGGCACTGTGGCTCATGTCTGTAATCCCATCACTTTGGGAGGCCAATGCAAGAGCCCAGAAGTTCACTTGAGCTCAGAAGTTCAAGACCAGCCTGGGCAATACAGTGAGAACCCATCTCTACAAAAACTTAAAAAACTAGCCAGGTATGACGGCATGTGCCTGTGGTCCTAACTATTCAGGAGGCTGAGGTGGGAGGACCACTTGAGCCCAGGAGGTCAAGGCTGCAGTGAGTCATGATAGCACTGCTCCACTCCAGCCTGGGTGACAGGGCAAGACTCTGTCCCCCCAAAAAAAAAAAAACCACACACACACACTACAGCAATAAAGGCAAGGTGTATTGGGATTCCGATAGAAATAGAGATGAATGGAATAAACTAGAAAGTCCATAAATATGTGATCAATAGAATTTTTTTTCTTAGAGATGGGGGTCTCACTGTGTTTAACAGGCTGGTCTCAAACTCCTGGACTCGAGCGATCCTCCTGCCTCGGCCTCCCTCACCTGCCTTCAATTGATTACTGACAAAGATGCTAAGATAATTTAGTGGAGAAAAGACGGTATTTTCTTTTTCTTTTTTTTTTTTTTTTTGAGAAGGAGTCTTGCTCTGTAGCCCAGGCTGGAGTGCAGTGGCACAATCTTGGCTTACTGCAACCTCTGCCTCCCGGGTCCCAGTTCAAGCAATTCTCCTGCCTCAGCCTCCCGAGTAGCTGGGATTACAGGCACACATCACCATGCCCAGCTAATTTTTTATGTTTAGTAGAGACAGGGTTTCACCATGTTGGCCGGGCTGATCTTGAACTCCTGACCTTGTGATTCACCCACCTTGGCCTCCCAAAGTGCTGGGATTACAGGCGTGAGCCACTGCACCTGGCCAGTATTTTCAACAAATGGTAGAATGACTAAATAGCCACATGGAAGCAAAACGAACCCTGCCTTTTACTTCACACCATACACAAAAATTAACTTGAAATAGGTCAGAGATCTAAAAGTACAGACTAAAGCTAAAGAACTTCTAAAAACATATTTTCAAAATCTTGAAGTAGATCTTTTATTTTAACATGGGACTCAAAAATCACTAATCATAAAGGAAAAAATTGACAAACTGGACTTAGTCAAAAATAATACTTTCAGCCAGGCACGGTGGCTCACGCCTCTAATCCCAACAGTTTAGGAGGCCAAGGTGGGAGGATTGCTTGAACTCAGGAGTTCTAAACCCGCCTGGGCAACATAGTGAGAACCAGTCTCTATATTTAAATAAATAAATAAATAAATAAATAAATAAATAAATAAATAATAGTAACGCTTTTGCTCATCCGAAACCAGCATTAAGAAAATATACAGACCAGCCGGACGTGGTGACTCACACCTGTGATTCCAGCACTTTGGGAGGCCAAGGCAGGCAGATCACCCGAGGTCAGGAGTTTGAGACCCATCTGGCCAAACCCTATCTCTACTAAAAATATAAAAATTAGCCGGGCGTGGTGGCACATGCCTGTAATCCCAGCTACTCAAGAGGCTGAGGCAGGAGAATTGTTTGAACCCGGGAGGCAGGGGTTCCAGTGAGCCAACATTGTGCCACTGCACTCCAGCATGGGCAACAGAGAGAGACTCCATCAAAAAAAAAAAAAAAAAAAAAAAGGGAAAGAAAGGAAAAGAAGGTATATAGACCAGGCACAGAGCAGAAGAAAATATTCACAACACATATATCTCACAAAATAACCCGTGCCTGAAATATCTAAAGAACTCCTATGGCTCAATAAAAAAAAAAAGCCGAACCGGCCGGGCACGGTGGCTCAGGCCTGTAATCCCAGCACTTTGGGAGGCTGACGGGGGTGGATCACAAGGTCAGGAGATTGAGACCATCCTGGCTAACATGGTGAAACCCTGTCTCTACTAAAAAATACAAAAAATTAGCCAGGCGTGGTGGCACGCGCCTGTAGTCCCAGCTACTCAGGAGGCTGAGGCAGGAGAATGGTGTGAACCTGGGAGGCGGAGCTTGCAGTGAGCCGAGATCGTGCCACTGCACTCCAGCCTGGCCGACAGAGCGAGACTCCACCTCAAAAAAAATAATAAAATAAAATAAAATAAAAGGAATGAACTACTAACTTTCTAACTACTAAAAGAAATGAACTACTAACACACTAATAACGTGAGTGAATCTCAAACATTTTGCTAAGTGAGATTCAAAAAATGGTGTATTATATAGAATTCTAGTCACAGGAAACTCTAGAAAAGGTAAAGCTAATCTGTGGTTATAGAAATCACAACAGTGTTTGCTTTTCAAGTGGTTATTAATTGGGAAAAGACATGATGAATGCTCCTACAGTGATGAACACGTTCTGTGTCTTGAGAGAAATTTGGGTTACATAGGTGTATGCCTTTGTCATAATTGACTAAACTGTAAACCTGTGCATTTCATGGAATGTAAATTATACCCTTTTAAGAAAGTTGATTATAAGTGGGAAAGGATTCTGCACATGCTAAACCAGATAATTTGTCACACAGTGCTTTGTAAGGCTATGTGTATTGGCATGGAAACACTAACAGAGATCCTAGTTATACTGCTAGATCAACTTTCTAGAAGTTCTTCTAATTATTTGCTCTGTTGGACTAAACTAAATGAAGCTTTTATACTATAGATTTGTTGGTATAATGTAGAGGAAGAAATCCAAAGACTGAGGTCAGGCATGGTGGCTCACGCCTGTAATCCCAGCACTTCGGGAGGCTGAGGTGGGTGGATCACCTGAGGTCAGGAGTTCGAGACCAGCCTGGCCAATATGGAGAAGCCCCATCTCTACTAAAAATACAAAATTAGCCAGGCATGGTGACACGTGCCTGTAATCCCAGCTACTTGGGAGGCTGAGGCAGGAGAATCACTTTGGGAGGCAGAGGTTGCGGTGAGCCGAGATCGCACCACTGCACTCCAGCCTGGGCAACAGAGCAAGACTCCATCTCAAAACAAACAAATAAACAAAGACCGATATAATAAATGTTGGAGAGTATCTGTTAAGCTTAGAAGATCACACATGCCCTAACAATATCTCCTAAGGAAACATGCCTTTCACAATGACATTGAGAAATATACTGGCATCAGAAGCACTAGCATCTTTGAAAAGCCCTGTAACGGCTGGTATAGAGGTAAAAAATTCAGATGGCTCATTTCAGCCATTGAAATGGGTTCCCTGATTCCAGTTGGAATGTCACATTCCAGGACAAAAGATAGGAAATTAAAGAATTGACAGACACCAAACAAGACACACAGATAGCAAAAAGCACATGTAAAAATGCTCGATATCATAAGTAATTAGGGAAATTCAAATTTAAGCCACAATGAGATACCACTACATAACTATTCAAACGACTGGTCATATCAAGTGTTGGCCAGGAGAGGGAGGAACTGGAACTCTCATGCACTACTGGTGGGAATGTACAATGGTACAACCATTTTTGGAAAACAGTATGGCAGTTGCTCAAAAAGTTAAACATACCTTTATGATCCAGCCCCTTCCCTCCTATTTAGTCAAGAGAAATGAAAATATATGTTCATATAAAAACTTGTGGCAGGGCAAGGTGGTTCATGCCTAAAATCCCAACACTTTGGGAGGATGACGCAAGTGGATCGCTTGAGGTCAAGAGACCAGCCTGGGCAACATGGCAAAACCCTCATCCCTACAGAAAATTTAAAAATTAGCCAGGTATGATGGCACCTGCCTGTAGTTCCAGCTACTCAAGAAGCTGAGGTAGGAGCATCACTTGAGTCTGGGAGATCAAGTTTGCAGTGAGCTGTCATTTCACCACTGCACTCCTGCTGGGGTGACAGAGCAAGACCCTGTCTCAAACAACAACAACAACAAAAACTTGTAGTCCGAGTGCAATGAATGGCTGATGCCTGTAATCCCAGCACTTTGGGAGGCCGAGGTGGGCAGATCACGAGGTCAGGAGATCGAGACCATCCTGGCTAACATGGTGAAACCCCGTCTGTACTAAAAATACAAAAAAAAAATTAGCCAGGCATGGTGGTGGGCGCCTGTAGTCCCAGCTACTTGGGAGGCTGAGGCAGGAGAATCGCTTGAACCTGGGAGGTGGAGCTTGCAGTGAGCCAAGATCACACCACTGCACTCCAGCCTGGGCGACAGAGCAAGACTCCATCTCAAAAATAAATAAATAAATATACAAAAGAAAACTTGTATACAAGTGTTCGTAGAAGCTGCATTTTTAATAGCCAAAAATTGAAAACACCCCAAATGTTCATCAATAGGTAAATGGAGAAACAAACTGTGGTACATCCATACAATGGAATACTACTTGGCAATCAAAAGGAATGTACTATTGATACACACAGCAACATCAATAAATCTCAGAATAATTGTGTTGGACGCCTCCCCCCAGAAAGGAACATACTATATGATTCCATTTATATAAGACTCAAGAAAATACAAACTAATCTATAGCAACAGAGAACAGACCAGTGGTTGCTTGGAAAATAGGGATGGGAGTGTAAGTGGGTGGGAGAGATTACAAAAAAACATAAGGAAATATTGGGGAGATTACAGAAATGCTCATTTAAATATGAGCAGTGGAAGGGCATGGTGGCTCACACCTGTAATCCCAGCACTTTGGGAGGCCAAGTGGGGAGGACTGCTTGAGTCTAGGAGTTTGAGACCAGCCTGGGCAACATGGCAAAACCGTGTCTCTAAAAAAAACCAAACAAATCCAGCCTGGGGGACAGCATGAGACTCCATCTCAAAAAAAAAAAAAAAAAAAAAAAACAAACAAACAAAAAAACTAGCCAGGCATAGTGTACATGCCTGTAGTCCCAGCTACTTGGGAGGCTGAGGTGAGAGAATCAAAATAAATAAATAGATAAATAAATAAATAAATAAATAAATAAATAAATAAGAGCCATTTGTTTTATGTCAATTATACCTTGATAAAGTTTTTTTTTAGTGACTTTGGGAATATAACAACCAAACGCAATGTCAGGGCTTTTTTGCATTCTGTTTTGAACAAAGTAACCAAAAATGACTTTTCTGAGATCATTGGAGAAGTATGAATATGGACTGAGTGGCCGGGTGCGGTGGCTCACGCTTGTAATCCCAGCACTTTGGGAGGCCGAGGCGGGCGGATCACGAGGTCAGGAGATCAAGACCACGGTGAAACCCCGTCTCTACTAAAAATACAAAAAAAATTAGCTGGGCGTGGTGGCGGGCGCCTGTAGTCCCAGCTACTCGGAGAGGCTGAGGCAGGAGAATGGTGTGAACCCGGGAGGCGGAGCTTGCAGTGAGCCAAGATTGCGCCACTGCACTCCAGCCTGGGAGACAGAGCGAGACTCCGTCTCAGGAAAAAAAAAAAAAAAAAAGAATATGGACTGAGTGTTAGATGAAATTAAAGGATTATTATTTTTGCTAGCTGAAATAATGGCATGATGGTACTGCTAAACTTTTTATCATTAAGCAATGCATACTGAGATATTTATGGGGCAAATATCTGGGATTGTTTAAAATGCTTCAGAAAACAGGAATACATAAAATAAGCGGAGGAGAATGCTGATAATTGGTGAAACTAGGTGATAGGAGTTTACTGCATTCTTCTCCCGACTTTTGTAGATATCTGAATGTCACTTTCATAATAAAGTTAGAAACAGGCTGGGTGTGGTGGCTCACGCCTCTAATCCCAGCACTTTGGGAGGCCAAGGCAGGAGGATCGCCTGAGCCCAGGAGTTCGAGACAAGCCTGGCCAACATGGCAAAACCCCATCTCTACTAAAAATACAAAAATCAGCCAGGCATGGTGGCACGTGCCTGTAGTCCCAGCTACTTGGGAGGCTGAGACACAAGAATTGCTTGAACCCAGGAAGCAGATGTTGCGGTGGCACGTGCCTGTAGTCCCAGCTACTTGGGAGGCTGAGACACAAGAATTGCTTGAACCCAGGAAGCAGATGTTGCAGTGAGCTGAGATTGCGCCACTGCACTCCAGCCTGGATGACAAAAGCGAGACTCTTGTCTTAAAAAAAAAAAAGACTCTAATAAAATAAAAAGAATGACTCCTAGATCTCTAATTCTAGCAATCAGGGTATGGTAATAACACTTACCAAGACACATGGGAGATAAACAGGTTCAGAGGAAATCAAGTTCTCATTAAGGGCCACATTAAGGTTCATAAAGAATCTTTGGGCCCGGCGTGTTAGCTTACGCCTGTAATCCCGGCACTTTGGGAGGCCGAGGTGGGCAGATCGCTTGAGGCTAGGAGTTTGAGACCAGCCTGACCAACATGATAAAACCCCATCTCTACTAAAAATACAAAAATTCTCCAGGCGTGGTGGCAGGTGCCTGTTATCCCAGCTACTCAAGAAGCTGAGGCAGGAGGATCACTTGAACCCGGGAGGCAAAGGTTGCAGTGAGCCAAGATCATGCCACTGCACTCCAGCCTGGGCAACAGAAAAAAAAAAAATCAGCAAAAAAAAAAGGCTCACAGGGCAGAGTCCAAGGGAGATCCCATGAGCTGCCACCCGTCCCCTTTCAGTGGACTTGTGTGGACAGGGCTTTATTCCCCAGTGGACTTGTGTGGACAGGGCTTTATTCCCCAGCTTTATTCTCCTTCATGGAGCACTTCCAACCAGGAAAGCTCACCCAAGCTTTGGTGTCCAAGGTGTTCACTGGGAGTCAGTTACATAGGCATAGAGCACCCGAGTGACTTAACTTCTCAGTCTCCAGCCCGCAGAGGTCAAACTAACACAGTGTTGCCCAAAGCCCCACGGATGCAAAAACAGACACTTACCATGAGTCATGGCGTTAGCATAAACTATCCCTCTGTCCCGCCCAAGGCCCAGATGTGTACAGATACTGTTATCAGGCAGGATATACCAAAGGCTTAGAGGTTAAGGAGCTGGTCAAGGGCCAGTTTTTTTCTTTGGAATGTTCAAGACTTAAGGACCCATGCCAGCAGAGTTAAGGCTTTACTGTATATGGCCCTACTTCTGCCAATGAACTTGGAGCTTACATAGCATCTTTTTTGTTTTCTTTTTGAGATGGAGTTTCACTCTTTTTGCCCAGGCTGGAGTGCAATGGCACAATCTCGGCTCACCGCAACCTCCGCCTCCCAGGTTCAAGTGATTCTCCTGCCTCAGCCTCCCGAGTAGCTGGGATTACAGGCATGTGCCACCAAGCCTGGCTAATTTTGTATTTTTTAGTAAAGACAGGGTTTCTCCATGTTGGCCAGGCTGGTCTGGAACTCCCGACCTCAGGTGATCTGCCCGTCTTGGCCTCCCAAAGTGCTGGGATTACAGGCGTGACCCACCGTGACTGGCCATAGCATCTTAATAAAGAACAATAAATTTGTTTGGGAGGCTGAGGCAGGAGAATCGCTTGAACCCAGGAGGCGGAGTTTGCAGTGAGCCAAAATCTTGACACTGCACTCCAGCCTTGGCGACAGAGTTGGACTCCAGATCAACAACAACAACAACAAAAAAGAACAATAAATTTGTAGAGAATGACAAGACACAGAAAAAGAACTTTTGAGCTTCCGGGCACAGCAAATTGTGGGAAGGGAAATATATCGGGCAACTAGTGGAAGGTAAGGTAAGGGCTGGCTAGTAAGGTTTGTTATATAGATTCTCCTCCTGCCATCTGTGGGCTGATAAGAGTCTAGAGATTGTATTGGCTATTAAGAAATCATGCTGCACTTCTTGATAGAGAAGGGGAGGGCAGAGTTCTTTCATGTGTCTGCTTTTTCTTGATTGTCTTCAGCTCAAAATAATGCTTATGCCAGGGTTGCAAATTTGAGGTGACACACTCTCAACCCCTTCACCCATCAATCTAAGGTGACCAGTAACTAACTTGTAGTCTAACAAAGCCAGGTTCATTGACCCATTGCAATGAGGGAGAATGCACACCAGAACCATGGGGCATCTCACCAAACAAAGGAAAAGATTGGCCAGGCGAGGTGGCTCATGCCTATAATCCCAGCACTTTGGGAACCCAAGACAGGAGGATCACTTGAGGCTGGGAGTTCGGCCTGGGCAACATAGTGAAAAAAGTTTTTTAATAGCCAAGTATGGTGGTGCACCTGTAATTCCAGCTACTCAGGAGGCTAAGGCAGGAGGATCGCTTGAGCCCAGGAGTTAGAGGCTGCAGTGAGCCTGTGATTGTGGTGATGGAGTGAGACCTTGTGAAAGAGAAGAGAAGAGGAGTGGGTGGGGAAGGAAAGGGCCGGGAGGGGAGGAGAGGGCAGGGTGAGGAGAAAGAAAGAAAGAAAAGAAAGGAAAGGAAGGAAGGAGAGAGAGAGAGAGAAAGAAAGAAAAGAAAGAAAAGAAAGTAAAGAAAGTAAAGAAAGGAAAGAAAAAGAGGGAGGAGAGGGGAGGGGAGGGTTGGGGAGGAGAAGGGGTGAGTTCAAGACCAGCCTGGTCAACAAGGTGAAACCCCGTCTCTACTAAAAATACAAAAATTAGCCGGCATGGTGGTGCTAATCCCAGCTACTCAGGAGGGCGAAGCAAGAGAATCACTTGAACCCAGGAGGCAGAGGTTGCAGTGAGCCAAGATCACGCCACTGCAAACCAACTTGGGTGACAGAGTCAGACTCTGTATCAAAAAAAGACATGAAATAAATTAATTAATTAAATGAAATGAAAATAATGTGTGGATACAAGGAAAAAATTTAAAAATTTTAGAAAAAGAAAATGTTACCTACTTCTCAGTGGTATGTGAAGATTTAGCAAGACGTGTAGGTAAAGGGCTGAACACAAGTCCTCATAGGACACCCTTAATAAATATTAGCTATTGTTGTTATCGATATTATCATTATTTTCACACAGATAATTTTGATCAACTGAAAGCACCACCCAACTCCATACACATTAACCCAGAGCAATGTATTGTCAGTGCTTGAGAGAAAGGGCTAACTGGGCGCAGTGGCTCACGCCTGTAATCCCAGCACTTTGGGAGGCCAAAGGCAGGCAGATCGCCTGAGGTCGGGAGTTTGAGACCAGGCTGACCAACATGTAAAAACCCCATCTCTACTAAAAACACAAAATTAGCCAGGTGTGGTGGCACACGACTGTAATCCCAGCTACTAAGGAAACTGAGGCAGGAGACTCTTTGAACCCGGGAGGTGGAGGTTGACCCTTGGAGGAGGCACAAGAATGGGAGAGTGGATAAGGGGCAGGGTGCTGGGCTGGAGAGGGCTGGAGAGCCCTGGGATGTTACCTGTTCTCACTGGAGGAGACCAAAGGCACATTTAGCCTGGTGGGGGGTGAGGGGTTGCCCCTGTGTGAGTTATATCTGCATGGGTACTTCTGTGTGTGTTTGTAGGTAAAGGGCAGTTAAAAGTCTGGGATGGCTGGAATCTGGAACCTGAAGTCTTTGGAGAATGAAAAAGAGTGGTTGCGCATGAGTCCCTTGGCAGTATAACAGGGGTAGGTTATTCTGAAATATTAGATATAAATATAGAATATGAATATATTAGCATAGATGTACAGATAAATGATGTATACTTATACAATATAAAGATGATTTAGGGCCGGGCATGGTGGCTCACGTCTGTAATCCCAGCACTTTGAGAGGCTGAGGCGGGCAGATCACCTGAGGTCGGGAGTTTGAGAGCAGCCTGGCCAACATGGAGAAACCCCGTCTCCACAAAAAATACAAAAATTATCAGCTGGGCGCAGTGGCTCACGCCTATAATCCCAGCATTTTGGGAGGCTGAGGCAGGCGGATCACAAGGTCAGGAGATCCAGACCATCCTGGCTAACACAGTGAAACCCCGTCTCTACTAAAAATATTAAAAAAAATAGCTGGGCGTGGTGGTGGGTGCCTGTAGTCCCAGCTACTCGGGAGGCTGAGGCAGGAGAATCGCTTTAACCTGGGAGGTGGAGCTTGTAATGAGCCGAGATTGTGCCACTGCACTCCAGCCTGGGCGACAGAGAGAGACACCGTCTCAAAAAAAAAATACAAAAATTAGCCCAGTGTGGTGGCGCATGCCTGTAGTCCCAGCTACTCGGCAGGCTGAGGCAGGAGAATCGCTTGAACCCAGGAGGTGGAGGCAGCAGTGAGCTGAGATCAAACGACTGCATTCCAGCCTGGGCGACAGAGCAAGACTCCATCTGAAAAAAAAATGACGATTTAGATAGATATAAAGATAAATTATGTAGACGTAAATAGTATGTATATAGATGATTCAAATATAGATGATATAGTATAGACATGTGATATGAATATAGAAATGGATATAGATGATACAGACAGGAAAAAGCAGATACATAATTATGTTAATATCTTTAAGTACTGGCCAGTGCGGTGGCTCACGCCTGTAATCCCAGCACTTTGGGAGGCCAGGGTGGGCGGATTACGAGGTCAGGAGATCGAGACCATCCTGGCCAACATGGTGAAACCCCATCTCTACTAAAAATACAAAAAAAAATTAGCTGGGCGTGGTGGTGGACACCTGTACTCCCAGCTACTCAGGAGGCTGAGGCACGAGAATGGCGTGAACCCAGAAGGCGGAGCTTGCAGTGAGCCAAGATCGTGCCACTGCACTCCAGCCTGGGCAAAAGAGCAAGACTCTGTCTCAAAAAAAAAAAAAAAAAAAAATCTTTAAGTACTGAGATCTTTGGCTTGGGAAGAATGGGGTCCTAATGTACAGTTTTTACAGAGAAGGCAAGAGACAACCGGGCATGGTGGCTCATGCCTGTAATCTCAGAACTTTGGGAGGCTGAGGTAGACAGATTGCTTGAGCCCAGGAGTTCAAGACCAGCCCGACCAACATGGCAAGACTCTGTCTCTACAAAAAATTTTTTAAATTAGCCAGGTATGATGGTGGGCACCTGTAGTCCCAGATACTACAGAAGCTGAGGCATGAGAATCGCTTGAGCCTGGGAGGTTGAGGCTGCAGTGAGCCATGATTGCGCCACTGCACTCCAGCCTGGGTGGACAGAATGAGACCCTGTCTCAAAACAAAAAAAAAAAAGAAAGAAAGAAAGAAAAAAAAAAAGCAAGAGACATGCCTGATTCTTTCCTTATTAGTTTTCACAATAATGAGTTGGTTCCTTAGCATCCTTCAAAGGTGGCCTGTGAGGTTCTTTTGAGTATCAAGATGTTGGCTCACACCTGTAATCCCAGCATTTTGGGAGGCCAAGACAGGTGGATCACTTGAGGTCAGGAGTTTGAGACAACCCTGGCCAACACGGTGAAACCCTGTCTCTACTAAAAATACAAAAATTAGTCAGGCATGGTGGTGGGTGCCTGTAATCCCAGCTATTCAGGAGGCTGAGCCAGGGGAATCGCTTGAACCTGGAAAGTGGAGGTTGCAGTGAGCCAAGATCACGCCGCTGCACTCCAGCCTGGGCGACAGAGTGAGACTCCCTTTCAAAAAAAAAAAAAAAAGATCCTGATTCCCTGACATGTTGGATCATGGCTATGTCAGAATCTAGGAATAAAATACTAACAAGTGCTTGGAAAAGTAAGTAAATGAAAGACAAGACAGTGATTGACTTCAGGATAAACAAGCCTGTATGAGAAAGGAAATGCCATCACTGAATAGTTCACTACACGGCCTAACTGTGGACTCTTATCTATTGCAGAGTCATCGTGATGCAAACATTCAACATTGATTTAACTAGACATAGTGATAAATGTCCAGGCATGGTAGCTCACACCTATAATCCCAGCACTTTGGGAGGCCGAGGTGGGTGGATCACCTGAGGTCAGGAGTTTGAGACCAGCCTAGATAACATGGCGAAACCCCGTCTCTACTAAAAATACAAAAATTAGCCGGGCATGGTGGTGCATGCCTGTAATCCCAGCTACTGGGGGGCTGAGCAGGAGGATCGCTTGAACCCGGGAGGCAGAGGTTGCAGTGAGCCAAGATCACGCTACTGTAGTCCAGCCTGGGCGACAGAGTGAGACTCCAAAAAAAAAAAGAAAGGAAAGAAGAAAGAAAGAAAGAGAGAGAGAGAGAAAGAAAGAAAGAAAGAAAGAAAGAAAGAAAGAAAGAAAGAAAGAAGAAAGAAAGAAAGAAAGAAAGAAAGAAAGAAAGAAAGAAAGAAAGAAAGAAAGAGGGAGAGAGAGAAAGAGAGAGAAAGAAAGAGAAAAAAAGAAAGGGAGAGAGAGAAAGAGAGAGAGAGAGAGGGAGGGAGGGAGGGAGGGAAGCTAAACAGAGCAACTGTGGGAGGGGAAGAAAATGAGCACTAAAGGGAGTTCTCCCCAAAGGTTTCCCAGAGTCTGCTTCTTCGAGGAATTCTATATAAGACTGAGGTCCCTAAATCTCCTAGATCCAGGCATAGTAGGCTGAATAACGCCACCCCACCCTAATGCTCAGAACCTGTGAACACATTCCCTGACATGGTAAATGAGGTTTTGCGGAAGTGATTAAGGATCTTGAGATGGAAGGGTCATTCTGGATTAGCCAGTGGACCCAAGGTAATCACAAGCATCCTTCTAACAGGAGAGCAGAAAGGTCACAGTCAGGCTGGGCATGGTGACTCATGCCTGTAATCCCAGCACTTTGGAAGGCCAAGGTGGGTAGATTACCTGAGGTCAGGAGTTCGAGACCAGCCTGCCCAACATGGTAAAACCCTGTCTCTACTAAAAATACAGAAATTAGCCTGTGTGGGGGCGTGTGCCTGTAGTCCCAGCTACTTGAATGGCTGAGGCACGAGGATCACTTGAACCTGGGAGGTGGAGGCTGCAGTGAGCCAAGATCGTGCCATTGCCTTCCAGCCTGGGTGACAGAGCAAGACTCCATCTCAAAAAAAAAAAAAAAAAAAAAAAAAGAAAGATCAGAGTCAGAGAAGATGTGACCACTGAAGCAGAGACTGGAGTGATGCAGCCACGAAGCCATGGCATGGAGGCAGCCTCCAGAGGCTAGGAGAAAAAAGTGACAGATTCTCCACTGAAACCTCCAGAAGGATCCAGCCCTGCTGACACTTGACTTTAGCCCATTAAGGTTTGTTTCAGACTTCTGACCTCCAGAACGGTAAGAGAATAAATCTGTGTTGATTTACGCCACTAAGTTTGTAGAAATTTGTTAATGGCAGCAATAGAAAAATAATAACACCATCAGCCGGGTGCAGCGGTTCACGCCTGTAATCCCAGCACTTTGGGAGGCCAAGGTGGGCAGATCATTTGAAGCCACGAGTTTGAGACCAGCCTGGCCAACATAGTGAAACCCTGTCTCTACTAAAAATACAAAAATCAGCCCAGTGTGGTGGTGCATGCCTGTAGTCCCGGCTACTCAGAAGGCTGAGACAAAGGATCCCCTGAACCCGGGAGGTGGAGGTTGCAGTGAGCTGATCCCAAAGTGCTGGGATTACAGGTGTGAGCCACCGCAGCCAGACCCCTGTTTTTTGTTTGTTTGTTTGTTTGTTTGTTTTTTTGAGACAGAGTCTTGCTTTTGTTGCCCAGGCTGGAGTGCAGTGGTGCGATCTCGGCTCACTACAACCTCTGCCTCCCGGGTTCAAGCGATTCTCCTGCCTTTTCATCTCGGCCTTCCAGAGCACTGTGATCACAGGCATGAGCCACTGTGCCTGGCCTATTTATTTATTTATTTATTTATTTATTTATTTATTTATTTTTAAGATGGAGTTTCACTCTTGTTGCCCAGGCTGGAGTGCAGTGGCGCCATCTCGGCTCACTGCAACTTCCACCTCCCGGGTTCAAGCAATTCTTCTGCCTCAGCCTCCCAAGTAGCTGGGATTACATGCAGGTGCCACCACGCCCGGCTAATTTTGTATTTTTAGTAGAGATGGGGTTTCACCTTGTTGATTAGGCTGGCCTCAAACTCCTGGAGTAAAGCGGTCCACCCACCTCAGCCTCCCCAAGTGCTGGGGTTACAGGCATGAGCCACCGCGCCCGGCCCTGGAGTAGCTTTTATGTGGCAACAAGAGTTAGAGATCCCTCTGGCCTAAACAGCTCAGACTCCCACAACAAACTATATATTGTCTTTCTCTTAGTCTTTGCCCAGGCTCTCCCTGCCCCCTCTGTGGCTGCAGTTAGGGTTCATTCTTGGTCCAGGGTTAAGATTCGTTCCAAGGCCTCGATCAGCAGTCGGTCTGTACCTTGGTCAGGACACAAACTGGTAACTTTTACTTTCCTGGAATGTCTACTGATCCTGTGACATTGTCCGGCCTCTGCTCATTCATGCGCTGGAAGAGAATGCAAACTGTTGGAGCCTCTGGTTTAGGTTTCCCCAAGGTCATCTCAGCCATACCCCTGTCTCCTAGAGAAATTTCTCAAGAGATTAAGGGACTCATTCAACTTGGCACATACCTTGGTTGCCTTAGGTATTTCTTTATCTTCAAAATAAATTGTGCCAAAGTCCTAGATATCAGAATGTCAACAGGGAGAGGTTCCCACCCATGCCTCCCGTTTCCCCTCGCACCTTGCACCTGTTGGGCCGATGACTTTGCGCGAGTCACTTCCTGACTCTGGCCCTAAAACTTCTTTTGTAAAACAAAGGGCATGGGTCAGAGGGTCTCTAATGGGGTCCCAAGATTAAAATTTCGCAGTTCTGAGTGTCTAGAATCTCCAGGCAGTGTGACACCGGCTCTGGATTCAGAGAGACCTGGGTTTGAGCCCAAAGCCTGGGAGTTACTGACTGGCTGGCCGTGGGAAAGTGACGGAACACTCCCAAGCCTCAGTTTCCTCACCTGTAAAATGGGAATTAAATAAGGCAATGCCTCTCAAATACTTGGCACAGCTCCTGGCATGGCATACAGTCCATGCCGTTACTGTTGAGTTTGTAATGATTATATATAATTAAGTCTGTGCTGAAAATACGTAGCTACGTAGGACCAAGTGTCCAGCAGAATGCACAGTCCTGGACACTCTAGGTTGTGGTAGTAACTACTGTAAAATAACTCCTTTATTATTGCAGGTCGGAATAGGCAAGAGAGTGTAACACAGAAAACATCAACTACTCTTCAGGGTGGTGACTGGTCCTTAGTCTAGGTATGTACACCTGGAAGGGTCCGTGAACATTTTCCATGGGATAGATGGATACAGAGATAAATTAAAGAAAATTGCCAGGCCGGGCGCGGTGGCTCAAGCCTGTAATCCCAGCACTTTGGGAGGCCGAGGCGGGCGGATCATGAGGTCAGGAGATCAAGACCATCCTGGCTAACACGGTGAAATCCCGTCTCTACTAAAAATACAAAAAATGAGCCAGGTGTGGTGGCGGGCACCTGTAGTCCCAGCTACTCGGGAGGCTGAGGCAGGAGAATGGCGTGAACCTGGGAGGCGGAGCTTGCAGTGAGCCGAGATCACGCCACTGCACTCCAGCCTGGGCGACAGAGCAAGACTCCGTCTCAAAAAAAAAAAAAGAAAATTGCCAGGCGCCGTGGCTCACATCTATAATCCCAGCACTTTGGGAGGTCGAGGCGGGTGGATCACGAGGTCAGGAGCTCAAGACCAGCCTGACCGAATTGGTGAAACCCTGTCTCTACTAAAAAATACAAAAATTAGCTGGGCTCGATGGCAGGAGAATCATTTGAACTCAGGTGACAGAGGTTGCAGTGAGCCAAGATGGCGCCACTGCACGCCAAGCCTGGGCGACAGAGTGAGACTCCATCTCAAAAAAAATAAATAAATAAAGGAAATTAATGCCCAAATCCTCACCTTTCAATTGAACAATTCCCTGAGGAGACCTGCCTGAAAATGCCCCAGTTGTGTAGGAATTATTTACTCATATCCTGTTTCACTTTCCACCCATCACCCACTTTTTCTTTTTCTTTCCTTTTTCCTTTTTCTTTTTTTTTTTTTTTTGAGACAGAGTCTCGCTCTATCACCCAGGATGGAGTACAGTGGCCCCATCTCAGCTCACTGCAACCTCTGCCTCCCAGGTTCAAGTGATTTTCCAGCCTTAGCCTCCCAAGTAGCTGGGATTACAGGCGTGCACAACCACTCCTGGCTAATATTTGTATTTTTAGTAGAGATGGGTTTTCACCATGTTGCCTAGGGTGGTCTCAAACTCCTGACCTCCAGTGATCTGCCCACCTCAGTCTCCCAAAGTGCTGGGATTACAGGCGTGAGCCACTGTGCCCAGACTTTCTCTTTATTTTCCTTTTTTTTTTTTTTTTTCCCCAAAAAGGGTCTTGCTCTGTTGCCCAGGCTGGAGTGCAGTGGCTCAATCTTGGCTCACTGAAGCCTCAACTTCCCAAGCTCAAGCAATCCTCCCACCTCAGCCTCTTGAGTAGCTGGAACCACAGGTATGTGCCACCACTCCTGGCTAATTTTTTTTTTTTTTTTTGTAAAGACAGTGTCTCACTATGTTGCCCAGGCTGGTCTTGAACTCCTGGGTCCAAGTGATTCTCCTGCCTCGGCCTTCCAAAATGCTGAGGATACTGGAGTGAGCCACCATGCCTGGCCCCACTTTTTACTTACTTTTTTGTTTGTTCGTTTGTTTGTTCCCACTTAAAAAAAGAAAAATCCTACCTCTCTTCCATTCTCAGTACATGCTCTCAGTGCTGAAAACCCTGGTGACCAAATAGAGACATCTAGAACATTAATAGTGGTGTTAGGAGGAATTCAATTGACTGGGTAATAAATCTGCCTGCAAGTCTTTGCTTTTCAATGTTTTGCTTTCAATACTTTGCAGTCAACAAAACTAGGAGAGGACGTAGAGCAATTGTCAGCTGAGGAGTCATTCAACTATATTTATGAAGATAGGTGACCATTGATCTTTGGCATATAGCTTAGAAGGAGTTAAAAGAATTAAGGGACATTGCTATACTGATATTCTTTGGATTCCCATCTATTTAATTATGTGAACACATTTTCTCCAAGCTTGCATCGCCAGGGGGGTAGACAATGAAGATTTTTGTTTTATTTTTTTGAGACAGAGTCTCGCTCTGTCGCCCAAGCTGGAGTGCAGTGGCGCGATCTCGGCTCACTGCAAGCTCCACCTCTCGGGTTCACGCCATTCTCCTGCCTCAGCCTCCCGAGTAGCTGAGACTACAGGCGCTGGCCACCACCACGCCCAGCTAAATTTTTTTGCATTTTTAGTAGAAACGGGGTTTCACCGTGTTAGCCAGGATGGCCTCAATCTCCTGACCTCGTGATCCGCCCGCCTCGGCCTCCCAAAGTGCTGGGATTACAGGCGTGAGCCACCAAGCCCGGCCGAAAATTTTTCAATAAAAATAAAGAATACCAGCGCTTCCGCCACGGATGCCACTGGAGAACAGCAGCCATGGCTCTGCGCGACCCTGTGGCCGTGGGCCCCAAGGTGACCAAGGACGTGAGCAAGCCCAGGCACAGCTGCCGCCCCGGACGTCTGACCAAACACACCAGGTTTGTGCGGGACATGATCCGGGAGGTGTGTAGCTTCGCCCCGTACAAGCGGCGTGCCATGGAGTTGCTGAAGGTCCCCAAGGACAAACGGTCCCTCAAGTTCATCAAGAAAAGGATGGGGACGCACATTCGCACCAAGAGGAAGCGGAAGGACCTGAGCAAGGTGCTGGCCACCATGACGAAAGCTGCTGCCGAGAAAGACTGAGCCCTCTCCCCTGCCCTCTGCCTGAAATAAAGAACAGCTTGACAGGAAGGAAAAAAAAACAGCAACAATTTTGTGTCAAAAGTTTGAAGATTAGTGAACACATTCCTTAGAAAAATAGGCCAGGTGCGGTGGCTCACTCCTGTAATCCCTGCACTTTAGAAGGCTGAGGTGGGCGGATCACCTAAGGTCAGGAGTTCCAGACCAACCTGGCCAACACGGCAAAACCCCATCTCTACTAAAAATACAAAAAATTAGCCGGGCATGTTGGCAGGCACCTGTAATCCCAGCTACTTGGAAGGCTGAGACAGGAGAATCGCTTGAACCCAGGAGGTTGAGGTTGCAGTGAGCCGAGATTGCACCACTGCACTGCAGCCTGGGCAACAGAGCGAGACTCCACCTCAAAAAAAAGAAAAAAAAAAAAAGAAAGAAAAATAAATACAACTTGCCAAAATGGACACAAGGAGAAACAATAAACATGAATAATGCTAAAATGATTAAAGAAATCAAGTCTATAATTAAATATCTTCCCTCCAATGTTTATGATAACTCACTAGTGAAATTTACCAAATATCTAAGGAAGAAATAATGCCAATCTCACATAAACTCTTTTATGGTACAGAAAAAGCACAGTTTTATAAGGCAGGCAGAAACTTGATTGCCAAAACCTGCCTAAGACAATATAAGAAATGAAAATTACAGGCCAGTCTGACTACCAAACTTGGATGTAAAAATCATACATAAAATATTAGCAGCCGGGCACGGTGGCTCACGCCTGTAATCCCAGCACTTAAGGAGGCCAAGGTGGGTGGATCACTTGGGGTCAGGAGTTCAAAACCAGCTTAACCAACATGGTGAAACCCCATCTCTACTAAAAATACAAGAATTAGCCAGGCGTGCTGGCAGGTGCCTGTAATGCAAGCTACCTGGGAGGCTAGGGCACGAGAATCGCTTGAACCCAGGAAGCAGAGGTTGCACTGAGCCGAATTCATGCCACTGCACTCCAGCCTGGGTGACAGAGCAAGACTCCGTCTCAATAAATAAATAAATAAAATACTAGCATCTGGTACAGATAGGAGTTTAAAATATAAATAAATATTAGCAGAGAGAATCTTACAAAATATAAAAATGTTAATAAATCATAGTTCAGTTGTCGTTATTCCAGGAAGAATAATTTAACATCGGAAAATTCCTCAGTGTTATTTACAGATTAAAGGAGAAAAGCTGTATGATGATCTCAATGGATCTAAAAAAGTATCTAACAAAATTCAACACCTATTCATGATTAAAAAGAAAAAATGGCTGGGCGCAGTGCTCACACACTTTGGGAGGCTGAGGCAGGCAGGTCACTTGAGGTCGGGAGTTTGAGACCAGCCTGGCCAATATGGTGAAACCCCATCTCTACTAAAAATACAAAAATTAGCGGGGCATGGTGACGTGCACCTGTAATCCCAGCTACTCGGGAGGCTGAGGCAGGAGAATCGCTTGAACCTGGGAGGTCAAGGTTGCATTGAGCCCAGATTGCACCACTACACTCCAGCCTTGGGTGACAGAGTGAGACACTGTCTCAAAAAAAAAAAAAAAAAAAAAAAAAATTCTAGCAAACTAAGAATAAAATGCCCTAATCTAATCAAGTTTCCTACAGCAAACCTTATACCTAATAGTGAAACACTGAAAATGTTCCATTTCAGAATGACAACAAGACAAGATGTCTACTCTCACTACTTTTATTGAACATGGTACTGGAAGACTCAACCAGGTCACTAAGGCAAATAATTAAATAAAGGAAGAAATAAATAGATGGCATAAGCCATAATGGCAAGGCAGAAACAAACCTGCCTCTATTTGCAGATGAGCTATTTTGTACATAGAAATTCAAAAACTGAGTGAGCGTAGAAAGATTGCTGGATATAAAATGGATACATTTGTATTTTTATTTTTTAAATTAATTTTTAATTTTTATTATTATTATTTTTTGAGACGGAGTCTTTGAGTATCACTCTGTCCCCCAGGCTGGAGTGCAGTGGGGATATCTTGGCTCACTACACCTTCCACCTCCACAGTTCAAGTGAGTCTCGTGCCTCAGCCTCCCGAGTAGCTGGAATTATAGACGTGCGCAACCACGCCCGGCTAATTTTTGTATTTTTTTTAGTAGAGATGGGGTTTTACCATGTTGGCTGGGCTGATCTTGAACTCGTGACCTCAATTGATCCTCCTGCCTCGGCCTCCAAAAGTGGTGGGATTACAGGCATGAGCTACCACACCTGGCCTGTATTTTTAGATGAAAGCAACAATTAGCACCTGAAATTTTAAAGTAGCACTTAAAACTATCAAACATTAAACCCTTCAAAATAAATCTAACAAAAGACATGCAAAAATACCACAGAGAGAAACAAGGAAATATTGAGACAAGTTAAAGAAGACTTAAATACCAGCCTGGTCAACATGGTGAAACAACATCTCTACTAAAAATACAAAAATTAGCTGGGCATGGTGGCGGAAGCCTGTAATCCCAGCTACTCAGGAGGCTGAGACAGGAGAATTGCTCGAACCCAGTAGGTAGAGGTTGCAGCGAGCCGAGATTACACCACTGCACTCCAGCCTGGGTGACAGAGCAAGATTCTATCTCAAAAAAAAAAAAAGAAGACTTAAATAAATGAAAAAATATTCCAGGCTCTTGAATTGATCAACTTAATATTTTAAATGTCAGTTTCCCCCAAATTGATCTATGGATTCAATATAAACCAAATCAAGATCCCATATTTTGTGGAATTTGATAAACTCATTCTGGCCAGGCGCAGTGGCTCATGCCTGTAATCCCGGCACTTTGGGAGGCCAAGGCTGGCGGATCACCTGAGGTCAAGAGTTTGAGACCAGCCTGGCCAAAATGGCTACACCCCATCTCTACTAAACATACAAAAATTAGCCGGGCCTGGTGGCGCACGCCTGTAATCCCAGCTACTGGGGAGGGTGAGGAAGGAGAATCGCTTGAACCTAGGAGGCAGAGGTTGCAGTGAGCCGAGATGGCGCCACTGCACTCCAGCCTGGGCGACAGAGCGAGACTTTGTCTCAAAAAAAAAAAAAAAAAAAAAAGCGGCTGGGCACGGTGGCTCAAGCCTGTAATCCCAGCACTTTGGGAGGCCGAGGCGGGCAAATCACGAGGTCAGGAGATCAAGACCATCCTGGCTAACACGGTGAAACCCCATCTCTACTAAAAATACAAAAAATTGGCCGGGCGTGGTGGCGGGCACCTGTAGTCCCAGCTACTCGGGAGGCTGAGGCAGGAGAATGGCGTGAACCCGGGAGGCGGAGCTTGCAGTGGGCCGAGATCACGCCACTGCCCTCCAGCCTGGGTGACAGAGCAAGACTCCCTCTCAAAAAAAAAAAAGAAAGAAATGATAAGCTCATTCTGTAATACACATGGAAAGGCAAAACATCAAGCAGAGCAAAGACATTCCTAAATAAGAACAAGACGGTAACCAGGCATGGTGGCTAACACCTGTAATCCCAACACTTTGGGAGGCCGAGACAGGAGGATCCCTTGAGCCCAGGAGTTGGAGGCTGCAGTGAGCTGTGATCATGTGACTGCACTCCAGCCTGGGAGACAGAATGAGACCCTGTCTCTAAAAACAAAACAAAACAAAAAACAAATAAACAAAGGCCGGGCACAGTGGCTCACACCTGTAATCCCAGCACTTTGGGAGGCCGAGGCGGGTGGATCACCTGAAGTCAGGAATTCCAGACCAGCCTGGCCAACATGGTGAAACCCCATCTCTACTAAAGATACAAAAATTAGCTGGGCATGGTGGCAGGCTCCTGCAATCCCAGCTACTTGGGAGGCTGAGGCAGGAGAATCACTTGAATCCAGGAGGCAAAGGTTGCAGTGAGCCGAGATCACGCCACTGCACTTCAGCCTGGGCGGCAGAGTAAGACTCCATCTCAAAAAACAAACAAACAAACAAAAAAAAACTAAATAAGAGGACTTACTCTACCTGATAACAAACTTACTAGGGAACTATGGTAATTAGGACAGTGTAGAATTACCCAAACATGAACAGAGACCAAAGGAAGAGATTAGTCAGCCCAAAATAAGAACCCACTTCTGGTTGACGCCAAAGATGCTATTACAGAACCATTGGGAAAGGGCGGTCTTTTCCATAATGAGATTGAGATAATCAAATACCTTTATGGAGAAAAAGGAAACTCGACACCTACCTGACATCACATCAAATATTAATTCCAGATGGATCATATATCTCAATGTGAAAAGCTAAACAATAAAAGCTTTAACAGATAATCTGGAAGTGTATCTTTATGTCCCCAAGAAAGAAAACGTGTTCTTAAAAATGACACAAAAAAGCACAAACAATACTGGAAAGATTGATAAATTGGACTACATTCAAATGTAGTTCATCAAAAGACACTAGGAAGGGCCAGGTACAGTGGCTCATGCCTGTAATCACAAAACTTTGAGAGGTTAAGGAGGGCGGATCCCTGAGATTGGGAGTTCGAGACCAGCCTGACCAACATGGAGAAACCCCGTCTCTACTAAAAACACAAAATTAACTGGGCATGGTGGCACATGCCTGTAATCCTAGCTACTCAGAGGCTGAAGCAGGAGAATCGCTTGAACCTGGGAGCCAGAGGTTGCAGTGAGCCAAGATCGTGCCATTGCACTCCAGCCTGGGCAACAAGAGCAAAACTCCGACTCAAAAAAAAAAAAAAAGACACCAAGAAAAGAGTAAAATAGGGCTGGGCACGGTGGCCCATGACTTTGATCCCAGCACTTTGGGAGGCCAAGGCGGGCAGATCACTTGAGTCCAGGAGTTCCAGACCAGCCTGGTCAACATGGTGAAACCCCGTCTCTACAAAAAATACAAAAATTAGCCCAGTGTGGTGGCATGCGCCTGTAGTCCCAGCTACTTGGGAGGCTAAAGTGAGAGGATCACTGGAGCTTGGGAGGTTGAGGTTGCAGGGAGCTGAGATCGTGCCACTGCACTCCAGCCTGGGCAAGAGAGTGAGACCTTGTCTCAAAAAAAAAAAAGAAAGAAAATTATAGGTGAAGGTAGAAGTATCTCCAGTGATCTTCAAGACTGGCACAAAATTCTAAAAAGATACATTTGAATATAAAAATAAATGTTAATCAGACATCGTTTTTAAATGTTAACCAGACACCGTGTTATACAATACAAATTCTGGTGGGGAGTTGGCTGACAGACCCTCCTCCAGCTTCCTGGCGGTGTTCCACCTCCTGGGTCCCCATCCTCAGTCTCCCTTACTCTCCCTTCTCCCTCACCCCACCTCCACATGCTAGAAACCAGGTCCTCTTCTCACCCTCTCTCCCAGGTGAGCCTGGTCATTCACAGAGCTGCAGAATCTGCCGTCTGTCTGCCAAGGACTCCCAACTCTGTGTCCACAGTGAGGATCTGTGCTAAACCACACTGGCCTTGCTGGGCCTCCAGCGCCGTACACTCTCTCTTATGGCTTGCAACAGGTGTTTCCCCACCTGGAATGTTTGCTCTCCTCTCTCCTCCAAAGTCCTGCCCCTCCCTGAGGTGAGAAATGAGTTCCCCCACCTCCCCCACAGCCCCAGCACTCTGTGCTGAAATCATCATCAAAAACTCTGGTCTCGGCCGGGTGCGGTGGCTCACGCTTGTAATCCCAGCACTTTGGGAGGCCGAGGTGGGTGGATCACGAGGTCAGGAGATCGAGACCATGGTGAAACCCCGTCTCTACTAAAAACACAAAAAATTAGCCAGGCGTGGTGGCAGGCGCCTGTAGTCCCAGCTACTCGGAGAGGCTGAGGCAGGAGAATGGCGTGAACCCGGGAGGCGGAGCTTGCAGTGAGCCGAGATCGTGCCACTGCACTCCAGCCTGGGTGACAGAGCGAGACTCTGTCTCAAAAAAAAAAAAAAAAAAAAAAGACTCTGGTCTCCTCCAATCCCTCCTGCTACCCTCTCAGCCACCCAACATGCTATTCCCCCACAGGAACACTCTTCCCCATGATCTTTCTCTAGTCATTCTTCAGATCCATGTATCCCCTCCTCCAGGAAGCCCTCCCTGATACTCACCACTCTCCGGCCAGGGCAGGCACTTACTCTTGGCTAGCAGAGGCCCCTTGGCCTCCCCTATCCCAGCCCTGACCACTCTGGGCAGTCAAGGTCTGGTGACTAACCTGCCTCCTCAACTGGACTGTGGGCCCCATGAGGGTAGGGCTGTCTTTGTCTCTATTGCATCCCCAGCATCATCCAGTCAGGCCTGGACCCAGGCCTGGCATCAACTCTGCATAAAGGAGCGGAGTTCAGGATTTCCCTGGGGCCTCAGTGCCTGGCGCTGGTGGAGGGGCTTTCTGCATGCCACACTCTGGATCTTCTCCAGCTACTCCTTATTCTGGAAGCTGCAGCATGTTGAAATAAAAACTGGAACTAAATGGAGATGGAATGGACTTCAGATTTGGAGACATGAGTATGTAAAGAAGAACGTGACTTCTCCAAAGTAACGCATAGAGACCGGGTGCAGTGGCTCATGCCTGTAATCCCAGCACTTTGGGAGGCCAAAGCAGGCAGATCATTTGAGGTCAGGAGTTCGAGACCAGCCTGGCCAAAATGGTGAAACGCCGTCTCTACTATAAATACAAAAATTAACTGGGCGTAGTGGCATGTGCCTGTAATCCCAGCTATTCCGGAGGCTGAGGCTAAAGAATCACTTGAACCCAGGAAGCAGAGGTTGCATTGAGCCAAAATCGCACCACTGCACTTCAGCCTGGGTGACAGAGCGAGACTCCATCTCAAAAAAAAAAAAAAAAAAAAAAGTAACGCACTAACCTCCTGACCCACCCAGAGTGGGTCTTACCTTCTAGAAAGATAGAAGAGAATAGAACCAGGCCAGGCTGACTCTGGCAGCTTTAGAACAATAGTAATGGCAGGAGTGGCCAGTGATGGACAGCTAGGGGTGGGACTGAAATAGACAGCAACCAAGGAGTAGTGGGTTGAAGGGAGAAAGGGAATTATTTTTCTGTAGTCTTTGAAATTTTATTTTTCTCTTTCCTTTTTTGGAGACAAGGTCTTGCTCTGTTGCCCAGGCTGGAGGGCCATAACGCGATCATAGCTCACTGCAGCCTCGAACTTGAGTGATCCTCCCGCCTCAGCCTCCCAAGTAGGTGGAACTTCAGGCGTCTGCCACCACGCCCAGCTAATTTTTAAATTTTTTGTAGGGATGGGGGCCTTGCTATGTTGCCCAAGCTGGTCTCCAACTCCTGAGCTCCAGCGACCTTCCCACCTTGGCCTCCCAAAGGCCTGAGCCACTGTACCCAGCTGAAATTTGTAATCGACCCATAATCATCTATTACTTATGTAACTGAATTCCTATGAAAAGCATAATAAAGTGGAGATCATAAAGGTGCCGACTTCGAGCTGTTGTAAGATTTCAGTGCCACACCTAGCACAGAAAAAGCATGGAGAGCAGGAGGGCAGTGAACTCCAGCTGGCACACATTGGCTACGTGCAAGTATTTGCCTAAACGCTGAGCAGGTATTCATCATATGATCCCCATAAACATCTGAGGGCTGCGCTCACTCACACGTCATCCCCGACCTGCTGATGAGAAGTTCAGTCATAGGCCCAAGGTCACATATGCCGAGCCAGCATAAAAGTGGAACCCAGGGAGGAGAGGAGGAGGAGGAGGAGGAGGAAAAGGATTACTGTCCATCTCTCTCTGGTTCTTTGCACACCCCTCACCTCCAGTGTTTTCAGTATGTCTCTGGACCATCCTCCTTCTCTCCCCCTGCCCCATTCTCCAAAAGCCCAATGGGGTGACTTGTAGGCTGGGGGCACTCCCTGGTGTGTGTGTGCCGGGTGCAGAAAGTCAGGGTAGTACAGGGTGGAGGCAGGTGAGAGTGTGGGGGTGGTTTGGGTCCCACCGAGATATGGAAAGGTAGGCATCAGAGTAGAGTGCACTCATTCATTTCTTCATCATCACAGCCCAGAGGGACCACTCTGTTCTGGGAGTGTTGAGGGGTAGGAGTGGAGCAAAACAATGCCCCCAGACCAAGAGAGCAGTGGGAGAAGGAGAGAAGGAGCATCCCAGAGCCATAGATACTTAGGAGCTGTGTGACTCTGGGCAGGTGACATAGGGTCCTTGAGCCTCAGTTTCCTCATCTGAAGATGGGGATGATATGTTAGTATCTCCCTCAGAGTATTAATGGAGGCTAGGTACAGTTATAAGCTTCATTTACAGATGAGGAAAACTGAGGTTGGACAACTTGGCCAAAGCCACATAAAGGACGCAGTGGGGTGCTCCCTCAGCACGACTCTCCGGCTAAGAAATCCGGCTACAGAGGAGGATGGACTCCAGGAGAAAGAACAGGCCGCCATTCCCACGGTTCGGCATGGACATCGGTGGAACGCTGGTTAAATTGGTCTGTTTTGAGGCCAGGAGCGGCGGCTCACGCCTGTAATCCCAGCACTTTGGGAGTCCGAGGCAAACGGATCACCTGAGGTCAGGAGTTCGAGACAAGCTTGACCAACATGATGAAACCCGGTCTCTACTAAAAATACAAAAGTTAGCTGGGTGTGGTGGTGCGCGCCTGTAATCCCAGCTACTCAGGAGGCTGAGGCGGGAGAATTGCTTGAACCCGGGAGGTGGAGGTTGCAGTGCGCTAAGATCGTACCACTGCACTCCAGCCTGGGCGGCAGAGCAAGACTCTGTCTCAAAAAAAAAAAAAAAAAAGGAAGGAAAAGAAAGAGGCAGTGGTGTTAGCAGGGCAATGAGTTGAATTCCAGTAACTCCGGTTCCCCTGTGTTTCCAACCCCCAGACCTCAAGCTTGGGCCTCCACGCTCCTCTCCATCCCATCCCCAAAACATGTTCCTGCCAAACTGTTAAGCTCCAGTTCTGGCCTATCCCACCACTTACCCACCACCCCTCTTCTACTCCCCCTGTCTCCACTAACCTGCCAATCCACATATTTTCAACAGCCAAGATCGCTCTCAACCTGTGAGCAAGAAGCCAGTTGTTGAGACAGGTACATTTTCATCCCGTTTAATGATTGTGTCTTCCTCATCTCATGGCAGTGTGAGGCACGGGCACACAGGCCTAGGGAAGGCAGACAAGCCCTGTCCCTGCACTCGCCCCACTTTGGGCTAGGAGAGGAAATCAGCTCATACAAATAATCTCAGATGCCCGCTGTTTCAAGATCCTCTGGCTGCAGAGGGGAGGGTGGAGGGGAGCCGAACCTGGAGGCCTGGGGCTCTCAGAGGAGAATGGGTGGGGCCTAGATGGGAGGGGAAAGAGCCAGAATAGACTGTGTGGAGGGCAGAAGCCGGCAGATCAAAGCCAAATGCTGGAGGCAGAAGAAAACAGAACCCCATGACTCAGGCGTTTGAAATGAGGAAATTCTCAACCCAGAGATAGATGCAGAACTGATTCTAAGAGAAAAGATTAGAAACAACCTAGAGATCTGACTGATCAGATGGGAAATTAAATGGATGGAGAGGTTGTGCCAAAGCCTTCTCTGAAACACCTCCCAGGCGTTAACATTAGCGATCCAGAGCCAGCTGTATGGATATGAATGAATCTTAAAAGCTGAAGACCAAAAGCCAGTTGCAAAAGAAGGGATGTGGGCTGTGTGCTGTCCCGGGCATAAAGTTGTTTTTGTTTTTTGTTTTTTTTTTTTTTTTTTTTTTTTTTTGAGACAGAGTCTTGCTCTCTCGCCCAGGCTGGAGTGCAATGGTGTGAACTCGGCTCACTGCAACCTCTACCTCCCAGGTTCAAGCGATTCTCTTGCCTCAGCCTCCCAAGTAGGTGGAATTACAGCTGCCTGCCACCACACCCAGCTAATTTTTTGTACTTTTAGTAGCGATGGGGTTTCACCATATTGGACAGGCTGGTCTTGAACTTCTGACCCCAAGTGATCCACCCACCTGGGCCTCCCAATGTGCTGAGATTACAGGTGTTAGCCACCGCTCTCAGAGTGCATAAAGTTTTTAAGCCTGCAAAAGAATGTTTTCCCAGGCCAGGCATGGTGGCTGACACCTGTAATCCTAGCACTTTGGGAGGCCGAAGCAGGCAGATCACTTGAGGTCATGGAGTTCGAGACCAGCCTGGCCAACATGGTGAAACCCTATCTCTACTAAAAATACAAAAATTAGCCGGGCATGGTGGTGTGTGCCTGTAGTCCCAGCTACTGGGAAGGCTGAGGCAGGAGAATCACTTGAACCCCGAAGGCAGAGGTTGCAGTGAGCTGAGATCATGCCACTGCACTCCAGCCTGGGCGACAGGACAAGACTCCATCTCAAAAAAAAAAGAAAAAGGAATAATTATTTTTGGCCGGGTGCAGTGGCTCACGCCTGTAATCCCAGCACTTTGGGAGGCCGAGGTGGGCGGAACACCTGAGGTCAGGAGTTTGAGACCAACCTGGCCAACATGGTGAAACCCTGTCCCTACTAAAAATACTAAAAATATAAAATTGCTTGAACCTGGGAGGCAGAGGTTGCAGTGAACTGAGACCACTCCACTGCACTCCAGCCTGGGTGACAGAGCGAGACTCTGTCTCAAAAAACAGTAATTACTATTATTATTATTTTTTTTTTTTGAGACGGAGTCTCGCTTTGTTGCCCAGGCTGGAGTGCAGTGGCGCGATCTCGGCTCACTGCAAGCTCCGCCTCCCGGGTTCACGCCATTCTCCTGCCTCAGCCTCTCCGAGTAGCTGGGACTACAAGCGCCCGCCACCACGCCTGGCTAATTTTTTTGTATTTTTAGTAGAGACGGGGTTTCACTGTGGTCTCGATCTCCTGACCTCGTGATCCGCCCGCCTCGGCCTCTCAAAGTGCTGGGATTACAAGCGTGAGCCATCACGCCCGGCCAATTATTATTATTTTAAAAATATATTTTGGAGGCTGGGCACAGTGGCTCACGCCTGTAATCCCAACATTTTGCGGGGCCAAGGCGGGAAGATGGCTTGAGCCCAGAAGTTCAAGACAACCCTGGGCAATATAGTGAGACCTCATCTCTACAAAACATTTAGAAGTTGGCCAAGCATGGTGGCGTGCACCTGTAGTCCCAGCTACCTACAAGGCTGAGATGGGAGGGTCACAGGACCCGGGAAGGTGGAGGTTGTAGTGAGCCCACCATAACACTGGACTCCAGCCTGGGCAACAGTTCAAAATCCTGTCTCAAAAACATATACTTGCCGGGCGCGGTGGCTCACGCTTGTAATCCCAGCACTTTGGGAGGCCGAGGCGGGCGGATCACGAGGTCAGGAGATCGAGACCATGGTGAAACCCCGTCTCTACTAAAAATACAAAAAAAAAATTAGCCGGGCGTAGTGGCGGGCGCCTGTAGTCCCAGCTACTCGGAGAGGCTGAGGCAGGAGAATGCCGTGAACCCAGGAGGCGGAGCTTGCAGTGAGCCGAGAGCGCGCCACTGCACTCCAGCCTGGGCGACAGAGCGAGACTCCGTCTCAAAAAAAAACAAAAAAAAAAAAAAACAAAAAAAACATATACTTGGTCGGGCACGGTGGCTCACGCCTGTAATCCCAGCACTTTGGGAGGCCGAGGCGGGCAGATCACGAGGTCAGGAGATCGAGACCATCCTGGCTAACACGGCGAAACCACGTCTCTACTAAAAATACAAAAAATTTAGCCAGGTGTGGTGGCGGGCGCCTGTAGTCCCAGCTACTCAGGAGGCTGAGGCAGGAGAATGGTGTGAACCCGGGAGGCAGAGCTTGCAGTGAGCCGAGATGGTGCCACTGCACTCCAGCCTGGGCGACAGAGCGAGACTCCGTCTCAAAAAAAACAAAAAAAAAACAAAAAAAAAAACCCATATACTTTTGAAATACCTTTTTTTTTTTTTTTAATAAGGGGACTGGCGGTGGGTGGAACCAGGTGATAGTTGGACACAGAGGGAGATGAAGGAAAGGAAGCAAAAGCTGTCCCCCAGGAGACCTGAAATTTTATTTTTCTCAACTTATGGTTGCCTTCCTGATATGAATTTGTGGGAGCAGTGCCTTATTTTTTTCTTCTCCCACCCTCACCCAGCTACAAAGAGTAGTACTTAGAAAAGAACTTTTAGGCCACATGCAGTGGCTCATGCCTGTAATCCCAGCACTTTGGGAGGCCAAGGTGGGTGGATCACTTGAGGCCAGCAGTTCGAGACTAGCCTGGCCAACATGGTGAAACCCCAATTCTATTAACAATACAAAAAATTAGATGGGCATGGTGGCAGGCGTCTGTAATCGCAGCTACTCAGGAAGCTGAGGCAGGAGAATTGCTTGAACCTGGGAGGCAGAGGTTGCAGTGAGCTGAGATCATGCCACTGCACTCTGGGCGACAGAGGGAGACTCCGTTAAAAAAAAAAAAAAAGAAGTCAAGGCAAAATTAATATAAGTAGAGAGTTTATTTATTTGGGCCAAGCTTGAGGGTTGCAACTCAGAAGTATAGATTCAAATTGCCCTGAATATTCACTCTGATTTAGCAGTACTTGCAAGTTGGATTTATTTTATTTTATTTTATTTTATTTTATTTTATTTTGTTTTATTTAATTTTTTTGGTCTGAGACAGGGTCTCACTCTGTCACCCAGCCTGGAGTGTAGCAACAAGATCATAGCTCACCACAGCCTTGAACTCCTGGTATTAAATGATCCTCTCGCCTCAGCCTACAAGTGGATTTTTTTTCTTTTTTGAGACGGAGTCTCACTCTCTTGCCCAGGCTGGAGTGCAATGGTGTGATCTCAGCTGATGCACCTCTGCCTCCCAGGTCAATCCTCCTGCCTCAATCCTCCTGCCTCAGCCTCCCAAGTAGCTGGGATTGCAGATGTGCACCACTATCCCTGGCTAGTTTTTGAATTTTTTTATTTTAACTTTTTTTTTAAGTTTTTCTTAAGGTTTTTGTATTTTTAGTAGAGGCGTGGTTTCACCATGTCCACCAGGCTGGTCTCGAACTTCTGACCTCAGGTGATCTGCCCACCATGGCCTCCTACAGTCCTGGGATTACAGGCATGAGCCACTGTGCCCAGCGAACAAGTGGATTTTTAAAGGCAAAAAAAGGAGGGGACAGGGAGTGGGACTGATACAAGTGGATCGATCGCTTGAGCCCAAGAGTTTAAGACCAGACTGGGCAACATAGCGAAACCTCATCTCTACAAAAAAAAGTACAAAAATTAGGCAGGCATGGTGGCGCCTGCCTGTGGTTCCACCTACTCGGGAGGCTGAGGTGGGAGGATCACCTGGGCCTGGGAGGTCGAGGCTGCAGTGAGCCATGAACCTGCCACTGCACTCAAGTCTGGGCTATAGGGTGAGACCCCATCTCAAAAAAACTCAACAACCCCCCCTGCCAAAAAAAAAAAAAAAAAAAATGCTTGTCAGGAATTCTTATTGGTTTACAAAAATAACGTAACTCTCAGGAGTTTGAGACCAGCCTGGCCAATAAGGTGTGCGCCACCATGCCCAGCTAATTTTTGTGGGTTTCGTGGAGACGGGTTTTCTCCAGGTTGGCCAGGCAGGTCTCAAACTCCTGACCTCAGGTGATCCGCCCACCTCGGCCTCCCAAAGTCCTGGGATTACAGGCATGAGCCACTGCACCCCCACTTGACTTCTTTCTTTTAGGTCCACAGTACATAGAACAATGTCGGGAAAAGAAAGGATGGGGTGAGGTGATGGGGTGAGGATGTAGGATAATGGGACAGGATGAGCAGTGGGATGAGGGGATGGAATGAAGGACTGGATAAGGAATAGGTGGAGGTAAATGAGAGCATGGGGGAGGCAGTGGAGGAAGGGCTGATGGGGGGGTGCACGAGTGGGTAGATGACAGGATAAATAGGGAAGGGAGGAGGGATAGGATGACGAGACAGCTGTAGAAACCCAGAGCAGAGAACATTGCTGCTTTGGGGTCTATGATGTAATCAATTCAACTCACTGACACTATTCCCAGACAGAGATGATGCTCACAGAATCTGGGGAAGTCTAAGGCCTGGAAGCAGGACTCATCTTGGACTTCCCGTTCTATCCAGTTCCGGTGCTGAGTGGGGCAGCTCTGAAGAAGAGAAAGGAGAGAGACTAAGATAAGCAAGGCTCAGAGGAGAAAATCAGAGTGGGCAGGCAGAGTGAGCCTGATAAAGCGGACCACAGAGCAGACAGGCTGTGGCTTAGCCTCGGACAGCAGGTGGGGTTCCAGAGCCAAATGCTTGGAGGAGCCTTAGCAAACCAAATCCCCCGGCAATTTCTCAAGCCCATCCATCACTCAGTTTACCAGAACCCTGGGGTTGGCAGCTTCCAGAATGGTTAGGAAAATCCACAGTAGTGGCCAGGCGCGGTGGCTCATGCCTGTAATCCCAGCACTGAGGGAGGCCGAGGTGGGCGGATCACGAGGTCAGGAGATCAAAACCATCCTGGCTAACACGGTGAAACCCCGTGTCTACTAAAAATACAAAAAAATTAGCCGGGCATGGTGGCATGCGTCTGTAATCCCAGCTACTCTGGAGGCTGAGGCAGGAGAATCACTTGAACCCGGGAGGCGGAGATTGCAGTGAGCCGAGATCGCGCCATTGCACTCCAGCCTGGGCGGCAGAGTGAGACTCCATCTCAAAAAAAAAAAAAAGAAAGAAAGAAAAAGAAAATCCACAGTAGGAGGCCAGACACAAAAAGGGTCACTCCAGCACTGCCCAGCCCAGATCAGAGGGTTTCTGATGGGAAGTAGCTGGGGTCAGGGCAGGGCGTGGTGGAAAAAGTCAGGCTGTTTGCAACTGAACTATACATATGGGCATCTCCTGGTCCAGGGTGGGGATTTGGCATTGCAGAAAGGCCAGAATCCACCTGGAATGACTCAGTTACTGTGAAATCTATCTTAGGAACCTAAGAATGTTTGCTCTCTAGACTTGAGAATTTTGGAAACTTGATTGCTTTCTGGATGAATTTTAGAGATTTACAAATTGTATTGAAATTGTTTATTCAACAAGATGTTTATTGAGCATCCACAGTGTGTTAGGCACTGGGGATACGGCAACACACAAAACAGACAGAGAATCGGCCCTTATGGAGAGAACATTTCAGTGGGAGAAGGGAGAATAAAAAAGCAAATCAAGGTCGGGCGGGCGCAGTGGCTCCCGCCAGTAATCCCAGCACTTTGGGAGGCCGAGGCAGGTGGATCGCTTGAGCCCTGGGCAACATAGCTAAACCCTGTTTCTACAAAAAATTAGCCAGGCATGGAGCGCGTACCTGTAGTCCCAGCTACTCAGGAGGTCAAGGCAGGAGGATCGCTGACATCTGTGAGGCAGAGGCTTCAGTGAGCAGAGATCACACTACTGCACTCCAGTTTAGGCAACAGAGCAAAACTGTCTTTAAAAAAAAACCAAAGTAAGCTGGGCCGGGCCAGGCACAGTGGCTCATGCCTGTAATACCAGAACTTTGGGAGGCCAAGGTGGGTGGATCACTTGAGTGAAGTCAGAAGTTCAAGACCAGCCTGGCCAACATGGTGAAACCCTGTCTCTATTAAAAATACAAAAATTAGCTGGGCGTGGTGGCACATGCCTGTAGTCCCAGCTACTCGGGAAGCTGAGGCAGGAGAATCACTTGAATCCAGGAGTCAGAGGTTGCAGTGAACAGAGATCACACCACTGCACTCCAGCCTGGGCAACAAGAGTGAGACTCCGTCTCAAAAAAGAAAGTGAATCAATATATAAAATATAAAAAGACAAAAAATAACACATGTTGGCAACGATGTGGAGGAAAGGAAACTTATACGCTGTTGGTGAGAATGTAAATTAGTCCAGCCACTATGAGAAACAGTATGGAAATTTCTCAAAAAACTATCATATGGGCTGGGCGCAGTGGCTCACGCCTGTAATCCCAGCACTTTGGGAGGCTGAGGTGGGTGGATCACAAGGTCAGGAGATCGAGACTATCCTGGCTAACACCATGAAACCCCATCTCTACTAAAAATATTTTTTAAAAAATTAGGCGGGGTGCGGTGGCTCACGCTTGTAATCCCAGCACTTTGGGAGGCCGAGGCGGGCGGATCACGAGGTCAGGAGATCGAGACCACGGTGAAACTCCGTCTCTACTAAAAACACACACAAAAAAAATTAGCCGGGCGTGGTGGCGGGCGCCTGTAGTCCCAGCTACTCGGAGAGGCTGAGGCAGGAGAATGGCGTGAACCCGGGAGGCGGAGCTTGCAGTGAGCCGAGATCGCGCCACTGCACTCCAGCCTGGGCGACAGAGCGAGACTCCATCTCAAAAAAAAAAAGAAAATGTTTTATGGCTAAGCACAGTGGCTTACGCCTGTAATCCTAGCACTTTGGGAGGCTGAGGTGGGCAGATTGCCTGAGCTCAGGAGTTCGAGACCAGCCGGGGCAACGTGGCAAAAATGCATCTCTACTAAAAATATGAAAAATTAGCCAGGCGTGGTGGCGTGTACCTACCTGTAGTCCCAGCTACTCAGGAGGCTGAGGCAGGAGAATCACTTGAATCCAGGAGGCAGAGTCTGCAGTGAGGTGAGATTGAGCCACTGCACTCCAGCCTGGGTGACAGAGCAAGATTCCATCTCAAAAAAAAAAAAAAAAAGGAAAAAAGAAAATGTTTTATATATTTAATGAATAATTTAAAACATATTATAGGCTGGGCACAGTGACTCAAATCTATAATCCCAGCACTTTGGGAGGTTGAGGTGGGTGGATTGCTTAAGCCCAGGAGTTTAAGACCAGCCTAGACAACATGATGAGACCCTGCCTCTAAAGAAAAGTTTAGTATAAGCTAGGCACTATTAAGTGTTTAAAATGTTAACTCATTTAATATGTATACCATACTCTATTTAATCAATTAAAGCAGGGGCTGGGATGGGGAAGGGAGTTAAGCTAATTCAGCTCGTGTGGTCTGAGAGGGTCTCTTCTGGAAGGGGGCTGGTCTTTGAGAAGGGAACAGAATGAGCCAACCTCAATTTCCAGGACAAGTACTTCAGACAGAGGACAAGTGCAAAGGCCCTGAGGCTGGCTAGACATTGGAGAAACAAAAAGAAGTGATGTATTATAAGCAGAGAATACAGTGGGCCAAGATGATGTCAAATTCAGCAACCAGTGGACAGATGCTGAAGGGCCTTGTAGGCCACCGCGAGGGGCTCAAATTTTATTACCAGGATAGTGGAAAGTCTTGTTCTGGAATCTTTATTATTTTATTTTATTGAGAGACAGGGTCTCACTGTGTTATCCAGGTTGGGGTGCGGTGGTGCCATCACAGCTCACTGCAGCCTCAACCTCCTGGGCTCAAATGATCCTCTCACCTCAGCCTCCTGAGTAGCTGGGACTACAGGCATGTGCGACCATGCCTGAATAATTTTTTTCTTTGGAGAGATGGGGTCTCCCTATATTTCCCGCTATATTGAACTCCTGGGCTCAAGCGATCCTGCCTTTTTTGAGATAGAGTCTTGCCCTGTTGCCCAGGCTGGAGTGTATGATCTCAGCTCACTGCAACCTCTGCCTCCC
>NW_026652288.1:36198265-36201666 GCF_009828535.3 Hylobates moloch | reverse complement strand
CCTACACCTTCTGTAAAACAAGATCAGTAGATCTGGGAAGAATTTGTCTAGAATAATGCACATATTCACAAATACACAATTTTATGAAAATTTCTGGGGTACATGGGCATTTGAAGCTTTTATATAGACCTGTTAATCACCCATGTAGACCAGGCAAGGCGCCTCAGGTGTAGAGAATATGTGTCTCTATTTCTACCTCTTATCTATTTTTCTGTTTTTTTTTTTTTAGCCTCTGTGTCTTTTCTCTATAGACCCCATTGTTTCTAGACCTTATTTTTTGGTGGGACTGAACTCCTTTTAAAACATAATGAAATGAGTATAGAGTTTCAGATTTGCAAGATAAAAACGTTCAAAAGATTTTTTTCACAACATGAATATACTTCACACTACTGAACTGGACACTTAAAATGATAAGTATGGTAACTTTTATGTTATGTATTTTTTACCATAATACGGATATACAAATGTAATGAAATTTTAGCCTGTCTTCAAGAAAAGTCACAAAGTCACATGTCACCAAAATCTGCATAGGATATCAAGAGCTCACAGACATCCTGAGATCCACTGATTAAAGTTTCTAGTAAGTGGTCTCTAAGGGTCTTCCACGTTAACTACTTTTTTTTATTTTTAAGAGACAGTCTCACTGTGTCTCCCATACGGAAGTGCAGTGGCATGATCATAGCTCACTGCAGCCTTGAACTCCTGGGCTCAAGCAACCTCCAGCCTCAGCCCCACAAGCAGCTGTCACTACAGGCATGTGCCACCATGCCCAGCTCATGTAAACTCTTAATATGGAAGCTGGCCAGAAATCTTAGTGGATTCTTAATATTTTCCCTCTTCTTCCTTTCCAGAGCTTTCTCCCACCAAAGCCCATCTTCTCATGACTGAGAGCTCCATAACCACCCAGTCACCTAGTGGCCCTCCCCCTTGTGGCCCCCATACCCTTGGTCTTCCGGAACTCCTCCAGTAGGTAGCTGGCCTCCTCCTGAATTCGCTCCTCAATGCTCCGCTTTCCCATCCCGAAGTCCCGAAGGATGGTCAGGGAGAAGCGTCGGAGAATCCTCCATCGTTCTCCATTGGCCAGAGCTACACCTGCCAAGATCTCAGTCTCAGGCTTCTGCCTCCCTCCCCTTGCTGTGTTCAACTCTGTGCTAGACAGTGATGGGGACAGATTATGAAAGCTCTAGACTCTGCTGTCAAGTCAAGGAAGCCATTCTCAACCTTCAAGGCTCAATCAAGAGAGTAAGGTTCCCTCTCTGCAGGATCCTCAAAAAAAAAAAAAAAAAGAAAGAAAGAAAAGTCCAGACTGAGGTGGAGGAAAAGGGAATCAGTGTAGGAATGATAGGAGGAGATCAAAGAGTGTTTCTTACAGGAAGGAGAGGTGGAACCGGATAAATAAAAAAATAACTGAGTGAATGCATAGGAAGGTGGAAGGTGGAGGGATGTATAGACAGAGTGCCATATAGAGTGCTCTGGAATGGGGATATTAATTCTATTTTCTATGTAATACTTGGGTTCTCTGGACTTATACACATATGTGTACACAGAAGCTCACACTTGTACATCAATATACCTACAGAAAAGGAGTTACCGTGTAGTAAGAAACATTTAGAAATTACTATATGTGTGGACTGATGAGAGTCTTATACCAATTCACTAGATCTAATGAAATTATTTTGCTTTATTGATGAATGGAAGGGTTTATGACTGGAATGACGGATAGAATGACAGATGGATGGATGGATGGATGGGTGCATGGATGGATGCATGGATGGAAGACTTAATAGATGGGTGGATGGTTAATGGATGGATGGTTTGAGATAGATGGATAACAGTTGGAGAGTGGATAGACTGATAGTTGTCTGAATGATGAAAGCATTGATGAATGGATGGAATGATGGATAGATGAATACATAGAAAGTTAATTGACAGATGTATAGATAATAGAGTGAAAGATGTTTTTATAGAAAGAATAATGAATGGATTTTCTGATGAATATGGATCAATGGACAAAAGGAAGAAAAGGTAATAGAAAGATAGATGATAGATAGATAGATAGATAGATAGATAGATAGACAGACAGACAGTATATGGTGAGTCTACTTGGAATTGAAGGATGTGGGCAGTTAGAGATGGATGCTTGGGAGAAAGAGGTCTACCTAAGTGAAGGAGGCAGAGACCTATGGGTTAGGTATGTGTATGAGTATAGGAACATGAGAAATAAGGTTGGCTATGAGAGCTTTAGTGGGTGCATAAAGAATATCACTAATCCGCTGGGCTTGGTAGCTCATGCCTGTAGTCCCAGCACTTTGGGAGGCTGAGGCGGCTGGATCACCAGAGGTTGGGAGTTCAAGACCAGCCTGTCCAACATGGAGAAACCCCGTCTCTACTAAAAATACAAAATTAGCCCTGTGTGGTGGTGCATGCCTGTGATCCCAGCTACTCGGGAGGCTGAGGCAGGAAAATTGCTTGAACCTGGGAGGCAGAGTTTGCAGTGAGCCGAGATCGTGCCATTGCACTCCAGCCTGGGTAACAAGAGTGAAAGTCTGTCTCAAAAAAAAAGAGAATATCACTAATCCATTAAAATAAGAGCAGAAATAACACAGAAGACAGTTTAGAGTCAGATGGCACAGGTTCAAAATAAAGTGATCCTACCACTTACTGTGTGACATTATCTAACCTTTATCTTAGCTTTTTTTTTTTTTGAGACAGAGTTTCACTCTTGTTGCCCAAGTTGGGGTACAATGGCGTGATCTCGGCTCACTATAACATCCACCTCCCAGGTTCATGCAATTCTCCTGCCTCAGCCTCCCGAGTAGCTGGGATTACAGGCATGTGCCACCACACCCAGCTAATTTTTAGTTTTAGTTTTTAGTAGAAATCAGGTTTCACCATGTTAGCCAGGCTGGTCTCAAACTCCTGACCTCAGGTGATCCGCCCGCCTCAGCCTCCCAAAGTGCTGGGATTACAGGCGTGAGCCACCATGCCTGGCCTATCTTAGCTTTTTCATTGACAACATTAGTATAATGTTAAAAGCTCTCCTAAGGGAGTCAATGCAATAAGCCATGTAGACTACTTACCAAAGAACCTGGCACATAGGGAGTGCATTGCAGTCATTTCTGGTTTTATTGTTTTTGTTGTTGTTGCTACCTACCATGACCTTGGAAGTTTCGCTCTATGGAAGCCAGTTCTCCACGGCCACTGAACTCATCCGCTTGGTCTACCAACGCTTCCTTCACTGCTTCGTGTCCACATAAAACCACCACTGGCCGGGGACCCATGTACACAGTGAACACAGGGCCGTATTTCTCCCTGAGCTTGGAGTGAAGGAAAACACAGTAGGAGGGGCTGATTGGAGTACCAAGCATAGGCCAATTGAGGATTTTAGAGGATGGCGATTT
>NW_026652288.1:35988111-36198255 GCF_009828535.3 Hylobates moloch | reverse complement strand
TGGATATATGGAGGGTGGATGGGTGGGTGGGTCAATGGATGAATAGAGGGTGGTTAGGTGGGTGAACAGATAAATGACTGGATGGTGAGTGGATAAATGGATGGGTAGATGGATGGGTGGATGGATGGATGGGTGGATATATGGTGGGTGGATGGATGGATGGTTGGATATATGGAGGGTGGATGGGTGGGTGGGTCAATGGATTAATAGATGGGTGGATAGGTGGATGAACAAAAGATGACTGAGTGGTGAGTGGATACATGGATGGGTAGATGGGTGGATGGATGGATGGATGAATGGATGGTTGGATAAATGGATGGATGGACAGGTGGATGGATTTGTGAGTGGATGAATGGATGAATGGATGGGTAGAAAGGTGGATGGATGGATGAATGAGGTATCCTCCTTACATCCATCCCTCTCAAATATTTCTCTAACAATTCTCAAACATTCCTCCTACACCCATTGTCCCCTCTGGGCACTATTAAGGCCCCCTCTTGTAACTCAACCCACTAGCCTTCAATACTCCTCTTTTTCTTCACATACCCTTTCCACGCTCATTCCACCCTCCTTTCACATACATCCCATTATAATCCATTCCTCCCACATGACTCCCAAGGCCCATTGCACAACCATACTTCTCATTCACAAACTCTGCACACCTTGTACGAACTTACCATACCTTCCACATTGCAAACACTGAAAAACACTGTCCACAGCTTTCCCACACCCGATTCTCCTTGCATGCTTACCCCACACTCCACAGACATCATTCCCTCACCCTTCACTAATCCCAACCCATCTCACTCTGCACACTTGCCCTGAACCCCTTGCACACTCAGCACATAATGATCTTTATTTCTTACACACTCCATTCCACCCCTGCCCTTTTTACACCCCCTTTCTGTGCACCCCATACTCCTCATCTGCCCTTCTCACATCTTTTGCATGCTCACTGCACACTTCTCTCACACTGCAATTACATCCTTAAAATTCCTTGCTCACTCCTTGTATCTAAGACTTCATGAATACTCTTCCCACTTCACACACATCCAACTTTTCCAGCAGCCATCCAACCCTGTATATGCTTACCGTGCCCCTTTGGATATTTATTTCACCCTCATTCCTTGCTTTATGGAAACCCTTGTGGCCGGATGCAATGGCTCACGCCTGTAATCCCAGCACTTTGGGAGGCCTGAGACAGGTGGATCACCTGAAGTCAGGAGTTCAAGACCAGCCTAGCCAACATGGCAAAAACCCATCTCTACTAAAAATACAAAAATTAGCTGGGCGTGGTGGTGCGAGCCTGTAATCCCAGCTACTCGGGAGGCTGAGGCACAAGAATTGCTTGAACCTGGGAGGCGGAGGTTACAGTGAGCCAAGATCATGCCACTATACTCCAGCCTGGGCAAGAGAGCAAGACTCTGCCTCAAAAAAAAAAAAAAAAAGAAAGAAAGAAAGAAAAGAAAAGAAAAGAAAAGAAAATTAGCCAGGTGGCACAGACCTGCAGTCCCAGCTACTCAGGAGACATCGTGAAACCCTGTCTCTACCAAAAAAAGAATACAAAAATTAGCCGGGCATGGTGGTGCACATCTGTAATCCCAGCTACTTAGAAGCTGAGGCAGGAGATTTGCTTGAAACTGGGAGGCAGAGGTTGCAATGAGCAGCAACCGGGCTACTGCACTCCAGTCTGGGTGAAAGAGTGAGACCCTGTCTCACAAAAACAAACAAACAAACAAAAAAAGAGACAAAGAAAACCCTTTTGTAGTCATTGCATTCTCCTCAAAAGGTATTCCTTAGTCCTTTGTCCACAAGCCTTGCCCTCCTTGCGCACGCTTCATGCACCATCCTACACTGCAAGGATCTTCTTCCCCACTCACCTGTTTATCTACACTCTAGTCCACCCTCCTTGCACAATCATCACATTTCTCACACTAACCTATGCTACTTGAGATTTCTCCACACCCATCTCATGTTCATCTAGCCCTCCTGGCACACTCATAACCCGTTCCACACATTTCTCCCTCCCATTCCACACTCACTGCACACTCCTCAAATATCCATTCCACTCTTCTGTTTTTTTGGATCTCGGTGGCATAATATTTGGTAGCTTAAAGTAAGGAAAACTACAAATGCCCAAACAGGGACTTGAACCTTGGACCCTCAGGTTAAAGGTCTGATGCTCTACCGCCTGAGCTATCTTGGCACTCTCTTTTTTTTTTTTTTTTGAGATGGAGTCTTGCTCTGTCACCCAGGATGGAGTGCAGTGGCCCAATCTCGGCTCACTGCAACCTCCACCTCCCAGATTCAAGCGATTCTCCTGCCTCAGCTTCCGAGTAGCTGGGATTACAGGTGTGCACCACCACCCCAGCTAATTTTTGTATATATATATTTTTAAGTAGAGACAGGGGTTCACCATGTCGGCCAGGCTGGTCTTGAACTCCTTGCCTCAAGTAACCCGCCTGCCTTGGCCTCCCAAAGTGCTGGGATAACAGGCATGAGCCACCACACCTGGCCTCCATCCCACTCTTAACTCACCCATCCTACAACTTTCACACACTTCTGCTTTAACGTGCACTTGTATCACATCCATTGCATGCCCTGTCCAGCCCAGCCTCTTCAGATATGTGAATGCATCCATCACACACCTCATCAAGTATGTGCACGTCTTTGCCGAGGGCTTCTGCCTTCCTCTGACATCACCCCTTTGGGTCCCAGAGAGCTGGATCCAAGGCCTCATCCATGACCTGTTCCTCATACCCCCTGATAGTGAAGGAACCTTCAGCTCCTGCCTTCTCGTGGCCCTGGTGGTATGTACTGCTAGGAGCAGTCGTGGCCGCTGCCTGTGTCCTCATCTTGGCTCTCTTCCTTGTCCACCGGCGAAAGAAGGAGACCCGTTATGGGTGAGTTGGAACCACATGGGGAGGCTGTGTGGCCTGGGATGGAGAGGCTGGAGGCAGGGAGGCCAGTGAGGAGGCTGGTGCAGGAGGAGTGATGACTAAGAATCGGAATGAGGGCAAGGGAAGCCAGGTGCGGTGGCTCACGCCTGTAATCCCAGCACTTTGGGAGGCTAAAGCAGGTGGATCACTTGAGGTCAGGAGTTTGAGACCAGCCTGGCCAACATGGCGAAACCCTGTCTCTACTGAAAAATGCAAAAATTAGCGGGAAGTGGTGGCACACGCCTGTGGTCCCAGCTACTTGGGAGGCTGAGGCACGATAATCACTTGAACCCGGGAGATGGAGGCTACAGTGAGCTGAGATCGCACCACTGCACTCCAGCCTGGGTGACAGAGTGAGACCCTGTTTTCAAAAAAAAGAATGAGGGCAAGGGGGTGTGTGGAATGAATGGAAGGCAGAAGGTAGCTGCCCAAGACATGGGCAGAGAGGGCAGGCAGATGCTAATGCTAGCAGAGAGGGCAGGCAGGGCTTGAGGCTGAGATGGTGCTTGCTGGTTGAGTAGGGGGTTCCACATGGTTTTTCCCTGCCCTCACCTACTCCCCCTCCCCCCCAGAGAAGTGTTTGAACCAACAGTGGAAAGAGGTGAACTGGTAGTCAGGTACCGTGTGCGCAAGTCCTACAGTCGTCGGACCACTGAAGCTACCTGTAAGTGAACCCTATGCCCCACTGCCCTGGCCTGGGTCTAAAGGCTGTAAAGAATCTGGCCTGCTGGGCTTCTGTAGATGTGTGAGCCAAAAGTTTCTGAAGGCCTTGGGATACTAGAATGTCAGAACCACAGACCCTAGAAATAACAGATTTGTGGAACCACAAAGAACTTTCAAGGAATAGAATCTTAGACACAGTAAACCTTAGAAACACCAAGGCTGGGGGGGGAAGGGGGGAGGGACAGCATTAGGAAATATACCTAATGCTAAATGACGAGTTAATCGGTGCAGCAAACCAACACGGCACATGGATACATATGTAACAAACCTGCACATTGTGCATATGTACCCTAAAACCTAAAGTATAATAAAAAAAAAAAAAGCAATTAACTTGGGAACACAAACACATCCCCAATCTACTAAATTCGGAACATTCTCAGATTATAGCAAAAAAAAAAAAGAAACACCAAGGCTGGGTGTGGTGGCTCATGCCTGTAATCCTAGCGCTTTGGGGGGCTGAGGTGGGAGGATCACTTGAGCCCAGGAGTTCGAGACCAGCCTGGGCAGCATGGCGAAACCTTGTCTCTACCAAAAAAAAAAATTAGCCAGGTATGGTGGCGTGCCCCTGAACTCCCTTGTACTCCCTGTTACTCGGGAGGCTGAGGTAGGAGGATCACCTGAGCCCAGGGAGGTCGAGGCTGCAGTAAGCCGTGATCACACCACTGCACTCCAGCCTGGGTGACAGAGCAAGACCCTGTCTCAAAAAAGAAAAAAAAATAAAAGAAAGAAAAGAAACACCAAACCTCAGAGCCATTGGATCTTAGAAGATGTAATGATGATGATAATGATGAAGATAATGACAATCAAGAAGAAAACGATGATGATGATGAACTAACGTTGAGATTAGATGGTGATGATGTGATAATAATCGCAGGCAACCCTAGCACTACCTATGTGGCAGGCTCTGTTCTAAGCATTCTACATGTATCTCCTCGTTTAACCCTCAGAGCAACCCAAGGACACGGGTTTCTTTTTTCTTTTCTTTTCTTTTTTTTTTTTTTTTTTTGAGACAGAGTCTCACCCTATCACCCAGGCTGGGGCACAGTGGCACAGTCTCAGCTCACTGCAACCTCCACCTCCCAGGTTCAAGCAATTCTTATGCCTCGGCCTCCCGAGTAGCTGGGATTACAAGTGCATGGTACCACGCCTGGCTAATTTTTGCATTTTTAGTAAAGATGGGGTTTTACTAACCCTGTCTTTGTTGACCAGGCTGGTCTTGGAACTCCTGGCCTCAAGTGATCAACCTGCCTTGGCCTCCCAAAGTGCTGGGATAACAGGCGTGAGCCACCACGCCCAGCCAGAGGTGGGTTTCTTATCACCTTCACTTCACAGATGAGGCAGCTGTGGCATAGAGTGGTTAAGTCATTTGCCCAAGGCCACACAGCTTGTAAATTGGATAGCAATTTGAACCCAGGCACTTTTGCTCTGAAGTCTATACTTTTTTTTTTTTTTTTTGATGGAATCTTGCTCTGTCACCCAGGATGGAGTGCAGTGGCTTGATCTTGGCTCACTGCAACCTCCGCCTCCTGGATTCAAGCGATTCTTCTGCTTCAGCCTCCCAAGTAGCTGGGACTACAGGCGCATGCCACAATGCCTGGCTAATTTTTGTATTTTTAATGGAGACATGGTTTCACCATACTGGCCAGGCTGGTCTCGACCTCCTGACCCCGTGATCCACCTGCCTTGGCCTCCCAAAGTTCTGGGATTACAGGTGTGAGCCACCTCGCCCGGCCTGAAGTCTATACTCTGAACTGCCACACTCTACTACCTCTTGGAATTATAAATTGGTAGAGAGATAGAATCTATCTTGGCCTGAAAAATTATATGCATGTACTCTACACCCTTATACTTTTGAAATCATAAAATCTTAGAACTATAGACTCTCCATTAGAAGGCTGGAAAGGGATGCAAGGTCTCAGCTAAGGAGGGGATCTCAGAGGCCCAATCAAATGTCTTCTTTCGGCTGGGCGCAGTGGCTCACGCCTGTAATCCCAACACTTTGGGAGGCCCAGGCGGGCAGACACTTGAGGTCAGGAGCTCGAAACCAGCCTGGCCAACATGGCGAGACCCTGTCTCTACTAAAAATACAAAAATTAGCCAGATGTAATCTGTAATCCCAGCTACTTGGGAGGCTGAGGCAGGAGAATCGCTTGAACCTGGGAGGCGGAGGTTGCAGTGAGCTGAGATCGTGCCACTGCACTCCAGCCTGGGTGATAGAGCAAGACTCCGTCTCAAAAAAAAAAAAAAAAAAAAAGGAATCTCATCTTTCCAGTTAGGGAAACTGAAATCCAGAAAGAAAATGGAAGAGCTAGGTCTCTTCCTAGCGCACAGCGAGAAAGCCGCCAGAGCCCCAGGGGGATGTTTGGAAAGGGCTGGGAAAGACATTTATTTAAGAAGAGAAGGAAGAAGCAACGATGTCCCAGTGATTTAACTGAGTAACATACAGCAGCCATTCTCAGGGTGTGAGCCTGGTCCCCTGTGGTCCCAGAGACCTTTGCAGGGGGCCCAGAAGGTCAAATCTATTTTCATACTATTACCAAGACATTATTTGCCCTTTTGCTTTCTCATTCTCTCGTGAGCATTCAGCGCAGTTTTCCAGAGGCTCCCTGACATGGGATGATGTCATCTGACAGCTGATGATCACTCTGACAGCTGATGGACCTTGTGCTTGTATATTCTTGTTTTAAAAATCTATCAGGCTGGGCGCAGTGGCACATGCCTGTAATCCCACCACTTTGGGAGGCCAAGGTGGGCGAATTGCTTGAGGTCAGGAGTTTAAGACCAGCCTGAGCAACATGGTGAAACTCCATTTTTACTAAAATACAAAAACTAGCTGGGTGTGGTGGCGCATGCCTATAATCCTAGCTACTTGGGAGGCTGAGGAAAGAGAATCGCTTGAACCCGGGAGGCGGAGGTTGCAGCGAGCTGAGATTGTACCACTGGACTCCAGCCTGGGCAACAGAGTGAGACTCTGTCTCAAAAATAAATAAATAAATAAATAAATAAATAAATAAATAAATAAATAAACCTGATAGGTTTTCTTTTGAGGCCCAGGAGTTTGAAACCAGTGTGGGCAACATGGCAACACCCCATCTCTATTAAAAAAAAAAAAAAAACAAACACAAAAATTTGCCAGGTGTGGTGGTGCACACCTATAATTCCAGCTGCTCAGGAGGGTGAGGCAGGAGAATCACTTGAACCCGGGAGGTGGAGGTTGCAGTGAGCTGAGATTACACCACTGCACTCTAGCCTAGGCAACAGAGCGAGACTCGGTTTCAAAAAAAAAATTTTCTTTTTTTTAGAGATGGGGTCTGGCTATGTTGCCCAGGCTGATCTCCAACTCCAGGCCTCAACTGGTCCTCCTTCCTTGGCCTCCCAAGTTGCTGGGATTACAAGCGTGAACCACTGTGCCCAGCTAGTTTTATTTTTGAATACAGAAATATTGGTATATATGTAACATAAACAAAAGCTCTTTCTAGTCCTCAATAATTCTAACAATGTAAAGGTGTCCTGGTGTCAATTTGTTTGAGAATGATTATATAACAAAGAAAATGGATAAATTACAATTACATCCAACAACAACTAAATTAAAACTATTTCATAGACATCATGTTGAGGGAAAGAAGCCAGACACAAAAGAGAATATACTATGTGATTCCATTTTTATAACATTTCAAAACTAATCGATTATAACAGAAATCAAGAAAGTGGCTACCCCTAGGAGGGCAGGTCATGTTCTGTTCTTGGCCTGAGTGCTAGTTACACATTTGTGTTTGATTTGTGAAAATCCACTGAGTTGGCCGGGCGTGGTGGCTCACGCCTGTAATCCCAACACTTTGGGAGGCCAAGGTGGGCAGATCACCTGAGGTCGGGAGTTCCAGACCAGCCTGACCAACATGGAGAAATCCTGTCTCTACTAAAAATACAAAATTAGCCCGGCGTAGTGGCACATGCCTGTACTCGGGAGGCTGACGCAGGAGAATCGCTTGAACCTGGGGGGCGGAGGTTGCGGTGAGCCGAGATTGCACCACTGCACTCCAGCCTGGGCAACAGGAACGAAACTCCATCTCAAAAAAAAAAAAAAAAAGAAAAGAAAATCCACTGAGTTGCTTACTTATGATTTGTGCAGATTATACTTCAATAAAAAGAAATATTTTTGTGTGTGTGTTTTGTTTGAGACGGGGTCTTGCTCTGTCACCCAGGCTGGGGTGCAGTGGCATGAGCTCGGCTCACTGCAGCCTCCACCCCTGGGCTCAAGTGATCCTCCAACCTCAGCCTTCTGAGTAGCTGGGACTATAGGTGCATGCCACCACACATGGCTAGCTTTTGTATTTTTTTGGAGAGACGGGGATTTGCCATGTTGTCCAGGCTGGTTTTGAATTCCTGGACTCAAGTGATCCACCGGCCTCTGCCTCCCGAAGTGCTGGGATTACAGGCTTGAGCCACTGCGTCCAGCAAAAGAAATATTTTTATTTTATTTTATTTTATTTTATTTTTGAGACGGAGTCTTGCCCTGTCACCCAGGCTGGAGTGAAGTGGTGCGATCTCAGCTCACTGCAACCTCTGTCTCCTGGGTTCATGTGATTTTCCTGCCTCAGCCTCCCCAGTAGCTGGGACTACAGGCATGTGCCACCACACACAGCTAATTTTTGTATTTTTTTGTAGAGACAGAGGTTCGCCATGTTGCCCAGGCTGGTCTTGAACTCCTGGACTCAAGTGATCCACCTGCCTCTGCCTCCCAAAGTGCTGGGATTACAGGCATAAGCCACTGTGCCTGGCAAAAGAAATATTTTTAACAACTGGTACAGCAGGGCACTGACCCATCAGGTGCCCACTGGAGCAAGAGTGTGGCCAGGCTTTACCCCTTTAGTTCCCTTTGAGGGAAGGTTCAGGGGGTCCAGAGGAGGAGCTGGGGTGGAAGTGGCGGGGTGCTCAGGGCAGTAGCTAATTTTAAATTAGTGCAGAAGTATGTCAGTGTTTCAACAATGGGTCTATCCCTACTGGCGAGTGAATGTCACCTGAATGTCAGCCCTGCCCCATGACTCTGTCCACCCCAACCTTGCATGCAGTGAACAGCCTGGGCATCAGTGAAGAGCTGAAGGAGAAGCTGCGAGATGTGATGGTGGACCGGCACAAGGTGGCCCTGGGGAAGACTCTGGGAGAGGGTGAGTCCCCCCGCAGCATACACACATCCTTCTGAACTTCTGAGATCCTGCACTTCCACACTCCCATCTAACTATAGGAAATACAGTGCCCACGGGCCCTCTGAGGTCAATGTCTCCCTCTGGCCCCCCACAGGAGAGTTTGGAGCTGTGATGGAAGGCCAGCTCAACCAGGACGACTCCATCCTCAAGGTGGCTGTGAAGACGATGAAGAGTGAGTTATGCGCACACGTGTAGGACCCCCAGCCCCTTCCCTATGCCCCTGAGACAGAAGAGAGCAGAAAAGTTAACAGCAAGTTAGCCATAGCCTAGAACTTCCGGTGTTTCCAGATAGGCAATGGAGCCCCTGCCAGGTACCTCAATAGAAGGAACTGAATATGGGGAGATTAGTACAAAGGTGGGAGATGGGTTGAAGGAACAACTGAGGACAGGGAGGGAAACCAGAGATGAGCAGCAGCAGGAAGTCACTTCCCCCACTAGGCCTGAAGGGGAGAGGGAGCAAGTGGTGTTACCAGAATCCACAGCTAGGGACACCAGGCAGGAGCTGGTATCACAGAGTTAGAGGCTGCTCTGTGGGAGCTAAAAACCCAGAAGAGCACTTTGGGAGGCTGAGGCAGCAGATCGCTTGAGTCCAGGAGTTTGAGACCAGCCTAGGCAATATGGTGAAACTACATGTCTATGAAAAAAAATAATAGTAACAAAAAATTAGCTGGGCACGGTGGCACACGCCTGTAGTCCCAGCTACTTGGGAGGCTGAGGTAGGAGAATCGCTTGAGTCTGGGTGGCAGAGGTTGCAGTGAGCTGTGATCATGCCACTGCACTCCAATCTGGGTGACAGAGTGGGACTTTGTCTTAAAAAAATAAAACACACATGGCTGGGTGTGGTGGCTCACGTCTGTAATCCCAGCACTTTGGGATGCCAAGGCGGGTGGATCATCTGAGGTCAGGAGTTCGAGACTGGCCTGATTTACTTAGTGAAACCCCACCTCTACTAAAAATATAAAAATTAGCCAGGCGTGGTGACAGGCGCCTGTAATCCCAGCTACTCGGGAGGCTGAGGCAGGGGAATCACTCGAACCCAGCAGGCGGAGCTTGCAGTGAGCCGAGATCGTGCCACTGTACTCCAGCCTGGGCGACAGAGCGAGACTCCGTCTGAAAAAAAAAAAAAAAAAATTAAAACACACACACGCACACCTGGGAGACACAACCACCACCAAGGGAATACCAGAAGCAGAGAGAGGGTGAAATACCCTGGCTTCTCCCTTTCTCCCCACTACCTGCCAGTATCCCATCAGGGCCTACCTCCCATTGGCAAATCCCAAGAGGAAACCACTAGGAAAGGGAGCCTGGGAAATGTAGTTTTCAGGGGCCGGCTCACTGTGATACATAGTGGAGCGGGAGAAGCTCTAGAATGAGGCATACCTGGCTGAATCATTTACCAGCTATGCGATCTCAGGCAAATGACTTTCCCTCTCTGAGTCTCCCACTTGTCATCTGGAAAAAAGGACCCTAATGTCCCCACCTTCCAAAGCTGTTGTGAGGCAAAGCACTTCATGCTGAGGGTGGCAAGTAGGACATGCTTGTTAATGTGGACTAGGACTATATTATTTACATTGTCAGAGAGGGCAGGAGCCATTTCAGGGTTACACAGCATAGGAAGTCCAGGGCTAAGTTCTTCACACGCAAGGAAGGAGAAGCATAGGGGGTTCAGATTGGGGCTGGTGGTGAGTAGAGAATGATCGTTTCTGAATTACGGGGCTTAAAAGCTTGGGCTATGAAGTCATTACCCACTCATTCGTTCATTATTGAGCACCTCCTGTCTACCGGGTTATTTTGTTTGTTTGTTTTGCTTTGTTTTGTTTTGTTTTGTTTTGAGGAGGAGTCTCTGCTGTCTAGGCTGAAGTGCGGTGGCGCGATCTCGGCTCGCTGCAACCTCTGCCTCCCGAGTTCAAGCAATTCTCCTGCCTCAGCCTCCCAAGTAGTTGGATTACAGGCGCGCGCCACCACACCCAGCTAATTTTTGTATTTTTAGTAAAGATGGGGTTTCACTATGTTGGCCAGGCTGGTCTCGAACTCCTGACCTCAGGTGATCTGCCTACCTCGGCCTCCCAAAGTGCTGGGATTACAGGCATGAGCCACTGCACCCAGCCTCAGGTTATATTTTTTGTTTTTTTGTTTTTGTTTTTTGAGACAGGCTGTCACCAGGCTGGAGTGCAGTGGCATGACCTCAGCTCACTGCAACCTCCGCCTCCCAGGTTCAAGTGATTCTCCTGCCTCAGCCTCTTGAGTAGCTGGGACTACAGGTGTGCGCCACCACACCCAGCTAATTTTTGTGTTTTTAGTAGAGACGGGGTTTCACCATGTTGGCCAGTATGGTCTCTATCTCTTGACCTCATGATCCACCTGCCTCGGCATCCCAAAGTGCTGGGATTACAGGTGTGAGCCACCACACCCGGCCTATGTTTTCTGTTTTTTGAGACAGAGTCTTGCTTGTCACCCAGGCTGGAGAGCAGTGGCAGGATCACAGCTCACTGTAGTCTCAACCTCTGAGGCTCAAGCGATCCTCCCCACTCAGCCTCCCACTGGTAATAGTCTTGGCCTGGGTCTGAATCCCAGCCGTGCAACCTTGGGCAAGTCATTTTGCCTCTGTGAGCCACAGTGTCCTGAACTGTTAAATGGGATGATACTTGTATGGGTCCCCAGGGCAGGTAGAGAAGTGCTGGGAAGCAGCCTGGGTGGTTGTGAGCAGGTGAACCCTGGAGCCAGACTGCCCGGGTTTGAGATCTGCCTCTTCTACCTCCAAGCTGTGTGTTCCCTTAGGCAGACTCCTAACCTTTTTGTGCCTTGCTTTCTTCATCTTTAAAATAAAGATAGGCCAGGGACAGTGGCTCATGCCTGTAATCCCAGTGCTTTGGGAGGCCGAGGTGGGAGGATCACTTGAGGCTGGGAGTTTGAGACCAGCCTGGACAACATAGCAAGACTGCCTCTCTTAAAAAATTGGCTGGGCATGGTGGCTCACACTTGAAATCCTAGCACTTTGGGAGGCCAAAGCAGGCAGATCACTTGAGGTGGGGAGTTTGAGACCAGCCTGGCCAACATGGTGAAACCCCGTTTCTACTAAAAATACAAAAATTAGCTGGGCATGGTGGTGCATGCCTGTAATCCCAACTACTCGGGAGGCTGAGGCATGAGAATCACTTGAACTGGGGAGGCAGAGGTTGCAGTGAGCCAAGACTGCGCCATTGCACTCAAGCCTGGGGGACAAGGGCGAAACTCCATCTCAAAAAAAAAAAAAAATTATCCGGGATGGTGGTGCGTGCCTGTGGTCCCAGCTACTCAGGAAGGCAAGCCTAGGAGTTCGAGCCTACAGTGAGCTGTGATTGCTGTGATCGCATCCATCCTGGGTGACAGCACAAGACCCTGTCTCAAAAAAAAAAAAAAAAGAAAAAAACAATGAAATGGGAATGATAATAGTAGCACCTGAGATTAAATGAGTTAATATATATAAAGTTGGCCAAGTGTGGTGGCTCACGCCTGTAATCCTAGCACCTTGGGAGGCCGAGGCGGGCAGATCATGAGGTCAGGAGATCGAGACCATCCTGGCTAACACAGTGAAACCCCATCTCTACTAAAAATACAACAAATTAGCCGGGTGTGGTGGCATGCGCCTGTAGTCCCAGCTACTCGGGAGGCTGAGGCAGGAGAATTGCTTGAACCTGAGAGGTGGAGGTTGCAGTGAGCCGAGATCAAACCACTGCACTCCAGCCTGGGCAACAGAGTGAGACTCCATCTCAAAAAAAAAAAAAAAAATATATATATATATATATATATGTATATATATATATACACACACACACACACACATATAAAGTGCTGAGTATGGTGCCTGGTACTTACTAATCATGTTTGATGAAGATGAGTGATGATGATGATGATGGAGTGGAGGTAGAAGGAGAGTCCTCCCTCTCCTCCCCTCCTCCTCACCCACCTTTCTCTCTCCCTCAAGTTGCCATCTGCACGAGGTCAGAGCTGGAGGATTTCCTGAGTGAAGCGGTCTGCATGAAGGAATTCGACCATCCCAACGTCATGAGGCTCATCGGTGAGAGAGGGGCAGATTCAAGGGGTCTACAAGCCCCATGGGGGCCATAACAGAGGGAAGAGCCCTGCTTCTGGCCCTGGGAAGATCAAACTTCCAGGCTTCCTGCTCCCGCTCCTTCAGGGTCAGCAAGCTTCCCCCTCCTAGTCTCCCTCAGCTTGGAATGCGACCTCTGACCATTCCCAGAAATAGCCGACCTCCCCAGGAGGGCTCCGGAAACGTCCCTGGGAACTCTGCTGGAAACGGCTTCTCTGCAGCTTGGTCCTTGCCACCGCCACTACCCCCCAAACAATATGGTGGCCAGATTGGATGGGGAGTGAGAAGGAGAGGCTGGAGGCTGGCTGGTGGGGGGCTTGGCTTCCCCTTCTGCCCAGCAGGAATGACAGGGCTACCTGGGGGGCTCAGGTGTCTGTTTCCAGGGTTCTGAACGAGAGAGCTTCCCAGCACCTGTGGTCATCTTACCTTTCATGAAACATGGAGACCTACACAGCTTCCTCCTCTATTCCCGGCTCGGGGACCAGCCAGTGGTAAGGGGCATTTAATCATCCAGTCTACGAATATTAACTGAGCATCTATCAGGTACCCAGTGCTGCTCAGACCCTGGGAAGACTAGGGTGACCAGGAGCTTGCTCTCCTGGAACATGTCTTCCAGCAGGGGAGGGGCGGACGATAAACAAGCTAATAAATACCTAAGCGAGATTATTTAAATGTTTAAGTGCTAGGAAGGAAATACAGTAGGACGGATGATAAGGAGGCCAGGCAGTGAATTTGGGTGGACGTGGAAGATCTTGCCGAGGAGGTGACTGTGAAGGAGTTGGGGCTGGGGGGATGTCTGGAGATCTGGGCAGGAAGCGACCCCAACAAAGTGCACAGCATAGGCAAAGGCTTGGATGTAGGAATAATCATCGTTTGTCTGAAGACCAGACAGGAGTCTGGTGGGAGTGTCAGTCAAGGGCAAGAACATAGGCGATCAAGTCCAAGAGGAAGGCTGGAGCAAGTTTATAGGAACTTGCAGGCCATGGAGAGGGGTTGGGTTGAATCGTCAGGGCCATGGGAAACCACTGCGGGCAGAGCTAGGCTTGCACAGAGGGATGGAGGGAAGAGGGATCGCATCAAGGACTCTGTTGACCTCTCCTCCCACGTGCCTTGGCTCCCCAGTACCTGCCCACTCAGATGCTAGTGAAGTTCATGGCGGACATCGCCAGTGGCATGGAGTATCTGAGTACCAAGAGATTCATACACCGGGACCTGGCGGCCAGGAACTGCATGTGAGTGCCTTTCAGGGACACCCCCCGCTGCTCCTGCACTCCCTGAGGGAGTTCCCTCCCTCCTTCTTAGGATGGAAGCAGGGCTAGACACCCACGGAGGGCAGGTCAGAACTCAGGACCAGGAAAGTCAGTAAGGGGGTCTGGGAAGGCTTCCTGGAGGAGGTGAGTCCTGAACTGAGATCTGGAAGGAGCATTTGGATGCGGAGAGGGAAGAGACCAGAAGGTGGGCTCAGTGCACAGCATGAGGTGAGCAGAGGGGCTGAGGTGACCGATGGGGGTGGGGACACATGAGCTGCATCTCTGTCCCGCTCCATGCTGGGTGTCTTGCCTGGGGCTGCCCTTTGGAAGCGGCCACACTGGATAAGGAAACCAACTCTCCACCAATGGACAAGCAGAAAATATGCCAGACGGGGCGCAGTGGCTCACGCCTGTAATCCCAGCACTTTGGGAGTCCGAGGCGGGTGGATCACTTGAGGCCAGGAGTTCGAGACCAGCCTTGGTGAAACCCCCTGTCTACTAAAAACACAAAATTCAGCCAGGTGTGGTGGTGTGTGCCTGTAATCCCAACACGAGAATTGCTTGAACCCAGGAGGTGGAGGTTGCAATGAGCCGAGATCGCATCACTGCACTCCAGCCTGGGCGACAGAGCAAGACTCTGTCTCAAAAAAAAAAAAAAAAGAAAGAAAGAAAATAGTAACCTGTAGTCCCAGCCATTCCCAAGGCTGAGGTGAGAGGATTGCTTGAGCCTCAAGACCAGCCTGGGTAACAACAACAAGACACCATCTCAAAAAAAAAAAGAAAAGAAAGAACAAAAAATCCCCCAAAAGCCAGAATAGAAGGTAAGGGGAGGGTAGAGCGTGGAGGGAATGGAACCACAGAGTTAGAATATTAGCCTCGGCCAGGTGCAGTGGCTCACATCTATAATCCCAGCCCTTTGGGAGGCTGAGGCGGGAGGATCACTTGTACCCAGGAGTTCAAGGCCAGCCTGGACAACATAGTGAACCCTGTCTCTACAAAAAATTAATTAGCTGGGCATGGTGGTGTATACCTGTGGTCCCAGCTACTTGGGAGGCTGAAGTGGAAGGACTGCTAGAGCCCAGGAGGTTGAGGCTGAAGTCAGCCATGATGGTATCACTTCCCTACTGCCTGGGCAACAGGGCAAGACCCCATCTCAAAAAAAATTGATGTATATTTTACATACACTAAAATATACACATCATATATGTGCAGCTCAGCTCAATGAATTTTTATGGGTATAGACCCATGTAACCACTAGATCAAGGTAAAGAATATTTCTTAGCCCCAGCAGGCTCCTTCATGCCTCTTCCTCTTCCCAATCACTACTGCCAAGTGGTACCTACTATCCTGACTTCTCAGTGCTAGTTTCACCTGTTTTGAAGTCATACAAATGGGATCATGCAGTTTGTACTGCTTTGTGTCTGGCTTCTATGGCTCAGCATGATGTTTTTGAGATGAATCTGTGGAGGGGTAGTTTGCTCTTTTTCTTTGCTGTGTGGTATGGTATTCCATCATATGAATGTCCTGTGGATTTTCTTTTCTTTTTTTCTCTTTCTTTTTTTTTCTTTCTTTTCTTTCTTTTTCTCTCTCTCCTTTCTTTTTCTTTCTTTTCTTTCTCTTCCTTTCTCTTTCTATCTCCTTCCATCCTTCCTTCCTTCCCTGCCTCCCTCTCTCTTTCTTTCCCTTTTTTTCTTTCCTTTCTTTTTTGTTTTGACAGAGTCTTACTCTGTCCTTTAGGGTGGGGTGCAGTGGCATGATCACAGCTCACTGTAGCCTCCAGCTCCTGGCTCAAGATATCCTTCTGCCTCGGCCTCCTAAGTAGCTGGAACTACAGACATGTGCCACCATGTCCAGCTAATTTTTAAATTTTTTTGTAGAGACAGGGTCTTGCTTTGTTTTCCAGGCTGGTCTTGAACTCCTAGCCTCAAGTGATCCTCCCGCCTTGGCCTCCCAAGGTGCTGAAATTACAAGCTTGAGCGACTGTGCCTGTTTTTTTTGTTCGTTTGTTTTGTTTTGTTTTGTTTTTGAGATGGAGTCTCACTCACTCTGTTGCCCAGGCTGGAGGGCAGTGGTGTGATCTCAGCTCACTGCAGCCTCCGCCTACTGGGTTCAACTGATTCTCTTGCTTCAGCCTCCCAGGTAGCTGGGATTTCAGATGTGCACCAACACACCTGGCTAATTTTTGTACTTTTAGTAGAGACAAAGTTTCACCATGTTGGCCAGGCTGGTCTCGAACTCCTGACCTCAAGTGATCCACCTGCCTTGGCCTCCCAAAGTGCTGGGATTACAGGCACCAGCCACCGTGCCCAGCCATGTTCTGTTTCTTAATCTGGGTGCTGGTTACATGGGTATGTGTGTGTGTGAAAATTCAGTGAGCTGCTCACTTATGACTTGTGCACATTTCCATATGTACAGTATACTTCAAGAAAAAAAATTTCATCAAGGAATCAAACCCAAGGAAGGACCTTAGAATCTAACAAAGAGCCAAAGTTGGGAAGTCCTGAGGAAGCCCTTTGTCCCATCCTTACTTGACAGAGTGAACAAGAACTAAAGCAGTTCCCTTCTGGACTGGGATGAAGGTTTGGGAGACAGATGCCCACCCACAGCCAGGACAGTGAGGCGAGGAGGTGCAGATGTGTCTGAGAGCTAGGGCAGGCTTCCTGGTGGAGGTGACCGATGCCCTGACCCTGTTCCTTTCCCCAATCCAAACAGGCTGAATGAGAACATGTCCGTGTGTGTGGCGGACTTCGGGCTCTCTAAGAAGATCTACAATGGGGACTACTACCGCCAGGGACGTATCGCCAAGATGCCAGTCAAGTGGATTGCCATTGAGAGTCTAGCTGACCGTGTCTACACCAGCAAGAGCGATGTGGTATGTGCACCCCCTCCAAGAGTGGGGAACCATGGGAGGGCATGGCCTGACCGTCACACACTACGCCTGGGTGGCTGTGGATGCAAGGGGTCACAGGGACAGGTGGGCTTCCCTTTGTAGGGGCTTGTCCACATGGGCTGGGCATGTCCTGGGGTATGGTGGGCATCTCTGAATAGTGGTGTGTACATGCCCAGGATAAATACAGGCTCACGTGTGCATGGTAGCAGTGTAGACAGTTTAGGTTAGAAGAAGCTGCAGTGATTATGCGTGCATGTGCACACACTCATAGAATGTGGACAGCCAGGGTGTGCAGAGTGGCCCATGAGCTCATGTGTCCATGAAGTGTGTATATGTGTGTGATGGTGAACATGTGTATGCATCCACAAAACTTACTTATTCATGTGTATACCCATGTCAAATACTTTATATATATATTTTTCTTTTTTTGAGATGGAGTCTCGCACTGTCACCCAGGCTGCAGTGCAGTGGCATGATCTCAGCTCACTGCAACCTCTGCCTCCCGGGTTCAAGCAATTCTCCTGCCTCAGTCTCCCGAGTAGCTGGGATTACAGGTGCCCACCACCATGCCTAGCTAATTTTTGTATTTTTAGTAGAGACGGGGTTTCACTATATTGGCCAGGCTGGTCTCAAACTCCTGACCTCAGGCGGTCCGCCCACCTCAGCCTCCCAAAGTGCTGGGATTACAGGCCTCAGCCATCGCACCCGGCTAAAGTATTATGTTTCTATGAATACTTGTGACACTCCCAGAGGATGGTTGTGAACATGTGTACATAAGTATGGGTGTACCCATGAACCTGGGTATTGGTGCGGGTGATTCTGTGCAGGAGAGACCGTCTAATTCCCTCTGCCCCTCACAGTGGTCCTTCGGGGTGACAATGTGGGAGATTGCCACAAGAGGCCAAACCCCCTATCCAGGCGTGGAGAACAGCGAGATTTATGACTATCTGCGCCAGGGAAATCGCCTGAAGCAGCCTGCGGACTGTCTGGATGGACTGTGAGGACCCTTAGGTTTCCCCCAACCCAGAATTCATTCCAAACCCCTGACTACCCCCACATGGCCCTCACAGGTCCAGGACTCTCTATAACCCAGAGAGAATCCCTGAGAATGCTGAGTGACTCATTTGCCCCTCACCAATGCTCTGAGTAGGGCCACCACTAGCCAGTGGGGTGCAAATCAGCTAAAGGCACCCTTTCCTCCTTTGTCTGTGTCTGGGATGTGGGCTGAATCAGCCCCCTGGCTCCCCACCCCCAAGCCAGGTATCCTTGGATAGTGAATAACAGCACAGTCTTACCTGGTCGCCCTGCCTTTGGGACATGCACTCCCAGAGACTTCTCATTCCAGACTCCTGAGCACACCACGCTTCCCCCACATGCTCCTCAACACCTGAGACTCTCTGCAAACCCTTCAGTTTGTTTTATTGGCCTTCTCCAGACTCAGGTCTCCTCTGAGATGTTTGCAGGATCCTTTAGGGAATGCTTATCAAACTTTGCAATATTGGAGCATGTGGAGAAGGCCGCGACATTTAGCCAGCACTTTGAGGGTAAAGACAGGATGACTTTGGGTCAGGAGGAGACAGCCTGGGGCGTCAGACTCCTCAGTCCACCTTGGGTACTCCAAGAGCTGAGAGGAGTAAAAATAACAGCTAACATTTTTATAGAACTGACTAGAAGGCACTGTTTTAGGTGCCTGGCATGTGTTAAATCATTTGGTCCTTACCACAGCCATATGATGTAGATAGGTATCATCATGATGCCCATTTTGCAGATGAGAAAACCCAGTCCTGGCCAGGCGCGGTGGCTCACGCTTGTAATCCCAGCACTTTGGGAGGCCGAGGCGGGCAGATCACCAGGTCAGGAGATCGAGACCACGGTGAAACCCCGTCTCTACTAGAAATACAAAAAAAAATTAGCCGGGCGTGGTGGCAGGCGCCTGTAGTCCCAGCTACTCAGAGAGGCTGAGGCAGGAGAATGGCGTGAACCCGGGAGGCAGAGCTTGCAGTGAGCCGAGATCGCGCCACTGCACTCCAGCCTGGGAGACAGAGCAAGACTCTGCCTCAAAAAAACTGAGAAAAAAAAAAAAAAAAAAAGAGAAAACCCAGTCCTACAGGGAGGGTAATTTTTTTTTTTTTTTATTTGAGTCTCGCTCTGTCACCCAGGCTGGAGTGCAATGGTTTGATCTCAGCTCACTGCAACCTCCCAGGTTCTAGCGATTCTCTTGCCTCAGCCTCCCAAGTAGCTGGGACTACAGGCGTGTGCCACCATGCCCAGCTAATTTTTTTTGTATTTTTAGTAGGGACGGGGTTTCACCATGTTAGCCAGGATGGTCTTGATCTCCTGACCTCATGATCCACCCGTCCCAGCCTCCCAAAATGCTGGGATTACAGGTGTGAGCCTCCACGCCCAGTCTGGGAGGGTGATTTATTTGCCAAAGATTGCACAGCTGGTGTGTTTGTTATCTATATCCCCAAATCAAGTAGTTTAAAACAACACATGTGTATTATCTCACACAATTTCTGAAAGTTGGATACTGGGAACAGCTTAGCAGGGTGATTTTGGTTCAGGATCTCTAATGAAGTTACAAAGATATCATCGGGGGCTGCAGTCATCTGAAGGTTGGGACTGGAAGATTGCTTTCAAGGTGGCTTACTCACATGGCTGCAGCAGGAGGCTTCAGTTCATTGCCATCTGGACCCCTTTGTGGCACTGCTTGAGCTTACTCACAACATGGCAACCCAGGAGAAAGTGCAAGGAAGCCGCATGCCTTTTATGACCTAGTCTCAGAAGTCACACACACCATCACTTCTGCAAGTCACTAAGTCCTGCCCATGCTCAAGAGGAGAGGATTTATTCTCCATCTTTTGCAGGGAGGAGGGTCAAAGAATTTATGGACCTATTTTAAACCAGCACAGCTTGTAAGTGGCATAGCCAGGCTTTGATGCAAGTCTGTTCTGGGGAGCTGGGAAGGTCTGTTCTAGCAAAACCTCATCAGAATACTACTCCATACCCAGACAGGTTTCCCGAGACCCTCGCAGCTCCTGAGTCTCCCAGGACCCAACTCAGAAATTCTTGGGAATTCCCAAATCCCCATAGATGGCCTCAAACTGCTGAGGCTCCCTCTAACCCTCTAAAATGCCCCCAGTCCCCTGAGTGTCCTAAGATGTCCCCAGGCTCCCAGAATGCCCCCCTTCTGAGTCCCTGCTCAATCTCCCACCCCTCATTTTGCTGCCCTAGGTATGCCTTGATGTCACGGTGCTGGGAGCTAAATCCCCAGGACCGGCCAAGTTTTACAGAGCTGCGGGAAGATCTGGAGAACACACTGAAGGCCTTGCCTCCTGCTCAGGAACCTGACGAAATCCTCTATGTCAACATGGATGAGGGTGGAGGTTATCCTGAACCCCCTGGAGCTGCGGGAGGAGCTGACCCCCCAACCCAGCCAGACCCTAAGGATTCCTGTAGCTGCCTCACTGCAGCTGAGGTCCATCCTGCTGGACGCTATGTCCTCTGCCCTTCCACAACCCCTAGCCCCCCTCAGCCTGCTGACAGGGGCTCCCCAGCAGCCCCAGGGCAGGAGGATGGTGCCTGAGACAACCCTCCACCTGGTACTCCCTCTCAGGATCCAAGCTAGGCACTGCCACTGGGGGAAACTCCACCTTCCCACTTTCCCACCCCAGGCCTTATCCCCACTTGCAGCCCTGTCTTCCTACCTATCCCACCTCCATCCCAGACAGGTCCCTCCCCTTCTCTGTGCAGTAGCATCACCTTGAAAGCAGTAGCATCACCATCTGTAAAAGAAAGGGGTTGGATTGCAATATCTGAAGTCCTCCCAGGTGTTAACATTCCAAGACTCTAGAGTCTAAGGTTTAAAGAGTGTAGATTCAAAGGTTCTAGGATTCAAAGATGCTATGAGTCTTTGGTTCTAAGGACCTAAAATTCCAAAGTCTCTAATTCTATTAAAGTGCTAAGGTTCTAAGGCCTACTTTTTTTTTTTTTTTTTTTGAGATAGAGTCTCATTGTGTCACCCAGGCTGGAGTGCAGTGGTGCAATCTCGCCTTACTGCAACCCTCGCTTACCTAGTTCAAGTGATTTTCCTGCCTTGGCCTCCCAAGTAGCTGGGATTATAGGTGTGTGCCACCACACCCGGCTAATTTTTGTATTTTTAGTAGAGACAGGGTTTCACTATGTTGGCCAGGCTGGTCCAAAACTCCTGACCTCAAGTGATCTGCCCACCTCAGCCTCCCAAAGTGCTGAGATTACAGGCATGAGCCACTGCACTCAACCTTAAGACTTACTGTTCTAAGGCTCTGACATTCTGTGGTTTTAGATTTTCTGGTTCTAACATTTTTGATAAAGCCTCAAGGTTTTAGGTTCTAAAGCTCTAAGATTCTGATTTTAGGATCTAAGGCTCTATGATTCTAGATGTTTATTTTTCTAGAGTTCAGAGTCCTTAAAATGTAAGATTATAGATTCTAAAGATTCTATAATTCTAGACATGGAGGTTCTAAGGCCTAGGATTCTAAAATTTGATGTTCTAAGGCTCTGAGAGTCTAGATTCTCTGGCTGTAAGGCTCTAGATCATAAGCCTCCAAATGTTGTCTTCTCAAGTTCTAAGATTCTAATGATGATCAATTATAGTTTCTGAGGCTTTACGATAATAGATTCTCTTGTATAAGATCCTAGATCCTAAGGGTCGAAAGCTGTAGCATCTGCAATTCAAAAGTTCCAAGAGTCTAAAGATGGAGTTTCTAAGGTCCGGTGTTCTAAGATGTGATATTCTAAGACTTACTGTAAGATCTTAGATTCTCTGTGTCTAAGATTCTAGATCAGATGCTCCAAGATTCTAGATGATTAAATAAGATTCTAATGGTCTGTTCTGTTTCAAGGCACTATAGATTCCATTGGTCCAAGATTCTGGATCCTAAGCATCTAAGTTATAAGACTCTCACACTCGGTTGTGACTAACTAGACACCAAAGTTCTAATCATTTCTAATGTTGGACACCTTTAGGTTCTTTGCTGCATTCTGCCTCTCTAGGACCATGGTTAAGAGTCCAAGAATCCACATTTCTAAAATCTTATAGTTCTAGGCACCGTAGTTCTAAGACTCAAATGTTCTAAGTTTCTAAGATTCTAAAGGTCCACAGGTCTAGACTATTAGGTGCAATTTCAAGGTTCTAACCCTATACTGTAGTATTCTTTGGGGTGCCCCTCTCCTTCTTAGCCATCATTGCTTCCTCCTCCCCTCCTGTGGGGGTGTGCCCCCTTCAAGCCTGTGCAATGCATTAGGGATGCCTCCTTTCCCGCAGAGGATGGACGATCTCCCACCTTTCGGGCCATGTTGCCCCCCCGAGCCAATCCCTCACCTTCTGAGTACAGAGTGTGGACTCTGGTGCCTCCAGAGGGGCTCAGGTCACATAAAACTTTGTATATCAATGAGCTTCTGTCTCCTCTTGTCTCCTTTTAGCTGTGATGTGGCCCCATTCCCTGGCAATTCAGTTCCCCCATCAGAAAAAAGAAGAGCTTGGTGGGGTCTTGGAATTCTGTCCTCACTAGAGAGGGTAGAAATGAACAGATAGACAAAAAGACACACAAGCAAAGAGATGCAGGTTCTCAGAAATCCCCAGTGAGGAACTGGCATACAGATCCAGGATCACAGACACAGACACACACACACACTGGTCCCCCGCAAAGCAACAGACATACCCGGGAGGACCTGGTCACAAATACAAAGAATGAAATTCTGGATCACAGACACACACACACCTGTCCCCCGCAAAGTAACAGACACATGAATTAATGGACACACCCGGGAGGACCTGGTCACAAATACAAAGACTGAAATTCAGACGCATAGAGTAACACAGACACACAGAATTACACAGACACAAGCATATTTACAAACATGCTCAGGCAGATACCCGCCACGAATAGGAAGAGCCACAGACCCAGAGTCAAGTGACACAAATACTCAAGAGACATGTAGAGTACAACAGGTACTCACAGCCCCGAACGTTCAGACTGACATAGAAACACAGGCACAGAACACCTCCGATCATCACGGACCCACAAAGGGCCTCCAGCCAAGACCAGCCCACCGTGTCTGGCACGCACTCGCGAGAGGGCGTTCGCGGGTGTGGCCGGCAGCAAATGGAGAAACCCTTGGCAGCGCCCGGACGCCCTCCAGTGGCGGCTCCTGAGAACCGGGGACAGTTCAATCCGGGCCACAAACTTTTTTAGAACAAATCATTGTGGGAAGCTGGGAGGAGAGAGAGAGAGAGGAAGTCGGACGTGGGCGAGGGGCGGGGTGTCTGGACTGGAACCTCTGGGCCCACGTGAGTGTCTGTCCCGCTGCTGAGTGGGTGCTATGTGTCTGGGTTGCTGTAGTGTTCGCTTGTAGTGCAACTATCCTGTGTTATCTTTATTATTCAATGCCGCCTGCCTCTGCGGACCGTAGTGGGCACATCTACACTGCAGCGGGGTGCCTTACCCAAAGCAGATCGGAATTGGGGCCGGGCGCGGTGGCTCACACCTGTAATCCCAGCACTTTGGGAGGCCGAGGCGGGCGGATCACTTGAGGTCAGGAGTTCGAGAGCAGCCTGGCCAACATGGTGAAACCCCGTCTCTACTAAAAATACAAAAATTAGCCGGGCGTGGTGGCGGGGACCTGTAATCCCAGCTACTCGGAAGGCTGAGGCAGGAGAATCGCTTGAACACGGGAGGCGGAGGTTGCGGTGAGCTGAGATCGAGGCCCTGCACTCCAGCCTGGGCAACAAGAGCGAGACTCCGTCTCAAAAAAAAAAAAAAAGAACAACAAAAAAAAGAACTGGATGCGTCTGATCTGACGCACGCCTGTTTGTTGACGTCTGCGGGGTGTGCCTTTGTCTAAGTAGAGATAGTGTGTGGCTTCTGCGGGCTTAACGTGTGGCTCAGGAGGCAGTGGGCGTCTGCATCATGTAGCCCGATTGCGTCTTACTCGAGTTTTGTTTTCTGAGTTAGAGGCGACAGGTGGTGCAGCGTTAGACACTGGGAAGCTCTGTGGCTTTTGTATTCCTGAGCGCGAAGGTTAATGACGGATCCGTGAGGTTGAGCTTGTCGGTACAGACGCCAGACAGCCCAATTTACGGGAATAGCCGATTAGAGAATTCGGGAGAGCGGTCGGTGAACTTCTGGATGTCTTTCGGGAGGGGAAGGCTCTATGGTCACGTGCAGAGCGCCGGTTCCACGTCAGGTACCCGACCATAGAGCAAGGCGGCCGCGGACTACCCAAGGGAAGGGGAGGCCGTGTCCTTTACAACTTGCCTCCCGTTGTTAGTCTAGTCTCTATAGCCAAACCTTCGGGACTCTCTAAAGTCAAAATTTTGCTTTTCCTAAAGGAAACTGGGTTCCTTCCCGATTACGAACTGTGTATCCACTTAATCTTTATTTCGTATACCTCCTCCTACAGCGAAATTTGTGAGGCAGTCCTCTGAAGCACGGCCAATCTGGTGAACTTTTCCTAAAACAAGCCATCTCTTCCAGCTTTAGTGAGCTAAGACAATAACTGCGATTGGTGGGCAAATTGTTTTGAAACCGCCCTAACGGCAAGGGGCGGGCCCCTGGTGAATTCATCTCTTTCCGGTTTCTTAAAGGCAACAGGAAGGAGGGGTTTCTGCCGACCCTCCATTTGATTGGTTCTAGTGGTTTTACCCGCTCGGACTCCTCAAGGGGCGGGAGATGTAGACCAATCGGAATGTGTGTTACAGAGACACTTAGTTTGATGAAAGGACTGCGCAGGAAAGACCGTGGGACGCCCATTCTGAGATCTCACCGTTGATTGGTCCAAATCGTTACTCCCTTATTTTCATTGGGCCTTACGGCAGCCGGCGCGCGAGAGCTACCCAATCAGCACCCGCTCCGCCTCCTGCCTTTTCCCGCCCTCCGCTTCGTTCTCGGCTTCGACGTAGGCCAATGCTTCCTCCCCGGTAGCTCCTAGGCCTTGTCGTGGCCGTTGTTTTGAAAGCCGCGCTCTGATTGGCTAGGTTTCCGGGCCCGCGCCCGTTGCCCCACGCACTGACCAATTGGCACTCATGTTACATCGGACGAGGCACGGGTGAGGGGGGAGGCGGTGGCGGCGGCCATTTTGAGCCGCCGCCGCCATTGGAGTGGGCCCCCCCCCTTTCCCCCTTCGCCTCCTGACAGGAAAGGTTTAAGGGGGACAGAGCCCTGGGAGGCCGGGCCGGGCTCGGGGGCCACCCCGGGGGCCCGGGCCATGGATGTGCGCCGTCTGAAGGTGAACGAACTTCGCGAGGAGCTGCAGCGCCGCGGCCTGGACACTCGAGGCCTCAAGGCCGAGCTTGCTGAGCGGCTGCAGGCGGCGTTGGAGGCCGAGGAGCCTGACGACGAGCGGGAGCTCGACGCCGACGACGAACCGGGGCGACCCGGGCACATCAACGAGGAGGTCGAGACCGAGGGGGGCTCCGAGCTGGAGGGGACCGCGCAGCCACCGCCGCCCGGGCTGCAGCCGCACGCGGAGCCCGGCGGCTACTCGGGGCCGGACGGACATTGTGAGAGTGCGCGGGGCGGGGGCCGGGGAGCCCGGAACCTGGGCCGAGGAAAGGGCTGTGGGACGCGGGAGTCCAGCGCCTGAGGTCGGGGAGACGACCTGAGGATCGGGGGATCCCGCTTCCCGCCGCCGAAAAGGATCTGGGGACCAGGGCCCCGGCACGACCGGAGGGTGGATCCTGACAATCGGTGCAGGGGGGACACTGGGGGAGGGGCCTCTGGGTTTCGGAGGTGAGGGACGGGGGTGGCGGGGAGGATTCCATACCGTAGGGATCGGAGACCGGAAACTGGTTTCTGGAGCCGAAGAGAGTCGGAAGAACAAGAGGTTTTCCATTTGGGTGGGGAGGGTCTCGAAAATGGGGATCCTGGGGTACGGAGCTCCGTGGGCTCGGCGGTCGTGTTAGCCCAGCGTGTGGGCTGGGGGGTGGGGAGCTGTGTTTCCAGGGTGGGGAAAGAATGTCCAGGTGTGCGGGGCTGCGAGAGTTTTGAGGAAGGAGGATCCTGGAATATGCCACTGGATGCGATCCTGGGAGTTCTCCTATTTGGTACGGGGGTTGGTGGGTGAGGTGGAGGCGCTGGTGTCTGTGGCTGGGGAGGCTCTAATGGACTCAGTGCTTTGGAGTTTGGCTAGTGAGCATTTAGGGGCTGCGGGAGATTGAACTAGGGGGCACCCCCATCTCCCTTCCGGGGCTGGAAGGCCACCCTTGAAGCAGGCACAGCTTGGACATTAGGTGCTGGGAGATCTGGGGACTTTCTGGTTGGCTTCTAGAAGAGGTATAGGGAGCCCTGGTGTCCAGAGGCTGGCGGGGGAGAGGATGCTTCCTTGGACAAAGGATCTGGGGGTCTAGAGCTAAGAAGACTGAGGACAAATAACTTTTGAGGCTGCTGCTGACTGGTCTGGAGCTACCTGTGGGGTTTTTGGAGAACAGGGGTAGCTGGGGGTGGGATGGGGGCAGATGAGCTGGTAACATTCCAAGTGGATGAAATATGTGGCGGGAGACAGAGGATCCTGTGTCCAGCACAGAAGGAGTACGTATCTAGCTTAGCGAATATGGGGAGCGGGGAGGCTGTAGGGAGCAAAGAGAAAGAAAACCTGTTGACTTCACTGAAGGCCTCCGAGTGGAGTGTGGGGAAATGTTTCTGGACCTGAGCGTCTCCAAGAGAAATCTCGTCGGTTCCCAGAGGCAGTTATTTGTGTACCCAGGGAGTGGGGGCCCTCGGGGAGCAGCACGGAACTCTGCATCAGCCAGGAGGTGTGACTCTGGGAATGGGTTCGGGTCGATCTGCGGTTGTCCGAGGAGAGGAAACCCTGGTATGGGACGGAGTGAATCTTCAGTTAGAAAAAAAGCAGCTTTCGGGCCGGGTGCAGTGGCTCACGCCTGTAATCCCAGCACTTTGGGAGGCCGAGGCAGGCGGATCACTAGGTCAGGAGTTCAAGACCAGTGTGGCCAACATAGTGAAACCCCGTCTCTACTAAAAATACAAATATTGGCTGGACCTGGTGGTGGGCGCCTGTAGTCCCAGCTACTCGGGAGGCTGAGGCAGGAGAATCGCTTGAACTTGGGAGGGGGAGGTTGCAGTCAGCTGAGATTACGCCGTTGTACTCCAGCCTGGGCAACAAGAGTGAAACTCCGTCTCAAAAAAAGATAAAAGCAGCTTTCTTTCTTTCTCTTTTTAAAATACAGATGGGGGTTTCGCTATGTTGCCCAGGCTGGTCTTGAACTCCTGGGTTCAAGTGATCTGCTCACCTTGGCCTCCTGAAGTGCTGGGATTACAGGCGTGAATCACTGCACCAGGCCTCAGGGCAGCTTTCTAATAGGACTGGGAAATGGGGGGACTGGAAAGGTTAAGGACTAAGTAGAAGGGATTCTGGCGTAAGAGTTTGTGGAGTTTTTCTGAAAAGAGGGCACCCTGGGACTTGGGGCTAAGGGGATGAGGAGAGAAATGAGGTAACAGAAGAGACAGGATTTGGGATTGGAATTGGATACTTGTTCATAAGAGATAGAGTTTCCTGGAGGGAGATAACTTGAGTGTGGATTTGGGGTAGGCAGTGGCCTGGAGATTATCCAGGACCCAGGTGCTGGAAAGAGGACTTCCCATTGCAGAGACTTGTGAAGAAAGGAGTGGGCCTGTGTGCCTGTCTAGAGCAGGAGGGATCGTGGCAGGAATGCCTAGCAAGAAAGGGTAGTGGGGTAGTGGTGACCTGGTGGTCTGGCTAAAGAGTCATCTCTGAGAGGAAAGCGAATTAGGTGCTTTGGAGCGTAGACTCCAGACTCAGACAGACTTCGTTTCAAATCTGGCTTAAAGATATTGGCAAGTCACTTCACCTCTGTGAGCCTGGTTTCCTTATGTGTAAAATGGGATTAATCAACAAATAGTGTGTTCACAGCCCCTCCAACCCCTGGGTTGGTGTTATGAATGAGATCACGTGTGAGGGGCTTATCACTGGGCCTGCCTTTTATGAGAAGGGGGATGTTTTAGAGAATGGAGAAGGACCCTAGAATCATAACTTCTCCGATGTTTTAGAGAATGGAGAAGGACCCTAGAATCATAACTTCTCCAGGAGAGGCTGCCTCTGTGGACACAGGAGAGAGATGCTGGGGAAAAGAGGCTTTGTGAAAAGAGGAGCATTGTGCTCAGAGCCTGGAAGCAGCAGAATAGTTTGAAAGGGTCCCATATTCCAATTAAGGAGATAATGCTATTTCTTCCTCTCTCCCTTACTTGCTACAGCAAAGTCCTTTGAGCCCCCTTCATGCCTCCCTTAAGCCCTCCTTCAACCTTGGTAAACAGACCCGTAGCAAACCACATGACCTGTGACTTTCCTCCCTTTGGGCTGCACCTGGTTTGTGCCCAGATGTATTTATCCTCTGAGAAGGGGTCCGATCAGTTAGCAAGTGGCAGAATAGTCTCTCCTTCGCTTTGGTTCTGCCTCATGGCTCCCGGCATAGCCACTAGTAGGGCCCTTGGGGCCCTAACTGAGAGCTAGCCCCTGGGGAGGAGAGCCTGTTTGCTGCCCATCCTAGCTTTCTAAAGTTCTCTCTGGGTTTGGCTGCAAGGTTCTTGAGGGAATTTCTGGTTTTAGTTCCACCTCTGAGCTTTCACACGTGTTATCCCAACCCCAGTAACATTCTCCATTCTCATCACTGAGTCATCACCTATGTATCCTTTGAATCAAGGCTTATCTGTTATTTTCCAGGTCCCTTTCTTTGCTCCTGGTACTACTTTGTAGCCTTCAACACAATCATATTAAGTTTTTGTGTGTATTTGTTTTAAGATTTGTCTGTCTCACTAAACGAAGGCTTCAGTGGGGCAAGCTTGTCTTCAGCTGTATCCCAGGCTCTGGAGTATAGTATGCATTCCATGAATAGTTAATATTATTACTCTTACCACTCTTAGTTGAGCTCCTGGACCTGCAGATGCCTTCTGGACCCTTTGGTCCAGGGTTCTCCATGAACCGCCCCTCTAATTGGCCATTTTTTATTTTGTTTTAAGATGCCATGGACAATATTACCAGGCAGAACCAATTCTACGATACCCAAGTCATCAAACAAGAAAACGAGTCAGGCTACGAGAGGAGACCACTGGAAATGGAGCAGCAGCAGGCCTATCGCCCAGGTAGGAGAATACACATGGTTCATCTCTTAGGATGGAAACAGAATCTACATGGAGCCTTTTACCCTCTGCTTAGAGCATGTCTTCCCAGAGAAAGTATGCGTCTTTTTTCTTGGGCAATTCATCTAGACTTTGTCACTCTGACAAGAATTGTTTAAAGGAAAGATCTCAGTCCTATTTCCAAGTGTTGGGAGAGGGGAGGTTCCATGGTATCTGTATAAAAGTGATGTTAGTATCAGCCGGGTGCAGTGGCTCACTCCTGTAATCCCAGCAGTTTGGGAGGCCGAGGCGGGCGGATCACCTGAGGTCTGGAGTTCGAGACCAGCCTGGCCAACATGGTGAAACCCGTCTCTACTAAAAATACAAAAATTAGCCAGGCATGGTGGCGGGCACCTGTAATCCTAGCTACTTGGGAGGCTGAGGCAGGAGAATCACTTGAACCCAGGAGGCAGAGGTTGCAGTGAGCCGAGATCACGCCATTGCAGTTCACTTAGTCTGGGCAACAAGAGTGAAACTCCATCTCAAAAAAAAAAAAAAAAAGATGTTAGTATAAGCACCCTGGAGAGTTGAGACCCCCTAGACTAATACTTGAATCTTATTTAGAATCTTAGAATGGGGGAGCCAGAAAGAGCCTTCTAAGTCTAATCTGGTATTTCTCATGTTCTGAAGATTATTGTTTCAGGGTATATTATTAGGGGATTCTCAGAAAAGGGTTCCTTAGCCAAATGTGTCTGGAAAATGTAGCATGTGCTATATCGTCTCTTGGAAATTCACTGTGCTCGTTAGAACATTAAAGGCTCTGAGAAGTCTTGAATTAAAAAAAAAAAAATAAAAGCTGTGTGTCAGGCCTCAAGCTAGGTGCGCTGGCTCATACCTATAATTCCAACACTTTGGGAGGCCAAAGTAGTAGGATCGTTTGGGACCAGGAGTTCCAGACCAGACTGGGCAACATAGTGAGACCCCTTCTCTAAAAAAAATTTAAAAATTAGCCAGGCGTGGCTATGACTGACTACATGCACACACCTGTAGTTAAAGCTACGCGGGAGACAGAGGTAGGAGGATCACTTGAGCCCAGGAGTTTGAGGCTGCTGTGAGCTATGATTGCACCACTACACTCCAGCCTGGGTGACAGTGCAAGACCCTGTCTCAAAAAAAAAAAACAAAAAAAAACCTAAAATTAAAAGTAGGTCAGGACACAGTGGCTCATGCATGTAATTCTAGCACTTTAGGAGGCCAAGGCAGGAGGATCACTTGAGCCTAGGAATCCAAGACTAGCCTGGGCAACATAGTGAGACCCCTGTTGTCTTTAGAAAAAATTGAAAATTTCCTGAGCATGGTGACATGCCTGTAGTCCCAGCTACTCAGAAGACCGAGTCAGGAGGATCACTTGAGCCCAGGAGTTCAAGGCTGCAGTAAGCTATGATCGTGCATGGCACTCTAGCCTGGGCAACAGGAAGACCTTGCCTTTTTTTTTTTAGGCAGAGTCTTGCTCTGTCGCCCAGGCTGGAGTGCAGTGGCGTGATCTCGGCTCACTGCAGTCTCCGCCTCCTGGGTTCATGCCATTCTCCTGCCTCAGCCTCCCAAGTAGCTGGGACTACAGGCTCCTGCCACCAAGCCCGGCTAATTTTTTGTATTTTTAGTGGAGACAGGGTTTCACCGTGTTAGCCAGGATGGTCTCGATCTCCTGTCCTTGTGATCCGCCCGCCTTGGCCTCCCAAAGTGCTAGGATTACAGGCGTGAGCCACCGCGCCCAGCCAAGACCTTGGCTTAAAAATAAAAACAGGCCGAGTGCAATGGCTGTTACATACCTGTAATCCCAGCACTTTGGGAGGCTGAGGTGGGAGGATTGCTTGAGTCCAGGAGTTCAAGACCAGCCTGGGCAACAAAACCCTTTCTCTATAAAAAAATAAAAATATTACCTGAGCATGGTTGCACATTCCTATAGTCCCAGCTTTTTTTTTTTTTTTTGAGACGAAGTCTCGCTCTTGTTCCCCAGGCTGGAGTGTGATGGCGCGATCTCGGCTCACTGCAGCCTCTGCCTCTCAGGTTCAAGTGATTCTCCTGCCTCAGCCTCCCGAGTAGCTGAGATTTCAGGCGCCTGCCACCACGCCTGGCTAATTTTTGTATTTTTAGTAGTGACGGGATTTCACCATGTTGGCCAGGCTGGTCTCAAACTCCTGACCTCAGGTGATCTGCCCGCCTCAGCCTCCCAAAGCACTGGGATTACAGGCGTGAGCCACTGAGCCCGGCCAAGTCCCAGCTACTCTTGACCCTGAGGTGGGAGGATCACTTGAGCTAGGAAGTTGAGGCTCCATGAGCCGTGATGGCAGCACTGCATTCCAGCTTGGGCAACAGTAAGCCTCTGTCTCAAAAAAAAATTTTTTTTAATTAAATTTAAAAACCTTGTGTCTTCTTGGGCTGGTGTTGCTGAAAATATTTTTTTAAATTAAAAATAGACAACCTTGTGTTGTATTGTTTAAACTTAGGATTTCCCAAGCATGTTAAGTATATATCTTTACAGAACAAAGTTCCCCATGTTCCCCATGATGCCAACTCTCCCTTCCCTTTTTTTTTTTTTTTTGAGACGGAGTCTTGCTCAGTCGCCCAGGCTGGCGTGCAGTGGCGCAATCTCGGCTCACTGCAAGCTCCGCCTCCCGGGTTCACACCATTCTCCTGCCTCAGCCTCTCCGAGTAGCTAGGACTACAGGCACCCGCCACCACGCCCGGCTAATTTTTTTGTATTTTTAGTAGAGACGGGGTTTCACCGTGGTCTCGATCTCCTGACCTCGTGATCCGCCTGCCTCGGCCTCCCAAAGTGCTGGGATTACAAGCGTGAGCCACCGCGCCTGGCCTTCCCTTCCCTTTTTTTTTTTTTTTTTGAGATAGTGTCTTGCTCTGTTGCCCAGGCTGGAGTACAATGGTGCGATCTCGGCTCACTGCAACCTCCGCCTCCCGGGTTCAAGTGATTCTCCTGCCTCAGCCTCCCAAGTAGTTGGGACTACAGGCGCACCACCACACCCAGCTAATTTTTTGTGTGTTTTTAGTAGACATGGGGTTTCACCATGTTGGCCAGGATGGTCTCAATCTCCTGACCTCATGATCTGCCTGCCTTGGCCTCCCAGAGTGCTGGGATTACAGGTGTGAGCCACCATACCTGGCCTCTCCTCCCCATTTTATAGATTGAGGAGTTGGCTTGTCCGATGGCAGAGCTGGGGCTAGAACTTAGCATACTTGCTCCCAGGCTAGTCCTTTTGGTTAATAAGCAGCATTCCTTATCATTTGTGCCTTACTATTTGGAAAGCAGGGTCCCACCATTGAGAACTGATGGAGTCCGGACTGACCCCCAGTTTTGTGCTGCTTTTACTATGTCATGGCCCCGCAGTGCCTTTTCTTAGTGTATCTGGTTGATTTTGTCTAATGCCATTCTGGTTCATCCACAAAGTTAAATCCCCAGACGTTTCTTGTGGGTGGCTCAGAACTTTACTGAATGTAGGTTAAACTGCAGATTTGTGTCAGGCTCTGTGAGACTTGTAGGATCATTTAGCCACAGGAGAATATTTTCTGTGCCGTTATCCACAGACATTCATCAGGAGCCCTGTGTGAGCCCAACCTATTGCTGGGAACCAGGGAAGCTCTCTTCAGGATGGCTGAGCACTATCCCGGCCCTAGAGAACCAGGAGACTTTTCTGAGAGATGTGGTCCACATGCCAAAGCTGGGGAGTGATCCAAAATGGTCTGGGGTTGAATGCAGAAATGAGTAGATGTGAATGAGCTTCAGCATCAGGGATTAATGCTGTGGGAGAAATGAAGGTAGCCTACATCTATGGTTTGCTCTTGATTAGGCACTGATTCCTGGAGTCTGCCTGAGACTAGGACTTACCCGTGGTCCACAGCACGGTATCCCTTCCTGACTTTCTGTTAATGGTATGACTTAAAGAGGTTATTGCACCTATGGGATGGCTTAACCAGAGTGATTCTGGCCTCTTTTGGTAGGGTAACTAAAGCCTGTAGAATTAGCTGCAGGACCACAGTACCCTGTTGAATTCATCCTCTCCCGCTCCCTTGCCAGACTGAAGAAGCTTTGTAAGAACTAAGGCGGAGAGGTTCTTTGGGAAGAGAAATTGGAGAATTTAGGGTCATGGCATCTCAGATCCTAGCCCTGTTCTCCAGTACGGCCTTCTTGGCTGGCTCAGCAGGCTTCTGTTGAACTCAGCAAGCTGCCTGTGCCCAGCCCTTCATCACTGTAGTGAGGATCCTGCTCACATCTCCCAAGGGAAAAGGGACCAGAAAAGTGATAGCTGGGGAGCTTGCGAGTGTCTTGACCATCTGAATTTGTCCTGGCAATAGAAATGAAGACAGAGATGAAGCAAGGAGCACCCACCAGCTTCCTCCCGCCTGAAGCTTCTCAACTCAAGCCAGACAGGCAGCAATTCCAGAGTCGAAAGAGGCCTTATGAAGAAAACCGGGGACGGGGGTACTTTGAGCACCGAGAGGATAGGAGGTGGGTGTATGAGGCAGCAGTCACCCTTGCTCTGGTAGGTCTCTATATCCATAGCCTCGTGCTTGCTGAGGACATTTGCACTAACCTAGAGGGTCTGAGTAGAGATTCCCTCTGCTTTCACACTCTTCCTATCCCTTCCTGTACTTACTACCAGATTCAGCTTTCCTAAACTTTGGTCCTTCCCCCAGTTCCTCCCTTCTTACCTGCAGGGTAACTTCTAAATATCTTAGACTTTCACGTGAGATGCCAGCCTGCCTCTTCTGTCCTTTGCCTTACTGCCCCTGCAGTCAGCTGCTTGATACCCGTAATGAAAGAAAGATCTATTTCCTAACACTGCTCCCAAACACACATCCTCTTCCCATTCATCCACTTGTTCAGTCAGCTCTCACAGTGCTGTCACGAAGTGCCCACTCTTGGGCTGGACACTAGCAACATACAGATGGACAGTGGGTTTTGCCTTCTGTTGTTCCAGTATGGGACATACACAAGTAAGCCACAACCTCTGAGGTGAGTAGTCAGGATGCAGGTGAGTTTCAGGAGTTCAGAAGAGGGAGCAGCCTCTGTTTTGGTCATTTCCCTTCCCTAACAAGCCCTTCCCTCCTTTCCCTCCAGACCAAGTCCTTCCCTTCCCTCCTTCCTTCCTTCAGTTCCTGTCTGAAGCCTTTTGCAATTGTGAAAACTAGGAATGGCCACTGTACTCATCTGGACTAGTCATCTGACACTCTGTTTCCTATCTAGCGGAGTCCACCTTCTAAGTAGCTTGTTACTCTCCGAGACAGGGCCTGGATCTCATAGGCTATGATTTAAGTTAGGACATGGAGCCCACCTCATATGGGGTTCTTCCACTGCTTCCCACAGAGCAGAGGCCTGGAAGCTACTTACTGATGGAGAGCAAAGGAAGAATACTCGCTCTGATCCTGGGCTGGCAGGGAAGGTTTCCTAGAATGGACAACATGTGATGAGCACAGCTCATCCGTGTTAGCCCTGGCCTGGCGAGGCCAGAGGGGCCCTCCACCAGAGGGAAGCCTGCTGCTGGGAGAGTCAGCAGCCAAATGGGCATGGGCTCCCCATCTGCATGCAGTGCACTGCGACCACCCAAACTGTCCAGGCAGGACCCTGAGTGTTAGACTCTACCTTTCTACCCTTCTTCCTCATTCCTGTACAGCAGAAACCAACAGTGTTAAGTCCCTTTTTTAATATTTTGGTAGGAAAATGAATATCGTTTATAATTTAGGACACAGAAAAAAATGGGTCATCTCAAATTCTTACAGATGGAGGATTTTAAGAAGCCTGGTACATGGATAGATAGTAATTATTGGGATTTATCTAGGCTCTTGCACATTCCCCTTCCTGGCCAGCACCCTTTTGGGATACTGCAGCCTCCGAACAGTAATAGAGATCAGTGTGGAAGTGGTTGTCAACATGCAGAGGGTACGGATCAGAATCTTAGGGTGTAAAAAAAGACTGAAAAAATTCCCTAAATGATTCTGATGCCCCCATTCAGCAGAGCATGCCTTGTCCAATCCCTGTCTCCACCGTAGGAGTTGACAGTCATTGCTCTCCTTGCAAGGATGTAGGGTTTCAGAGTTCTTTTGCCCACCTCTGTGGAAAGAAATGGAGATTCAGGAAGCAGTCTGGAGGCCACTCATAGATTACAGCAGAACATTCATTTTCTTTCCTTTGTGCTTACCCATTGTTCTTGTGTGACTTAACCCCTGTTTCTAATACAGGGGCCGCTCTCCTCAGCCTCCTGCTGAAGAGGATGAAGATGACTTTGATGATACCCTTGTTGCTATTGACACCTGTAAGTCTTTGGAGTGTGCATCTAATTCTGCCTTACAGTCAGTATGGGGAAATCGTGTCTTGACCTTCACCAGAATCCTTGCCTGGCACCGTCCAAAGACACTGTTAGTCCACATGTGAGACACAGCTTAGCTCTGGAGCAAGAGTACTGGTTTGGAGGCAAAAGACCTACTCCCAACTCTAGCAGTGGGACCCTGGGCAAGTCATTCTACTTCTCTGAGCTTCCCTTCAGGAAGGAGTAAATCTGCCGTAATAACCTCAGAGGATTTTCAGGGATACTCCTCAGTGGATATAGGAGCAATTTGGAAAACCCTGAACCGCCCTGTACACACAGGGGTTGTCATCTAATCAGGAAGGGAATCTGAGTGCAGCTGGGGAAACTTAACTCTTTGACAACCAGTTCCCATTTCCATCAGCTGCTCACGTTCCTGGTGAAACCAATGCCACTGTGTCCTGTGAGGCACTAACCTGGCCCGCCCTGCTGTCTGTCCTCCAGTTCAGTTTTTTTTCCACTGGATAAGTGGCTTTCACCTTCACTGTGCATCTGAGCGTTTGGAGGAATTATTATAAAAGTCCTTTCGCTCAGACCTCCTAGTCAGAGTCTAAGTGGTAGAGCCTATGAACCCAAATTTTTACACGCACCCAGAAGCCCAATCAGGTCTGAGAACACTGCACTTCTCAACAGAGCAGAAGATAAGCAGCAATTTATTCATCTATTTCTACAGAAGCTTATGTTTATAAAGCACTGGCTACATGCTTTAGTAAGAGATAAAAATATACACAATCTCTAATATCACAAGCTCTCGAAGACAAAATCTACCCAGAGTAGAGGTAAACATTGTTTAAAAAATGTTGGCTGGCAGTGGTTCATGAGGCAGCGTCTGATGAAATGCAAATGTACAGACCATGGCGGTCAGCCTTCAGAGAAAGGAGAGCGCCTTATGGGAGGGATGGTTAGGAAAGGCTTTCTTGGAGGCATGACTGGCTCCTTGAATACTGAGAATATTGAGAAGGGTAAGAGCAACAGTAGGAGAGTCCTAGGCCCATGAAAGGAATTAGGAGCCTATGGGGCACCTGAGCATTGGTTCCTGGGTGGCAGATGTGGATCAGGGTCAGATCCCTGTATAGCTATTGGAAACAGAAGTCCGGCTCCCAAATTGATAGAATTAGCACAGAGGGTGGTAGGAATATATGGTGGTGGTGATTAACCTTTTTGTATTCTAAAAACTAGTTTGAGCCTGGGTATCATGGCGAAACCCTGTCCACGAAAAATATAAAAATCACCCGGGCATGGTGGCATATCCCTGTAGTCCCAGCAACTCAGGAGCTGTGGTGGGAGGATGGCTTAAGTGCAGGAGAACAGAGGTTGCAGTGAGCCGAGATCATGCTACCATACTCTAGCCTGGGTGACAAAGCGAGACCTTGTCTCAAAAAAAAAAAAATTAATTTGAAACTGCTGAGGATATGGACCCTCTCCCTAGCAAATACACATCCCCACCAAAGACATTTGTTGACAATTTCTGAGGATACCCCTGAAGCCCATCCTTGGATCCCACCAGATAAAGAACCCCAGTTCCTCTCTGAGGTCACACAGGCCGATTTGCAGTACTCCACATCCTCCCTACTCAAAGGCAGAGAGGTTCGGGGTGTGCTGGTTCCTTTTGAAACTGCCTCCATGATGTGTTCACTTGTGTACTCCTGGTCAGCACTTGGGGAACTTCCCTCTGCCTGTTTCTTTCTTAGGACTTTTAAAACATCAGCCAGGCCGAGCGTGGTTGCTCACGCCTGTAATCCCAGCAGTTTGGGAGGCCGAGGCAGGTGGATCACCTGAGGCCAGGAGTTCGAGACCAGCCTGGCCAACATGGAGAAACCCTGTCTCTACTAAAAAATACAAAATTAGTCAGGTGTGGTGATGCATGCCTGTAATCCCAGCTACTCAGGAGGCTGAGGCAGGAGAATCACTTGAACCTGGGAGGCGGAGGTTGCGGTGAGCCAAGATCGCACCATTGCACTCCAGCCTGGGCAAAAAGAGTGAAACTCCGTCTCAAGAAAACAAAACAAAACGAAAACATCAGCCAACTGTGGGCTTTTTCCTTCACAGATAACTGCGACCTCCACTTCAAGGTGGCCCGAGATCGGAGTAGTGGCTATCCGCTCACAATTGAGGGCTTTGCATACCTGTGGTCAGGAGCCCGTGCCAGCTATGGGGTCAGAAGGGGCCGTGTGTGCTTTGAGATGAAGGTGAGTAGGAGCAAGAGAAGGGGAAGGGACAGAGAAGTCCATCCATTGTAATATCCTGATACCAGCCACCTTGGTCAGAGCTACAACTGCAAAAGAGATTGGATTGTGCAATACTGTGTCCAAGCAGACAAAACTGTGATGAACTCAAGAGAACTACATCATTGTTAAATATCATATTAGAAAAGCAGGCCAACCGTACATTGCTTCATCAAGCAGATATTTCCTTGGCGAGATTCGACCCAGGTATTATGTAGTCAACCAGTGTAGTGATGACATGTTTGTAGAACTGAGAAAAGAAGTTGTTTGGAAGAAAAGTGATCTAGAAAGAATAGACTCAGATGTCACTTATCGAAGGGAGGCCAGAGGGAGAACAGGGCAAAGAACTGCCAGCTTAGGCCAGCCTCTGCTGTCATCTCTCCACAGTTCCATGTCAAGTTATGTTTATGAAAATAATACATGCTCATGTTTAACAAAAGTTTAGACAGCACCGAAGAGTACAGGATAAAACACGTTATTCTCGCCAGGCGTGGTGGCTTTTGCCTGTAATCCCAGCACTTTGGGAGGCTGAGGCAGGTGGATCACGTCAGGAGTTCAATACCAACCTGGCCAAGATGGTGAAACCCCGTCTCTACTAAAAATACAAAAAAAGTAGCCGGGCATGGTGGCGGGTGCCTGCAATCCTAGCTATTCAGGAGGCTGAGGCAGAGAATTGCTTGAACCCAAGAGGCAGAGGTTGCAGTGAGCCGAGATCACGCCACTGCACTCCAGCCTGGGCGACAGAGTGAGACTGTCTCAAAAAAACAAACACACACGTTATTCTCATGTCCTGTCAGTCCCCATCCTACCATCCCACTCCCTGGAGGGGACTTCTGTGTTAACAATTTCTTACCTGTGATTTGTGTATCCAAACTTACTGATGATAGCTAATAACGCATAGAGCTCTTTGCATACACAAGATACAGCACCAAGCTCTTTACATGGATTATCTCCATTAATCCTCACAGTACCATCTGGAAACAGGTACTGTTAGCCCCAGTTTTTAGAGGCACATTATTTTATGTACCTCTCATAGAGAAACACTGCAACTAAATAAACTACGCAGTGTTTTCTTTTTTTTTTTTTTTCTTTTTTTTTGAGATGGAGTTTCACTCTTGTTGTCCAGGCTGGAGTACAGTGGCGTGATCTCGGCTCACTGCAACCTCTGCCTCCTGGGTTCAAGCAGTTATCCTGCCTCAGCCTCCCCAGTAGCTGGGATGACAGGCATGTGCCACCAGGCTCGGCTAATTTTTGTATTTTTAGTAGAGATGGGGTTTCTCCATATTGATCAGGCTGGGCTTGAACTCTCGACCTCAGGTGATCCGCCTGCCTTGGCCTCCCAAAGTGCTGGGATTATAGGCATGAGCTGCCACACACAGCTTACACAGTGCTTTCTCATCACATTTATTGTAAGATGGATCCTGATTTCAGAGATTTTAAAATGTGTGTCTGAAAAGCCAGTGAGAGGCCGGGCGCGGTGGCTCACGCTTGTAATCCCAGCACTTTGGGAGGCCGAGGCGGGCGGATCACGAGGTCAGGAGATCGAGACCACGGTGAAACCCCATCTCTACTAAAAATACAAAAAATTAGCCAGGCGTGGTGGCGGGTGCCTGTAGTCCCAGCTACTCGGAGAGGCTGAGGCAGGAGAATGGCGTGAACCCGGGAGGCGGAGCTTGCAGTGAGCCGAGATCGCGCAACTGCACTCCAGCCTGGGTGACAGAACGAGACTCTGTCTCAAAAAAAAAAAAAAAAAAGCCAGTGAGGCCGCAGGTAGATACGGATATTTGGCAGTCTAGTCTTTTAATATGAAATTAAGTCAGAAGGCTTTTTTTTTTTAACTTAATACTGTATCTTGGACATTTTTCTGTAGGAGTACATTAGCCCAATGTACTGCTTTGCTCCTTGTTTTTTTTTTGTTTGTTTGTTTTGTTTTATTGACGGAGTTTCACTTGTTACCCAGGCTAGAATGCAGTGGTGCAATCTCTGCTCACTGCAACCTCTGCCTCCCGGGTTCAAGCAATTCTCCTGCCTCAGCCTCTCCAGTAGCTGGGATTACAGGTGCATGACGCCACGCATGGCTAATTTTTTGTATTTTTAGTAGAGATGGGGTTTCACCATGTTGGCCAGGCTGGTCTCGAACTCCTGACCTCAGGTGATTCACCCACCTCGGCCTCCCAAAGTGCTGGGATTACAGGCATGAGCCACCATGCCCGGCCTGCTTCGCTCTTTTTAACTGTTGCATCATATTTTGTGGCACGGATATACCATAATCAGTGCCTTATTGATATTTTTTCTGATGTTAAAATATATATATATATATATATATGCACATATATACATCCAGTGCTGCACAGAATGTTGCATATACAAATACATTCACACATACATAGACATACTTGTCCACATATTTGTGTATCTATAGGATGCTGAGTTATAGAGCATGTGCATTTACGGGGTTTTGTTGTTTTTTTGTTTTAATGTTTTTGTAAAGATGGGGTCTTCCTATGTTGACCAGGCTGGTTCCTAACTCCTGGCCTCAAGCCATCCTCCTGCCTTGGCCTCCCAAAGTGTTGGGATTATAGGTGTGAGTCACCATCCCCAGCCATTTACAGTTTTGATAGAGACTTCTAGATTACCTTTTTTTTTTTTTTTTTTTTTTTGAGACGGAGTCTCGCTCTGTCGCCCAGGCTGGAGTGCAGTGGCGCGCAGTCTCGGCTCACTGCAAGCTCCGCTTCCCAGGTTCACGCCATTCTCCTGCCTCAGCCTCTCCGAGTAGCTGGGACTACAGGCGCCTGCCACCACGCCCGGCTAATTTTTTGTATTTTTAGTAGAGACGGGGTTTCACTGTGGTCTCGATCTCTTGACCTCGTGATCCGCCCGCCTCGGCCTCCCAAAGTGCTGGGATTACAAGCGTGAGCCACCGCGCCCAGCCAAGACTTCTACCTTCTAAAGACACTGTAACAGTTTATCTTTCTACCAGATGTTACAAGAGTCTCTTACACTAAAAGATAACTGTATTTTGAAATGCGTGTCTCGGTGGCCCTATACTCTACTGATCCCTTTGGAGGCCCTGGCTTCAGTTCAACAGGCTCTTCAGAGCTGCTTAAATGCTTCTTCTCCAGCAAGAAAAGCCACTGCTATTTTTTAATGCCTGATATGCTTCCCTCCTATATTGGCTCATAACCTATGGCCTCCAGAGAAGCAACCCTGAGCCCTTTTGTCCTCTTTCCTCAGATCAATGAGGAAATCTCCGTGAAGCACCTTCCATCTACAGAGCCTGACCCCCACGTGGTCCGTATCGGCTGGTCTCTGGACTCCTGCAGCACCCAGCTAGGTAAGGAGGGGTCAGCTCTGCAGTCCAGAGAATAGTGACTGTCCCTACCCATGGATTTTCAAGGCTCCTAAGCTTCCTTTTCCAGTGTCAGACTTAGAATAGAACTAGACTGAAGTGGAACAGGTACAAGGATTAGATACATGCCACTGTCTCTGTCGTGCTGTATTCAACTGAGAGGACTATGGTCATGAAACAACTTTTCTATGAAGAATCAATTGTTACCCTTCATCTTTTAGGAGAGGGTCCAGAGTTCTCTTTAGGAATCTATTCCCTTCCTGTAAAAAGGATCAGTGTCTCCTGCCCATAAACCAAGCTGCAAATAAGTTCCCAAGCTCCATTAAGTTCTGTCTGTATTTTCTGTCCAGAGCCTAACCTGGAGGAAAAAGGGGAGCAGAGACCAGTGAGGCCAGGGCTAGTTGGGAGAGAGGCAGGGGCTGCCTATTGAAAGGTTTTGAATTTTGTGGGTCCCCAGGCTTCAATGACCTTCTGGTCGCAAGTGACTGATTATTCTGACCAATGCTGACACCTTCTGGCTTCCGTTTATGATCATACAAACGTTCTAATTATGAAAATAATATGTGTTGCTTGTAAGAATTCAGGCCATACAGAAAGGGAAAAATGAAAATCCTTCCTAAACCTGTGAGATAAACTAACCAATGTTAACATTCTATTTGTAGTCTTCCGGACATTTATTTTTTTGTACATATTCAAACGATCACACTGGGACTACTTTGTATAGCCTTGTTTTAATGTATGATGAGCATATTTTTGTAAATAATTACAGCTTTTTGACTACTGCATAATTTTCCATTTTATAGTTGCATTATTTAACAAGTCCCCTTCTGTAGCTCATTTAAATTTATTGCAAATTTTTGCTGTTTTAACACTTGAGCCATTATCCTGGTCCATAATTGCCTGACCACTTAAGACTAATCTTTAAAAGTAGATATATTCTCACTCACAAGTGTTTGTTTAAAAAATGTGTTCACATGGACTTAGAGAGTGGAATAATAGATGATGGAGACTCAGAAGTGTTAGGGAGTAGCAAGGGGGAGGAGGATGAGAAATTGGTTAATGGGTACGATGTACGTTTTTTAGGTGTTGAACACCCTAAAAGCTTGACCACTATGCAATCTGTGCATGTAACAGAATTGCACATGTACCCCATAAATTGGTACCTCCTCAAAAAGGTATATATGTTAGCACAAAAAAAAAGTATACAGTTTTCATTTCCATATGTGTTTTATTTAAGACTCATAGGTCATCTCATCTTATCTCTGTCTCCGTTTTGAGATGTAGGTGGTGGCAGTTGATAGGGATGGGGAAACAGTCCAGAAGGGTGAAGCACCATATCCAGGGTCACATAGCTGGTTTGTAGCAGAACCAGGCCTGGCATTCATGCTTGTCGGCCCCTGCTTTTCTAGCAGCATACTCTTTGGGTTCTGCCAGGAATCTCTAACTCAGGTGTCCGCCAGAGCCCTTGGGATCTCTCAGTCATATCACTTCAGCACCCAGTTCTGTAGCCTGAGGAAATCCAGTACCTTTCCCAGGGGTCAGTCCTCATGGTCTCCAGGAGCAAAATCCAGCCCCTTCACTGATTTCTACCACGAGTAGACTGGACTGAATATTGGGTGTCACAAGGAAGGGTTGCATCTCAGCATACAGCCATTCTCCTCCATCCCAGCTCCTGTCTTCCTTTCCTCCCTTTCTTTTCAAATTCTCCCTTTTGTGCAGAGTAATTCAGTTGAGCTCCTACTCCCAGACTGGACAATGAAACCCATCAAGCCCTCCAAGTTCTACATCATTAAGGGCTTCCTTTCACCCTTCCCCACCCCTATTTTAAAAAGGCATCTGATTAATAAAACCAGTAAAGAAAATGATTTTCTTCTTCAAAAATAAAAGTATGTGGCAGCCATCGAGGCTGTTATGACCATCGCAGGTTTAACCTGCCTTTGCCTATTTCTTCCGTCAGGCGAAGAGCCTTTCTCCTATGGCTATGGAGGCACTGGGAAGAAGTCCACCAATAGCCGGTTTGAAAACTACGGAGACAAGTTTGCAGAGAACGATGTGATTGGCTGCTTTGCGGTGAGTGCTAGCAGCCTGTGGGAGTTGGCAGAACCAGATGTTGGGCTACAGACTTCTTTTTCAGGATACCTCTATCCATTGTCTGCCCCATATCCAGCCACTCTCGCCATACTTCTTTGTCTCTGCTTGACAGACTGGAATGTTCACTGTCATTTTGTGGGAAATTCTGTCATTCCATCTCCTCTGGTCTTGTGTGCAAAGTTTTCAGATGACACCCTGAAGAGGTTTGGGGACTTCAGGTGTGCATAGCCTTCCTCCATTCCTGGGTACCAGAGTAACATTTTCTAAACAAACCTAGGAATTTTTTATCTTTCATTGCTAGGAAATAGCCTGTCTGCTCTTGAAGGCAGTGGTATTGGCTCTTGCCCCATGTTGGCATCATCTTATCCCAAAACTTCTCCCTTTCTTCATCTCACATTGGTTGAGCCAGGCTTCCTACAATGCACTGCCTTCTGGAAGAGTAGAGATGATGCAAAACAGAACAGCTGCTGCTGCCATACTTCAGTCTTTGAGAGCAGTGACCAGCAGTCACCATGCTGTACAATATGGCTGTCAGCTCTGGACTGGACTCCCTGGACCCAGTTCTGTTCTTCCATTCACGCCCTGGGCAATTTGCCCTCCTTGTTTTTCAGTTCCCTCTAAATGAGAATCTTTGCACCTACCTCAGAACTTTGTGTGGAGTCATTAAGTTAATTAAAAGAACTTATAATAATGCCTGATACACAGTAAGTGCTCAGTAAATACCACTTAATACTGTTAACATTAGGAGTTATAAGAGATGTTTATAAAATGTGCCATGAGGCCCCAGAGGAAGTGATCACCCGGATGGATTCATCCTCTGAAGCTTATTTTGCCTTCCTTCATATTTGTACACACGTACTCTTCCTTCTTTTTTTTTTATTTATTTATTTTTTTGAGATGAAGTTTTTTGCTCTTGTTGCCCAGGCTGGAGAGCAATGGTGCGATCTCCGCTCACCACAATCTCCGCCTCCTGCGTTCAAACGATTCTCTTGCCTCAGCCGCCTGAGTAGTTGGGATTACAGGCATGCACCAGTATGCCCAACTAATTTTGTATTTTTAGTAGAGACGGGGTTTCTCCATGTTGGTCAGGCTGGTCTCGAACTCCCGACCTCAGATGATCTGCCCGCCTTGGCCTCCCAAAGTGCTGGGATTATAGGTGTGAGCCACCGTGCCCGGCCCCTTCTTCTTTTTTTAACTTTGAGATAAATTCAAACTCAGGAAAAAGCTTGAGAATAAAGAATTCTCATAGGGCCTTATCCAGATTCTAACATTTGCCACACTTGCTTTACCATTTTCATGTTTATGGTGTACATACACATAGAGAGTTAACTCTTCAGCAACATGTTTGAATTGCACTGGTTCACTTATGTGCAGATTTTTTTTCAATAAATATATTGGAAACTTCTTTGGAGATTTGCAACAATTTGAAACAACAGACGTATAGCCTAGAAATATCGGTAAGATTAAGAAAAAGTTAAGCATGTTATGAATGCATAAAATATAAGTAGGTACTAGTCTGTTTCATCATTTACTAGCATAAAATATTCATAAATCTATTACAAAAAGTTAAAACTTATCAAAACTTGTGCACACAAACACTGACTCTACATGGTACCATTCACAGTTGAAAGAAATGTAAACAAACATAGTAGTACAGTATTAAATCATAACTGCTTTTTTTTTTTTTTTTTTGAGACAGATTCTTTTCTCTGTCACCCAGGCTGGAGTCTCGTGGCACGATCTCAACTCACTGCAACCTCCATCTCCGGGGTTCAAGTGATTCTTGTGCCTCAGCCACCCGAATAGCTGGGATTGCAGGTGTGCACCATCACGCCTGGCTAATTTTTGTTTTTTGTTTGTTTGTTTTGTTTTGAGACAGAGTCTCACTTTGTTGCTTAGGCTGGAGCACAGTGGTGCAATCTCAGCTCACTGTAACCTCCGCCTCCCGGGTTCAAGTGATTCTCCTGCCTCAGCCTCCTGAGTAGCTGGGATTACAGGTGCACGCCACCATGCCTGGCTAATTTTTGTATTTTTAGTAGAGACGGGGTTTCACCATGTTGGCTAGGCTGGTCTTGAACTCCTGACCTTAGGTGATCCACCCGCCTCAGCCTCCCAAAGTGCTGGGATTACCAAGTGTGAACTACTGCACCTGGCCTAATTTTTGTATTTTTAGTAGAGATGGGGTTTCACCATGTTGGTTAGGCTGGTCTTGAACTCCTGACCTTGGGTGATCCACCTGCCTCGGCCTCCCAAAGTGCTGGGATTACCAAGTGTGAGCCACTGCACCTGGCCTAATTTTTGTATTTTTAGTAGAGATGGGGTTTCACTGTGTTGGCCAAGGTGGTCTTGAACTCCTAACTTGAAGTGATCTGCCCACCTCGGCCTGCGAAAGTCCTGGGATTACAGGTGTGAGCCACCAAGCCCAGCCAACTGCATAAAATTAACCAGCACATACTGTAATAATTTTGAAGCCACCTCCTATTGCTATTATGGTGAGCTCAATTGTTGCAAATTTCTACTTAAAACACTGTGTGTTGTACATCTTCACGTGAGCAGTTCTTTTCAGTAAATTGTGTATCACAGTAAAGTGATCTCTCGCAATTCTCGTGTATTTTTTAATCATGTTACTGCAATATCGTAAGCCTTGAGTAACACCGTGGGATCCATACGAAGTGCCACTAGTGATGCTGGAAGTGTTGCTCAGAAGCAGAAAAAAGTTATAATATTACAAGAAAAACTTGAATTGCTTGATATGCACTGTAGTTTGAGGTCTGCAGCTGTATTTGCCTGCCATTTCAAGATTAATCCAGCATAAGGACCACTGTAAATGAAAAAAAGAAAAAATTCCTGAAGCCATCACTACTGCTGTGCTAGCAGGTGCTAAATCCTTGCACTTTTTATCATATTGAAAATGCAAGGCCGGACACTGTGACTCACACTTGTAGTCCCAGCACTTTGGGAGGCCAAGGTGGGCAGATCGCTTGAGCCCAGGAGTTCAAGACCAGCTTGGGCATCATGGCGAAAACAAACTTTTAATATTTTATAAACATAAAAATTAACTGGGTGTGGTGACGCATGCCTGTAGTCCCAGATATTCAGGAGGCTGAGGATCACTTGAGCCCAGGAGGCTGCAGTGGGCTATGATTGCCCCACTGCACTCCAGCCTGGATGACAGAATGAGACTCTGTCTCAAAATAAATAAATAAAACTTGCAGCTTTTGTGTACGTACAGGGTTGCTATAAGAAGGGCATACCTGCCGGGCGCGGTGGCTCACGCCTGTAATCCCAGCACTTTGGGAGACCAAGGAGGGCAGATCACGAGGTCAGGAGATCAAGACCATCCTGGCTAACACAGTGAAACCCCGTCTTTACTAAAAATACAAAAAATTAGCCAGGCGTGGTGGCAAGCGCCTGTAGTTCCAGCTACTCGGGAGGCTGAGGCAGGAGAATGGTGTGAGCCCAGGAGGCAGAGCTTGCAGTGAGCCATGATCACGCCACCGTACTCCCATCTGGGCAACAGAGCGAGACTGTCTCAAAAAAAAAAAAAAAAAAAAAAAGGCATACCTATAGGCTATAATTCAAGAAAAAGTGAAGTCGTTATATATGACAACATAAAGCAAAAGAAAGCGGAAAGATCTAAAGCTGCTGAATTTCATGCCAGCAAAGGATGGTTTAATAACTTTAGAAAGAGGTTTGGCTTAAAAATTGTTAACAGGTAAGGCAGCTTCTGCCAACCAAGAGGCAACAAACAAGTTCCCAGGCATCATTAAGGTATAATTGAAGAGAAGGGATATCTGCCTGAACAGATTTTTAATGCCAAGTCCAGTGGTATGATCTCAGCTCACTGCAGCCCCTGCCTCCCCGGTTCAAGCTATTCTACCTCAGCGACCCAAGTACCTGGGATTACATACTTGCGCCACCACACCTAGCTAATAATTTGTATTTTTTGTAGAGATGGGGTTTTGCCAAACTCCTGAGCTCAAGCAGTCCGCCCTCCTTGACCTCCCAAAATTCTGGGATTATAGGCTGGAGACACCACACCCAGCAGATTCTGTCAGATGGATGATCAGGACTGTTGTTACTTATAAAGCTGGTAACTCTCAAATCCTGAATCCTCAACACCAGTTGCCAGTCATTTGGTTGTACAACAAGAAGGTGTCGACGATGAAAATCCTTTTTCTAGATTGGTACCATTGATGCTTTGTTTCTGAAGTTAGGAAATAACTTTCCAATATGTGGTTCCCTTTTACAGTTCTTTTGATATTGGAGAATGCCACCAAGAACCCCATGAGTTTAGTACAGAAGGGGTCAAAGTCACGGCCGGGCGCGGTGGCTCACGCTTGTAATCCCAGCACTTTGGGAGGCCGAGGCGGGCGGATCACGAGGTCAGGAGATGGAGACCACGGTGAAACCCCGTCTCTACTAAAAATACAAAAAATTAGCCGGGCGTGGTGGCGGGCGCCTGTAATCCCAGCTACTCGGAGAGGCTGAGGCAGGAGAATGGCGTGAACCTGGGAAGCGGAGCTTGCAGTGAGCTGAGATTGCGCCACTGCACTCCAGCCTGGGCGACAGAGCGAGACTCTGTCTCAAAAAAAAAAAAAAAAAAAAAAGAAGGGGTCAAAGTGGTTTATTTGTCCCTAAACAATGGGCTGACCCTTGAACTTTGCAGGGGTTAGGGGCACCAACCCCCATGCAGTCAAAAATCCACATATAGTTTTTGACTCCCAAAAACTTAACTACTGGCTGAGTGCAGTGGCTCACACCTGTAATCCCAGCACTTTGGGAGGCCAAGCTGGGCGGATCACTTGAGCCCAGAAGTTCAAGACCAGCCTGGGCAACATAAGGAAACCCTGTCTTTACCAAAAATAGAAATAAAAATTAGCTGGGCCTGGTGGCACACACCTGTGGTCCCAGCTACTCAGGAGACTGAGGTGGGGGAAAAAAAAAATTAATAGCCTACTGATAACATAAACAGTCAATTAACACATAGGCTAGTGTCTACAGTTTTTATGCACTCATGACATACCTAACTTTTCCTTATTTTTTTTTTCCAGTATTTCTAGTCATAGGGATCTGAGAGTTTTTTCAAATTGTTGCAAGTGTCCACAAATATTTTCAGTATATTTATTGAATGAAAAAAGTATACATGTATCCCAGCTTGAAGCCAGTGTTGTTAAGGGTCAGCTGTGTTTTCATCTGACCCATTTGAGAGGAGGTTGCATACATCATGTCTTCACTACTTTGGTCTATATTCCTTCTTTTCTTTGTTTTTAATAAATGAAACAGGGTCTTGCTGCATTTTCACAGGTGGTGATCCCTCTTCTGATCAGCATGAGAGTTTTGACTTGCTTTGCTTCCTACCTTGGCTAGTTCACCCCTCCTTAGGCAACCTGATGGTCCCTAACTCCCAGGGGGTCACCATATCAATGCCGAACTTAGTGTGGACAGCTGATTGGCATAGTGCATTACAGCCCAGAACTGGGCTCAAGCCATCCACCCCAACCTAGTAGCTGAGACTGCAGGTGCACGGCACTGTGCCAGGCTCGGTGTGTACTCTTTTTTTTTTTTTTTTTTTTTTTTTGAGAGAAGTCTAGCTCTTGTCCCCCAGGTTTGAGTGCAATGGCTTTATCTCGGCTCACTGCAACCTCCGCCTCCCGGGTTCAAACTGTTTTCCTGCCTCTGCCTCCCAAGTAGCTGAGATTAAGGCGCCTGCCACCATGCCTGGCTAATTTTTGTATTTTTTAGTAGAGATGGGGTTTCACCATGTTGGCCTGGCTGGTCTCGAACTCCTGCTCTCAGATGATCCGCCCACCTCAGCCTCCCAAAGTGCTGGGATTATAGGCGTGAGCCACCGCGCCCAGTCGGTGTGTACTCTTTTTGAGCTTTGTTCTGTCACCCAGGCTGGAGTGCAGTGGCGTGATCTCGGCTCACTGCAACTTCTGCCTCCCAGGTTCAAGTGATTTTTTTGCCTCAGCCTCCCAAGTAGCTGGGATCACAGGTGCACACCATGACATCTAGCTAATTTTTGTATTTTTAGTAGAGACAGGGTTTCACCATGTTGGTCAGGCTGGTCTCAAACTCCTGACTTCGTGATCCGCCCACCTCGGCTTCCCAAAGTGCTAGGATTACAGGTGTGAGCCACCACACCCGGCTGATTCTTAAGGGTAAAGATATTAATGACAGTAAAGTTATTAAATTTAAAACTTGATATAATGCTATTATCTACTGCACATTCAAATTTTGTCACTTGTCCCAACAATATTCTTTCGCCCAGTTGAGTTCCTAGTTCAGGATCTGATCTGGCCTGGGATCATACTGCATTCTCTTGCCATGTGTCTTTAGTCTCCTTTAGCTTGAAACAGTTTCTCAGCCTTTTTTTTGCATTTGAGGATCTCAATATCTTTTTGTTTTTGTTTTTGAGACAGAGTTTCGCTCTGCCACCCAATCTGGAGTGCAGTGGTGCAATCTCAGCTCACCACAACCTCCACCTCCCAGGTTCAAACAATTCTCCTGCCTCAGGCGCCCGAGTAGCTGGGACTACAGGTGCGCGCCACCACACCTGGCTAATTTTTATATTTTTAGTAGAGTCGGGGTTTCACCGTGTTGGCCAGGCTGGTCTTGAACTCCTGACCTCAGGTGATCCACCCGCCTCAGCCTCCCAAAGTGCTGTGATTACAGGTATCAGCCACCGCGCCCGGCCCTCAAAATGTTTTTAATAAAACATTTTTAAAATGAAAACTGTGTTTATACTCTACAAATTGTTCGGTTTTAAACCTTGCATTTTTTTCCCGTTGAAGAGTAAATCTTGGCCATCTTTCCCTGTCCACACAGACAATATATAGATCTAGCTCAGTTAAAGTTGTTTCTTAATAGTTAATCATTGTGAATTGATTTTTTCAAGAATAGGGTTTCCAAAAAAAATCAAGGAATATAAAAGGGGATACAGTATAAAGTCTTCTTTAGACACCCACACCCCCCCCGCCCCACCCATTTTTCACATATACCTTCCCCAGCATGTGAACCCACTGGTACTCGGGGTTTCATCTTTTTTTTTTTTTTTTTAACTTGTATGTCTTGGGGATCTTTTTATTTATTTAATTTTTTTTAAGACAGAGTTTCGCTCTTATTGCCCAGGCTGGAGTGCAATGGCATGATCTTGGCTCACCACAACCTCTGCCTCCCGGATTCAAGTGATTCTCCTGCCTCAGCCTCCCAAGTGCTGGGATTACAGGCATGCGCCAGCATGCCTGGCTAATTTTGTAGTTTTAGTAGAGACGGGGTTTCACCATGTTGGTCAGGCTGGTCTCGAACTCCCGACCACAGGTGGTCTACCCTCCTCGGCCTCCCAAAGTGCTGAGATTACAAGCGTGAGCCACCATGCCCGGCCTTAGTGGGGATCTTTTTATGGTACTACCAAGAGATGTACTTTTATGTTGTCTGTAGTCATTGTACGACTGTACCATAATTGATTTAACCTAGTCCCTCACTTTAGTGGACATGTCGTTACTTTTGCAGCTTTGTATTTAGTAGCTGTAATGGCTGTCTAGTATTCTGATGCAGGGGTTTGGGTACCCTGCTTTAATTTAGCCCATCTTCCTGTTAGTGGCTCTGAAAGTTGTTTCCTGGAACAGATAATGCGGCTTGTCTTTTTTCCATTTACTGGAGTAACTTGGAGATCTTTTTGTAGCCCCACATACGGATCTCCTGTGCAATTTAGCCACTCCTGCTTCCCCATTGGAGCACATTTTCCATGCTGGCATGAGCATTTTGCACATACAATTTTGCATTCTTGTGGGAATGTAGTTGTATTCCTTCTTGAAAGTTAGATTCTAAGTATATTTAAATTTTGATCGCTACCACCAAGACTACACTCCAAACAGGTTGCAGTAATTTAACTTGTCACTGTGTGACAGTGTTTGCCAAAGTCTGTTCTTTCAGAGTATGAAGTTCTTTGGGTATGTGGCAGTATGGAACTCTAGGCCTTGACTCTTGCTTCAACCAGAACATCTCTGCATCCAGTCTTAAGATTCCTTATATAGTTTTCTTTGTTCAGAAGATACCACAACTTTAAAAAGGCTCAGGGTGAGGAGTTGGTGGGGGTAAAAATCATTGGTCTCCTGGAACAAGAGGGGAGGACATTGGTGTCAAATCTCAAGTCCTCAATTTGCAAAACAAAAAGGTAAAACAGCCTTCCAAGTGGAGAACAGAATAACCCATTTCAGCAAACCATAAAGAGTATGATACTTAGAGCCTAGGGACAACAGAAAGAGGTGTGAGACACCAGGCTATAAAAATGGCAGGCTCTGAGTTATGCCAGGCTTCAGGAGTTTGGGTCTTTAGGCCTGAGACTGACACAGGAGTGTTTCAGCAGGAACAACACAACTCCACTTGCCTCTTGGACAGATGGCTCTGTTGGTGATAGATTGGTTGGTTGAGGGCGCCGGTTTCTGTGCATTATGGTAAGTTCCTATAGTGAAGCTGGTGGCCATAAGGAAGGCTAACACCCACAGTCATACCTGCTCTCCATGGTCTTTTTTTTTTTTTTTTTTTTTTTTTTTTTTTTTTTGAGAAGGAGTCTTGCTGTTGCCAGGCTGGAGTGCTGTGACACAATCTCGGCTCACTGCAACCTCCAACACCCTGGTTCAAGTGATTCTCCTGCCTCAGCTTCCTGAGTAGCTGCGATTACAGGCACTCACCACCATGTCTGGCTAATTTTTGTATGTTTAGTAGAGACGGAGTTTCACCATGTTGGCCAAGATGGTCTTGATCTCTTGACCTCATGATCTGCCCACCTCAGCCTCCCAAAGTGCTGGGATTATAGGCGTGAACCACCGCATCCAGCCACTCTCCATGGTCTTGACGTGGGCGCATGCTTAGAGATGAACAGGCATGAGGGCCTCTGACACAGAGCTGCGCCCTGTGAGCACTGAGAAGGTTAATGAGGAAGCTCCTCAAGGGAGGGTGCTTCTGTCGCTTCTTGAAGGGCATTTCCCAAGGTGGTCACCTGAATAGAGAAAGAAATTGTACTTTTATATCAGAAACTGAACCTTGTATTTTGCTTTAGTCTGCTATCTAATCTCAAGTTTTGAGCCTTTTCTTCTCTGAGATGGGCATTTAGAAAAATATTTAACAAACGTTTTAAAAATATAAATTTTAAAAAGGAACAAAACACTAAGAAAAGAAAGAGCCTGTCGTATCCTACAGCCAAAGTGATGTTTCCAAAACACAGTTTTGAGCAGGCTGCTCCTCTATTCAAAATAAGTCAGAGACTCTGCTCTGCCACCAGCATCAAGTTCAAATTCCTGCGGTAAATTAGAGTCCCTCACATGCCGAGGTAGGCCGTGTCCCCTCCCACCACTTCAGTCCCAGCCCCTTATTTGTAGCACAGTGCCTGACATCTTGCAGTGATAGCTCACATTCCTTGTGTGCTCACTGTGTATTAAATGTACTAGCCCATTTAACAGTTAGAATAAACATAGGCTGTATAAAATATTATTACCCCGCCCCCCTTTGTTTGATAAGGAAACAAGATAAAAATAACTTAACCAAGGCCACAAGTTAGTAATGGTAGAACTGAAGCCATCCACCTTCTAAAATGGGATCATAGGCTAGGCGCAGTGGCTCACACCTATAATCCCAGCACTTTGGGAGGCTGAGGCAGGTGGATCACCTGAGGTCAGGAGTTCGAGACCAGCCTGATCAACATAGAGAAACCCCCTCTCTACTAAAAATACAAAATTAGCCGGGCGTGGTGGCACATGCCTGTAATCCCAGCTACTCTGGAGGTTGACGCAGGAGAATCGCTTGAACCTGGGAGGCAGAGGTTGTGATGAGCTGAGATTGCGCCATTGCACTCCAGCCTGGGCAACAAGAGTGAAATTCCGTCTCAACAAAAAGGGGGGAATCTTAATTACTAACTTTAGCAATTCACTAAGTAATTGTTACAAAATAAATGAATGTGGTCCCTGCATGGCTCTTTAGCTGTTCCTGAATTACTTCCCCCTCATCTTTTATGCCTCAGCCAAACTGACCTTATGTTCTGTCACTGCTAGGCTTATATACAAGCAACTGAGAAACCTCCTCAGAAACTTGCTTCTAGGTAGGTCATCTTACTGAATTATGATAGAGTGTCCTTGTCTCATTCCCCACTGGTCCCTAAACTCTGTCGGTCCCAGATTACGCGGACATATATATCAGAAAGAGTACGAACTCAGGGAACATGTTGAACAAGCTGAACTCAGTTCAAAAAGGCCCTGCTGTGGCATTCCTTCATCTGTTATATTCATAGACTGCCCTTTCTGGGTTTCTTGTGTTTGTTTTTGTAGAGATGGCGTCTCTCTCTGTTACCCAGGCTGTACTTGAACTCCTGGCCTCAAGCGATCCTCCTGCCTTGGCCACCCAAAGTGATGGGATTATAGGCGTGAGCCACTGCACCTGTCTCCTCATCAGTTTTCAGGATGGGACTGGATCACCTTTTCCTTCGTCTTCATCTCAGTCTAGGCACAAGACTCAAATACTTGGAGCTTCTTAAAATTACCTGCTTTAGGATGGGTGCAGTAGCTCCAGCCTGTAATTCCAACAGTTTGGCAGGCCAACGTGGGAAGATCACTTGAGTCCAGGATTTCAAGACCAGCCTGGGCAACATAACAAGACCCCATCTCTACAAAAAAATTCAAAAATTAGCCAGGTGTGGAACATGCCTGTAGTCCCAGCTACTCAGGAGGCTGAGGTGGGAGGATTGCTTGAACCTGGAAGTTTGAGGTTGCAGTGAGCCCTAGCTGTGCCACTACACTCAGCCTGGGGGACAGGGTGAGACCCTGTCTCAAAAAAAAAAAAAAAAAAAAAAACTCTTGCTTACTTGCTTCATATCCACCAACTTTGGGGTCTTAGGCAAGAAGGACTTTGGGCTGGACATTCTCTGAGATGTTCACTGATGCTGCCCAGCTTACCTGTATGTTGGGGAAGGATGCACTTCAATCTGGAAAGCTGTCCATATTCTACTCCCTGCATCTACTGTCTCCCACATGTGACTCCCAGTGCCTGTGGCAAGAGTTGGCAATCATATTCCTTTGGCTTTTTCTCCTAGGACTTTGAATGTGGAAATGACGTGGAACTGTCTTTTACCAAGAATGGAAAGTGGATGGGCATTGCTTTCCGAATCCAGAAGGAAGCCTTGGGGGGTCAGGCCCTCTATCCTCATGTCCTGGTGAAGAATTGCGCGGTGGAGTTCAACTTCGGACAGAGGGCAGAGCCCTACTGTTCTGTCCTCCCAGGGTTTACCTTCATCCAGCACCTTCCCCTTAGTGAGCGTATCCGGGGCACCGTTGGACCAAAGAGCAAGGCAGAATGTGAGGTGAGTGAGGCCAGAAGGTATTGGTGGCCACCTTGCTGCCAAGACAGAGGAGACACACACACACAGACTTGCTGCGTGAGTAGCCTTGGGGCAAGTGGCCACTTTGTCCCAGCTCCTCAGGGTTGGACTCAGAGCTGCGAAGCTGCTCTGAGTGTGAGGTGAGGGGTGTTGGTGTGACCTAAGTTGAAGTCGGAGAGGCTACCTAAATCTCAGAAAGATTCCATCTTCTTAAGTGAGGCCAGAATATGGGAAAAGGAGGCTTTTCTTACAGCAGAAAAGGACACTAGGCGCTTCTTGGGGAGTGCACTGTGCCACCAAGTGTTCTTTTTTTTTCTTTAGAGACAGGGTCTCGCTCTGTCAGCCAGGCTGGAGTGCAGTGGTGCGATCACAGCTTACTGCAGCCTTGACCTCCCAGGCTCAAGTGATCCTCCCACCTCAGCTTCTCGAGTAGCTGGGACCACAGGTACATGCCACCATGCCCGGCTAACTTTTTTAGCCACTGAGCCTGGCCCACCGAGTGTTCTTGAAGAAGGCTGAATAAGTTCCACCTCTCACCCAGAGCTATCAAAAGATAAATGGCCTTTGGGAAGATTTGATTCCAAGAGCTATACTAGTGTCTTTTTTCTTAAAACAGTATTTTTCTTGTATGTGTAAGTTATTTATGCTTGTTATAGAAAATTAAGAAGTAAAAAGTTTAAATTTTCATAATGCCATCATCTACAAATAAGTTTACTTGCAGAGTTTTGGAGGTCATTTGTTCTTTTTAATGTCTAAGTGCCTGTTTTCTGCTCACAAACATTTATCATTGAGATTCTATGGTATAAGCATTGTGATACCCTGCCCTTTTCACTTCACATTATTTTGTGAGCTTTATCCCATCACATAAAAACCTCTTTTTGAACATCACTCTTTTTTTCTTTTTTAAAAATCCTTCAAGGGAATGAACGTCATTCTTAATGGCCTTACAAACTCATCGTTCCCCTCTAGTCAGGCATTTAAGATGCATCTGTGTTTACCAAATTCTAAATGTATTGATTAGATACAATTCATGTCCTTGTGTGTACAGCTCTGTTCTATTTCATACTTCAAGAAAGTTGTACCACTTCTCCTACACACTCCATGGGGTCAGTCCCAGTACACAGCCTTCCCTGGGCTATTGGGGGGGGTGGGGAGTGGGTCACATAATCCTGTAAATGGGCTGGGTTTGGTGGCAAACGCCTATAATTCCAGCACTTTGGGAGGCCAAGGAGGGAGGAGGATCCCTTGAGTATAGGAGTTTGAGACCAGTCTGGACAACATAAGGAGACCCTCATTTCTACCACAAAAAGAGAGAAAAAGATTAGCTGGGTGTGATGGTTTGTGCCTGTAGTTCTAGCTACTCTGGAGGCTGATGTAGAAGGATTGCTTGAGCCTGGGAGTTCAAGGCTGCAGTGAGCCGTGATTGGGCCATTACACGCCAGCCTGGGCAATAGAGTGAGACCGTGTCTCAAAAAAACAAAATCCTATAAATGCTAATGATGACAGCACTTGGTTTGTTTTTCCCCGAAAGTCCTGGGATTATAGGCGTGAGCCACCATGCCTGGCCAGCACTTGACTTAATGCTCACCCTGTCCCAGGCACTGTGCTCAAGAGTCTGACAAGCCTGATCTTTTTGAATCCCGATACCAGTACTGTGAGGTGGATGCAATTATTGCTTCCGCTTTGTAGAGGCAGCCACAGCTCAGAGGTCCAGAGTCACACTCACAGTCACCACCAAGCCAAGTGGTACCATACCACCATGCCGCAACACCTTCTCTGTCTTGTTCTTGTAGATTCTGATGATGGTGGGCCTGCCTGCTGCTGGCAAGACCACATGGGCCATCAAACATGCAGCCTCCAACCCTTCCAAGAAGTACAACATCCTGGGTACCAATGCCATCATGGATAAGATGCGGGTAAGGACAGCCACTGGACTCTCCTTACTCACCTCCAACCTACTAAGTGCTGCCCTGCGACTAAAATCACTCACCCCTCACCAATTCCTGCCCGCAGGTGATGGGCCTACGCCGGCAGCGGAACTATGCTGGCCGCTGGGACGTCCTGATCCAGCAGGCCACCCAGTGCCTCAACCGCCTCATCCAGATTGCTGCCCGCAAGAAACGCAACTATATCCTAGATCAGGTACTTAATGATGACCATTGTGTCCTCAGGAGAAGGGAGGGGACCCCTTGCATGCCTGAGAATCTTCCTCTGGTCCCTTTCTTTTTTCCCTGTAATGATGATGGGCTGCTGTGCTAGTCGGGGGGTCAGACCTTGTCATACATGACGACATGATCCTATACACAGCTGAGCCCAGACTGGGATCATGATCTAGGCCTACTTACTCAGACTCATCAGCAGCCCCAAAGAACATCAGGTAAGAACTGTTTAGCAAAATGGAAGGAGTATGGATTTCCGAGCCTGAGAGACTGGGGCTTGAATCCCAGCTCGGCTACTCCCTAGCTCTGTGCCTTTGGGCAGCTGACTTTATCCTCTGAATCTCCATCTCTTGGTTTATAAAACAGGGATCTCAATACCATCTGCACACCTAACACAGGGCCTGGCACTTAGTAGCTGGTGATTATTGTTAAATACTCTACAGAATAGGTAGAGTAGCTTTCATGCCAACAGCAGTGCTGTAAGGTAAATGCTATTATTGCTTCTGTCATTTTCTTTTCACAAATACGTATGACTGGCAGGTACATACCTAAGTCATATTTTCTACCTACATTTCAGTTAATGGTGGAGTTCTTAACATCAGGGACCTTGGAACCTTTGCAGTTGAACATAAATATTGTATGCAGGTGCAAGTGTATCCTTTTTACAAAAAAGAAGAAAAAAAAAAAAACCTTAGACAGTTTTTTGTCCCTATCTTTCAGCATTCTCAAAAGGATGAGTGACCCAAAAATCATTACAGATTCCTGTCTCAGAGTAATGAGTTCCACATGGTTATTGCCTATGCAACGTCATTGCCTACTGACATTTGTCCTGAAGGCTTTCACAAGTAACAAAGGGTGTCTCCTTATTTTCCATATTTGGGGATCTGTGAATGAGCCTCTGTTCCCTTCAGCCTTGCATTTGTGCTTTCTTAAGAATCTGTGAGTGAGCAAATATGTAAACTAAGTAACACCCTGCCCTTGAAGCCTTCCTGAAGTGCCTTCCATACATGTAGGCCTGGGTACTTGGTGACCATAAGTTCAAAGGGCTCCTGATAAGAGTGGAGGTGGTGACAGTGTTTGGCTTTGTCAGAATGGTAGTTTGCTTGTTAGAAAGGAATCGCCAGGGACCAAGTTGCCTTCACATAGGAATGAGGATCCTACACAAAACAGTTGAGCACAGGATAGTCTAAAAGCCATCCATGGTTATCCCCCCAGCTCATACTGTGTATAATCAGTGTTCTCTCCGCTTTGAAGATTTGTCTTTTAAACCCTTGGCCTCACTTTACCTGATCCTCCTTGTGAGGGCATTTAAGAATTTTTTAGTCTGTATTGACCCCAGTTGGACTCATTGTCATGAAAGGGAGAGTAGTAATACCATTTTAACACTCTGAGGATACATACCTCTTTTGGATACCCCAGCCAGTATTCCTGTCTTTTTCTTGGTTTGCTGGTTAAATCAGCTGTGAAACCCATTTCAAATATGTGGCCTATGGGAGAATGATTATGGTCTAGAGTGGATCATCTAACATCTCTGTCCAGGATGCTGAAGTGGGTTTTCTCTGGAAGCCAGGCCCATGACAGCTTTGCACTCTGAAGACCTACTGTCACCCTTCTTGGCTGCTGCTGACTTGTTCAGGGACAGGGTCTAGGGCTGTACCAGGTATGCCTGTGGTCTTCAGGGCTACCAGCCTCCTGCTTAAGGACATGTGGGTCAGGCCAAGTGATCTGGGCCAACAGTGAGACAGAGAACCTAAACTCTGAAGGCTGGGAGGAGGGTTCTCTGGTTAACCACAGATTGGAGGATTGCCTCGGGGCCTGAAGCCATAGGCTACTCAGGCTGAGGGAGGGAGTATAAAGCCAGTGGTTTCACCTGTTTTGGCCTAAACCCCAAAAGTGGGTTCCAGAAAACTCCGGGTATGAGAGAGGGAGGGGGAAGTTGTGTGTTTGTGTATAGAAGGTTCAGAGCAGGCCCCTGGCCAATCGTGGCACTTCCATTCCACCAGCTTTGGCAGTGACAGGTAAGTTGATGATGCATAGCTGTCTCCTGGGCTAGGTGGAATTTCCAAAGGGGAAACCCATACTACAGGCAAAATCCCTGCAGTTCCTGGATCTCAGCCCAGAACCATCTTTTGCCTTTACTGGGTTTTCCTGAGTGGTCAGACCTCCCCACATTTGGCTCTTCCAGCCTCCTGTTACGTAGGTTGGCCTCAGAAATGCTCATCCTTGAGAGGGAAGGAGAGGTTGTCTGCAGAAGCCAGGTGGGCCTGTGTAAGCCAGGATTCTGTGTTTGTCTGGCCGGGACTCTAACCCCTATCCTGGGATGTATGTGATTGGGCACAAACTCTCAGGTATATCGGGGCTTTGACCTACATTCTGTGATAACTTGAGTAGCCTTTTTAGATCACGTGGGCATCACAGCTGTGGAACATCAGAAGAGGAAAAAGAGGTAGACCAGAGAGGAAACTGAAGCCTCTGCAGAGGACTATAGGACTTCTAAGTCACGCACTCAGTGTACTGATAGATCACAGCTCTGCTGACTTCCCAAACAGCCATAGTCTAGAATGGTTGGGGCCATGGTGGGAATTTGGGGAAGCTTTCTGGAGGTGGAATGTCTGGGTCGGGGCACAGAGGATGATTAAAAGAGTTGGGGCTTTGTCCTGAGGATAGTGGGGAGTCATGGTCAGGTTTTCATCCGGAGGAATGTGGATAAATTTGCCTAGCTAGTAAAAGGCTGCAGAGGAGAGAGAAAGGGGGAGTAGAAGGCCACATTGCATCAGGTGTCTCTTTGGGGTCCTCTGTTGGAGGTGGGAAGCCTCTGGAATGAGATGCTTTCTGGCCTTGTCCCAGAGGGCCTCAAAATGCAGTACAGAACAGGAACTGACTGGCCTGCTGTGAGGCAAACAAGTTGCCCTTCTGGAAAGCCTCCACAGGGGCATGTTGCCCAAGCCCACCCCAGAGTAGGGCACTGTTGCCTAGGAGTTCCGTTAGAGGGCTCTAACAGCCTAGAGCCAGGCCAGGCATCAGTTAGAATCAGGGCTGGATGGGTTGACGTCACAGTCAGAACATGTCGTTCTAGTCCTCGTTTGCGTCCTGGTCAGCAGGTGCCACACTTTCGCCTGAAACAGAAACCCAGGGCTAGAATAGTGTCCCACCGTAACCTGTGTCTTATTTGCAGGCCTTGGAGAAAGGATGTTTCTTTCCATCATCCCCGACCAACCATCCCTAGAGCCTGAAGCCCATTCCATTCTTGACACACCAGCCAGTTCTCTTCCTATAAATGTGGTTCTTTTGACTGGAATTCACCTCACTCTGAGCCCAAAGTAAATCTTTTCTCATCAGCCTTCACTTTGCTCCCCAGATCTAGCTAGGTTTCTCCTGCTGCCAGTATGACCCTGGTGAGCTGTGACAAGTGACAGTAGACAGGGACAGTGGGGCTTGAGAGAGCCTGGGCTGTCACATCATCATTTGTACCTGCTGTGTTCACTTCTCCCTCCCTCAGACTGTTATACACCAAAACTCCCCATATAGCTTCTCTAAGAAACCCAACTCTTGTCCCTTAGTCCATGTCACAGGGTCCAGGGAACACAGCCACATTTTCTCTTAGAATCAACATCTTCAAGCAGGGTGGGACTGGGAGAAGCAGAAGCTAGGCAGAGGGAACCAAAGCAGCTGGAAAAGCTGACCTAGCTGTTGTGCTAGTCTCATAGCAACAGCCGCCAGCAGCCCCCAGCGACCACAGAAGTGCTGGGCTGGCCCAGGGGCTGTGACCTCACTGTGTTTGCTGTGGCAACAGCCACCAGCAGCTAATTCCCTTTCCTCCAGGAAAGCCAAGTATTTGCATTTCTGCTGGTGTGGTTTAGATACTCTTCTTCCCTTCCCCAAACGAAGGAGTAAGTGGAGGGAGGTGCAGTCTTAAAAACCATTGCTGAGAGGATTCTCAGCACCTCAATTCCAAAGTGCCTGAGAAGCCATCTCTCAGAATCTACCCACTTCCAAGGACAAAGGCCAGCTATTTATGAGTCCAGTCTGTTCCGCCTCCATTCCTCCCATCCCATGAAGCTACAGGGGCTAGCTGTCTTGGCAGCATTGCTTCTCTTCTCTGTCCCCTCATCAGGGCATTGACGGGGCAGTTGTACCACATGGAAGACCTCCAGGACTGTCACTCTATGCCCTCACAGTTCAGAGGAATCAAAGTAGGATCACTTAGGGGCAAAAAAAAAAAATGATGAATGGTCTGGGGCCATATTCACCCTGGCACCTACCTACTCTGGGCTTTTGTGTCAGAAGAAAATTATATTTAGCTGAGGAAGCCAAACTTTCTTCCTGTGACCAGATGCCACGTTACGCTTTGCATTTAGGAATGGAGTCAAAGAAGAGTAGTGGGGAGAGGGGACTTAACTTTTCCTCTGTAACATGATGTTCCTTTTCAAACCATTTGTGGCCCAAGGGCTCTTTGTGGGCTAGTGTCCAAGACCCCAAGAACAGTATGTGTGTGCCTGTCACCCACATGACTGCCCACATCCTCCTTCGTGAGGGTAGGGACACTTTCGCTGGGGGACAAGAAAGAACATTTTTTCCTGGCGCATGTTTCAGGGCCAGAGGATCTGGTTAGTTTAAGCAGCTGCACCCACGGCCCCAGAACTTCCAACAGATCTGTGCTGAAGTCCCTGGCCCCTGGCTAATCCACATCCAGCACCCTGTTCCTGTGTCTTAGAAGAGGATCTCTTGTAACCTTGTTTTTTCCTCAAGCTTCAATTTTCCTTGGTATTTTCCATTGGGAAGCCTCTCCTGGAGAGTCAGTCCTATAGGCCTTATTTTCAGATCCACCCTGGGTGTTGACTTTTCACTGCCCACTCCCCTGGCACTTGCCAGAGATTTTTACATCTGCAAATCCGCTCCAGAGCCAGGACGAGGGTGATGATCCTTGTCTTTCAGACGAGGAAATTTGAGACTCAGGCTACTTGGGGACTTGTCTGAGTCTCACAAATAGTAAAGGGCACAGCGGGGATTTCAAGCCCAAGTTTCTTCCTCAAAGCCTGTGTTCATTCCACCCTGTCTCACTGTTCCTGCCTTTCTGCTTGGGAGATCACTATAAGCTTAACCTTTTCTTTGGTCTGAGTTGCTTCAAGTCAACATGACAGTATAAATATCTACCCAGTGATGACCACATCAATGGCAGCTCACAGTTGTTGAGTGTTGGCTGTGAGCCAGGGCCTGGGCTTAGACGAGGGCTTTTACTCACAGGGACTCATTCAGTCTTCACAGCAACCCTAAGACATCCATGCCGTTTTCCCTTTTCAGGGCTTGATTTTACAGAGGAGCAGGCTGAGGCTGGGCCATCCCAGTGCACTGCCTGCTTCCCATCAAGGTGTCTTCTGCCCTGGAGGCCACCTGTGTCCCCCTGCTTGAGTAGTTTCTTGCACTTTGTCAGTTGCTTTATGGACATTCTCTTACTCAGTCGTTGCCAGCCCAGGGAGGGAGGCTTTTCAACCCCGTATTACAGATGAGGCAACTGTAAGGACTGGCCAAAGTATGTTAGTAGCCACACCAGGACTTGACCCTAGATTCTTTGTACCCAACCAGGCCACATCTTCAGAATACATTTTTTTTTTTTTTTTTGGTCCATTTGTACATACCCCTTTACGGACTGTTTTCCCTATCTGTGGCTTCTTTCTTTGGTCCATGTTAGAGCCACTAAAAAATTGTTTAAATGCAGTTTAAAACTCCTTACTCTGTTTCTGCTGAGTTCCCGAGTTTCCATAGGGAGGGTACCTGTATAGGTGCCTGGGTCTTACTTCTAGAGGTTCAGGCTCAGGAAGTCTCAAATGAAGTTTGGGCTGCTCACTTTTTAAGTAGTGTCCACGTGATTCAAGTATACAGGCTGAGTCTGTGGAACCCTGAATCCAGCAGAGGTGGGCCCCATTCCCAAAGGGCCTGACGTGAAGGAGGTATTCGGTAAATGGAAGCCGATGTTGTTACTGCTCTCAACCACATATGTGCTAAAGCACAGCTCTGCCAGCACCAGCCCAGGACACACCTGCCATCACTTAGAGGAAGGGAAGGAAACATTAGGAGCAAAACTGCACTTGTGAAAAGCAGAGACTCCTGACGTGTTGAGCTTGCTGGTTAGAAGCTTGTGGATGAGGCTGATGTTTCAGAGAAGGACTGAGGGAATAAAAGAACCAATGTTAATGAGAACAAACTACAAAACTGTCCAAAGGAGCTGGTTAATTAGTAGCATAGCTAATCTATAGGTATTACACAGCCATTAAAAAAGAATACTGCACAGAAAAACTTTAGAGAAAGTTTCACATTACATGAAAAAGCCTCAGGAGGATGTGTATAATACAATTCTTTTTGTGTAAAAAATCACATAGATATTTCTAAAAGTGCACGGAAGAAATTCATTCTTTATTCTCTCTGGGAAGTAGGGCTGGCACTAAGGGAACGCAGGGGTTTTTCCTCTAAACTTTATGCCTTATACTGTGAATTTTTTTACCAAGAGTATGTATTAGCTTTCAGAATAGGGAAAAGAAATTGTAAGGTCCAGTACCAACAACAAATAGGATTAAAAAGCAAAGTCCCAACCATTAGGAATCCTTTGCCCTGTGCCTGTCTGCAGCCACTTACCTAAGTGAATTCATTTGCTGAGGGTGACTCAAGAATCTTCGAAGTAAAGAAGAGCTGTTTCCTGAGTTGCTCTGCTTACAAGGAACACTAATAGCCTTTTCTCAGTCCCTGGCCTACATAATACCCCTCAGAGGAAAAAAACAACTCTTAATGTACCATCTCTTGCCTCTTCTGTTACCTTACCCTTAGACAAATGTTTATGGGTCAGCCCAGAGACGAAAAATGAGACCATTTGAAGGCTTCCAGCGCAAAGCTATTGTAATTTGTCCCACTGACGAGGACCTAAAAGACCGAACAATAAAGCGAACCGACGAGGAAGGGAAGGATGTCCCAGATCATGCGGTCTTAGAAATGAAAGGTAGGAAATGTCCCAGAGGAACATCACTGCAGGGTCCTGGAGAGAAGAAGCTCTTTACTCAGTTTGTCCTTCCCTGGCTCCTTAATGATTTCTTTTTTGATTTACTCTTTCCTTGCTTCTGCTTTGTCCCTTCCTTGTCTACCACAGCTGTGAATGGAAAAGCTACCCATCTCTCTTATGTCGGGATTTTCAGGCTGGATAGGGCTGGGGCAGCACGAGGGAAAGGATTTATGGGAGCTAAAGCTGAAAGTCCTGCGTGCTCACCCTGCCTGTGGCCCCAGATGGGCTGACTGTGGGCAGGCCTCAGTTTGTTTCTATGTAAAAATAGGGATGGTGATGCCATCTGTCTGACCCATTCCCTGGGGTGAGGCCTGTGGGAGCTGAGCACTGTGTCTAGGTGGGTCTTAGCCACCTCTTCAGAAAACGGAGGAGTCTTTGTTAGCCCCTGACACTTAGCAGGCTGAGGGGTTGGGGCTCTGTCTACCTCTCTCTCTCTCTCTCTCTCTCTCTCTCTCTCTCCCCCTCTCTCTCTCTGTTTTTGTTTTTTTTTTTTGGAGATGGAGTCTTGCCCTGTCACCGAGGCTGGAGTATAGTGGTGTGATCTTGGCTCACTGCAACCTCCGCCTTCTGAGTTCACCCAATTCTCCTGCCTCAGCCTCCTGAGTAGCTGGGACTACAGGTGTCCACCACCATGCCTGGCTAATTTTTATATTTTTAGTAGAGATGGGGTTTCGCCATGTTGGCCAGGCTGGTCTCGAACTCCTGACCTCAGGTGATCCACCCGCCTCGGCCTCCCAAAGTGCTGGGATTATAGGCGTGAGCCACCGCACCCGCCCTTCTGTCTATGTCTTTTCTTATTCACTACTCCAGTTTTCTTCACCTTCTCCCTTCTGGAAGGCCACTCTTCTGGGTGGAGGGGGACCAGACTTCAGAAGGTACTGACCTCTTCTTGTTCCCTTTGGGGCGCTTCCTTCCTCCTAGCCAACTTCACGTTGCCAGATGTTGGGGACTTCCTGGATGAGGTTCTGTTCATTGAGCTGCAGCGGGAGGAAGCAGACAAGCTAGTGAGGCAGTACAACGAGGAAGGCCGCAAGGCTGGGCCACCCCCTGAAAAGCGCTTTGACAACCGAGGTGGTGGTGGCTTCCGGGGCCGCGGGGGTGGCGGTGGCTTCCAGCGCTATGACAACCGAGGACCCCCTGGAGGCAACCGTGGCGGCTTCCAGAACCGAGGGGGAGGCAGCGGTGGAGGAGGCAACTACCGAGGAGGTGAGACATCTCACACACAGCACTCTCCACTTTGTGTTCCCAGGTTGGGGCTGGGCTTTGACTGCTTATTCAGTCAGCAACTGAAGTTTTCTGAGCTCCAGCTGTGAGTTAAACTCTGGTAGAAAACTGAAACAAGTCAGACACGGAGACCTCAGAAACGCTCCCAGTCCCACTCCCCGGACATTGCCTATGAAGCCCTTTGCCCATTTGCATATCACAGTGCACATTGTGTCACATTGCTGTCATTTTTGTGAACCTTCCCCCATCTGACCATGAGCTCCTTGGAAATAGGGTCTAGATCAAAATCTATTGGAAATGGGGGCTACATCTTTGGCCAAGTCTGAAGAGGACTAGATGTGACTTGTTCATGGCTGTCCCCAGTGACTTGTTCATGGCTGTCCCCAGTGCTTAGCTTCCTCTCTTTTTTTTTTTTTTTTTTGAGGTGGAGTTTTGCTCTTGTTGCCCAGGCTAGAGTGCAATGGTGTGATCTCGGCCCACTGCAGCCTCTGCCTCCCGGGGTTCGAGCGATTCTCCCGCCTCAGTCTCCCAAGTAGCTGGGATTACAGGCAAGCACCACCACGCCCGGCTAATTTTGTATTTTTAGTAGAGATGGGGTTTCTCCATGTTGGTCAGGCTGGTCTTGAACTCCTGACCTCACGTGATCCACCTGCCTTAGCCTCCCAAAGTGCTAGGATTACAGGTGTGAGCCACCGCGCCCTGCCAGCTTCCTCTCCTTGAGCATCTCCTTCCTGCATATTCAACAGCTGTTGAGATGCTGGGACACAGAAACCCAAGACTACCCTGGTCTCTGCCTCACCATTCTTGCAGTCCAGTGGATGAGACAAACCTGTCATAAGGCTGGGACAGGGAAGTATGCCTGGGGGTCTAGAGAATCCCGGAGGACATGGTTTGTTGTTCACCTTGAGTTCTTGCTCTGTGCCTGGCCATGCCGGCTCACAGCAGTCACCAAGACAGCCCAGTTCCCTGGGGTTGCCATTTGGGAATGATGGCGCCTTTCATCTGGATTTCTCCAACACAGGTTTCAACCGCAGCGGAGGTGGTGGCTATAGCCAGAACCGCTGGGGTAACAACAACCGGGATAACAACAACTCCAACAATAGAGGCAGCTACAACCGGGCTCCCCAGCAACAGCCGCCACCACAGCAGCCTCCGCCACCACAGCCACCACCCCAGCAGCCACCGCCACCACCCAGCTACAGCCCTGCTCGCAACCCCCCAGGGGCCAGCACCTACAATAAGAACAGCAACATCCCTGGCTCAAGCGCCAATACCAGCACCCCCACCGTCAGCAGCTACAGCCCTCCACAGGTGAGAGAATGAGTGTGTGTTTGTATGTAGTGATCGCACGTGTGCTCTTGAACCTGAGCAAGTTAAGTGGAGACGGATCTGGGGAAATCAACACATGCCCCAGCTACTGGTCTTCACTCTAACCTCTAGCCTGCCCTTCTTTCTCCCTGGCCGTGATCTTGACTCAGATGGACCCTACACATTCCCAGATCCCCTCCAAACCCAGGAGTAAATGGGAGACCTTTCCAGAACCTGCTCTTCTCCCACCACCCTCAAGGGGATGGGCTGTAAGCACTGATCCCTCCAGCAAGTACATTTTTCTTGGCTAGTGTCACTAACCTCACTGAATCCCCAAGAAAGCACTTGACTGGAGTCACCCCTTGCCCAGGCTGGCTGACCTCTTTGTCTTTTGGACATAATAACCAGGGCCCTAAGGTTGCTGAGGACTTGCCCTCTGCACAGAGAGCTTCAATGCTGAGCAGCTCCAGGCTCAGTTCCCGTTCTTGGAAAGCCAGTGCCCTGGCTCTGGTATGCACAAGCTCCTGTAAACCAGAGAGGTCTTCAGTTATCGCACAGCCATTTCCCAAGCACTTTCCTCACGCCAGGCCTGGAATCAGCTGCCAGGAGACCAATGGATGGTTCCCAGGCCCAGCTAACTAGAATATTTCCTAGAACAAGAGTTGGGCAGGCACAGATCCAAACCCCCAGCCCCACAACATCCTATTTCTGTGAGCTTGGACAAATAGCTTCCTGTCTCTGGGCCTCGTTTTCCTCATAAAGGTGTTAGTAGAAGTCCCTTCCAAGGTTCGTCGTGAGGAATGGGTGGCACTATAGCCCTGGGACTAGGCAGACCTGGGGTCAAGTCCTTCTTTCTTGGCCCAGAAATTTCATCTTGAGCCTCAGTTTCTTTCTCTTTAAAATGGGGCTAGTGGGACCTACCCCTAGGTTCTGTATGGAGATTAAATGACTTAAATGATCCAACCTGTACTTGGGAAGCACTTAATAAATTGCCACTACTGTTTCTCAGCAGATCTTCCAGTAACAACTACCACCACCTGTTGAGTGCCCAGTGGTTTATACACACAAGCTTATTGGATACTCAGGGCAAGCTAAAGGGGTTGTTCTTGTTCTATTGTGATTCTCATTTTATAAAAAAGAAAACTGGGATTTCAAGAAGTGCTGTGTACCTTGCTCCCTGGGGGTCTCAGAGCTGGGGTTAGAGTCCACATCACAGCCCTGGGACTTGCCCTTCATCCTGCCTTACCATGGCATGGAGCTGGCTCTCCTCCTTCTCAGCCCACAAACAATGTCCACCAGGCAAGGGAAGGGCCCCTGTGGGCCAACCACTTACAAAGGCCCTTTTTCCATCCCAGCATTTCACATCTGCAGATTTCCTCTATTTCACAGAGCTTTGGCTTTTTTCCCTCCACTTTCCAGCCGAGTTACAGCCAGCCACCCTACAACCAGGGAGGTTACAGCCAGGGCTACACAGCCCCACCGCCTCCACCTCCACCACCACCTGCCTACAACTATGGGAGCTACGGCGGTTACAACCCGGCCCCCTATACCCCACCGCCACCCCCCACCGCACAGACCTACCCTCAGCCCAGCTATAACCAGTATCAGCAGGTAGGTGCCAGACTGGGGGCCAACTGGATGGAGAGACTTCCATGGGCCCCTCCTGGGTGTGTATTCCCAGACTCAAGTCCCTGCTTATCCCTAAAAAGACAGCCTGCTGCCCTCGGCCTGGCATTCATCTGGTGCAGCCATTCCATTTGGTCAACACTTCTGCACTGGTTGCTAGGTAATTGGTATCCTAGCCCCCTCCACAGTCCAGCAAGCGAACGGGGAGGGCTGGCCTAAGTAGCAGGGGCCTCAGAGTCCTCTTTCAGCACCATAGCCAGGGGGCTCCAAATCCTGCTGCAGGTTGGTGCCCAGGCCCCCATACCTGTTATTAAATCTTTTGACTATGATATCTAGCTATACCCAAAAGGCACTGGGTTGACAAGCTGAGACCTGGGCTTCAGTCCCTAACTGCCTACCTGTGTGGTGTCAGGTCTTTCCAAGGTACCTTGGTTTCTCTGTCAGGGGACCCATGTTCAGCTGTTGTCACTGCACCTGTCTCTGCCCTAGGTGAGGGTGGGGCTGGTGGGGAGGCTAAATGTGGGGTAGATGCAGGACAACTTGGTGTTCTTGGTTTCTTTCCCCAGTATGCCCAGCAGTGGAACCAGTACTATCAGAACCAGGGCCAGTGGCCGCCATATTACGGGAACTACGACTACGGGAGCTACTCCGGGAACACACAGGGTGGCACAAGCACACAGTAGCCAGTGTGACCCAGAGGCTCCCGGAGGCCCCTGCCGGCTTCCTCCACCAGCGCCTGCCTCGGCCCCTCCTCTGCCCCTGCCAGATCCCGTGGTGCTGGGGATGGGGTCATCCCAGGGCTGCCTCCCTCCAGCCCACTGCCTCCCCTCTGAGGGGCTTCCTTCCCCTCCATAGGGCCAGGCATTTTTTTCTGGATTCAAACAGGCAACAATGACCTTTTATTTTCTGTTTGTCCCCACCTCCCCAACCTTCCACCTCCTGTTCTTCCTACCTTCTTCCTTTTTGACTAAATAATCCCCGCCTCCCTTGATCATCCAGTGAGGCTACAGTGACTGAGGGGAGAATCCCCTCCTGTTCACTCTCCCAACCCTGCTCCAGCCCCTCAGCTTCCCAGACCCTCATGCAGTTGGTTGTAAATTCTCCCAGGAGCTGTTTTACTGTCTACTTTTCAGGATTAAAAAAAAAAAAAAATCAAAACTTAAAAAAAAAAAAAAGTTTAAAAAGCAAAATGGGGAGGGAGGAAGCAGTGACTTTTTTTTGGTAATTATGCGCTTTTTTTTAATTTTTAGAATTTGTCTGTTTTTACTGTGGGTCGGCTGTTAATATTTCATCAAGATAAGCATTTCTTTCCTGAGTTCAGGTGACTGAGGAAGAGCCACAAAACAAAACACAACAAAACCAAACCACAGAATCATCTTTAACCCAACTTTTTATACGATGCCCCAGTTCCCCATAACTTTGCACACAAGCTTCTGTGTTCAGTTGAATTGTAACTGCTTTTTGTATTTGGAGAGAGTGTGACTATTGAACTTGAAACCTTTTATTCCGGGCGTCTTGGTAGTTTCTGGTGGGATTCAGTGGGTGAGAGGGAAGAAGGGGAGGTTGGGGGGCTCCTTCCCTTCAGAACTTGAAGTTTCTCCCACTGCCTCCTCTCCAGTGGTCTCCCAGGTGCCAGACCCAAAAGCTTTTCCTACAGTGATACCCTTTATTTTTACTTCCCCTTGACTCATATGTTTTAACATGATTTTAACAAACTGCACTTATTAAGAAATGTGTTTGCCCTGTTTTGTTTGGTTTCGTTTTGTTTTCTTTGAATAAATGACATGGCACCTCCTAGCAGGAAGGAAGCAGGGTTGAAACCCTGAAGTGTTACTGCAGTTGGCCGTTAATTGGGGTGGGGGCCTTTTTAAAGGGAAATTATTTACTCATTCATTAAACCAACTTGCTGAGGGATTCATATGCCTGGCCCCGATTTTGGTGCTAAAAATGCACGCTTAAACAAGGGTCCCTGGTTTAAAATCCACTAGTTCATTTTTAAAGCGCTTCTCTGGTTCTCTACCTCTCACAGTCTAAAATCCCTCCAGGAGTTTTTGAGTAAAGGACATGGAACAGGCCTCTAGGTGGAGGGATGGGTGGGACTGATGGGGCAGAGACCAGAGCTGGTTTGTTCGGGATCATCACTGGGCATCCACAGACCACCTGCCTCAGGCCTGGCCTGTGTGCAGCACGGAGGACAGTTCTGCCTGTTCTGTGTTTGGGGCTCATGGAGATTCCAGGAGCTTCATGTTTCAGCCAGTGTGTGTGAGCTACCTGCTGTGTTCTTCAGCTGTCCTGGACAGTGCTGGGGACATAGTATGCCCACGGCAGTCCTGGACCCCGTTCTCACAGAGCTCCCACTCCAGAGAGAACAAAGACCTGCCAGCACCAAGTGGTCGGCTGTGAGAGCCTGGGGTGGTGTGCAGGGAGGGCTTCCTGGAGGAGTGAGCCAGGGTAAAAGACTCCAGATTGCATCCCCATGGCCCATCGTCCTCCTTCATTAGCAACCTTATGTCTTCATTCCCTCAGTACATGCTGTGTTCCTGGCTCCTTGTGAGAGAAGGCTGGGCCACAGGAGAAGCCAATTCAGCCCCAATACTTCTCTGCGGGGAGCTCAGAGCCTTGTGAAAGGGAGATGGGCAACAAAAACGAGGGAGGGAAGCTGACTAGTCTCAGAATCTCGGGTTGGGCATCAGAACGTGAGAAGGAACCAAGGTTGGTGGCTAAAAGGGACCCTAGAGTGCTCCAGAGAGGAGGTGACAGGGCCTTTAGTCTAGAAAGTCCCCTTCCCTGCATGTCCATATGCTGGGCTACGGCGCCCTCTGCTGGCCCCTCCTGGTAATGCCTGGGTATCGGCTGGTAAATAGGGACCTCCTTGGCTTTCTTCCACATCCCCAGACCTCAAGGGAATGCAAATGAGGAAGCTCTTCCTCTGTTCTCAGCCAGTTTTCCTCACACACGTCTCATCTCCAGTCCCGTGATGCCCACTCCCTTCAGAATAAAGGAGGTCAAGCCGCTTACTATGGCTTATGAGGCCCTCCCTGCATGGCGTAGCACCTGGTAACCTCCCTGGCTCCATCTCTTTCTGCTTCCCCTTTGAATATCAAATCAGTGGTTATTTTGTTCTGAGGAGCCATAAGTCCTTTTTGGAACCCACAAATAATGCCATGAACCACTGCACTGGAGAATACAGAGGCACATGGAATTTTGCATAAAAATTCATGAGGTTCTCAAAACCTCCACAGCCCAATCATAGCTTTCAAGTTAGAGCTCCTTTCCTATGCCCTGACCGTACTGAAGTGCTTGCAGCAACCAGAACCGTCCATACCTGCCATCCTCAAGACTCTTTCCCCTACCTTCCTCTTAACCCAGCTCCTACTCGTTCTTCAGGTCTTAGCTTGAGGGTCCCCTCCTAGAAAGAAGGCTTCCTTGACCCTCCAGCCTGGGGTGGACAGCTCCCTCGGCCCTCTGGATCCATCAAAGCCCTGGCCACTGAGTGCCTACTGGTGACATGTCTGTCTACTCTGCTGGTAACACCTAAATACAGCCCCACCCATCCCATAGGGAAATAAGGACCACAGTTGGCTTGTTTCACACCTGCAGATTTCCTCCAGGTCCTGGGAACACAAAATGGGAAGTTCTAACTCACCACCCATCTCATGCCAGCCAGAGACAGGGTATGATGACGGAAGTAAGCCAGGCTGGTGGCTCACGCGTGCAATCCCAGCATTTTGAGAGGCTGAAGCGGGAGGATTGCTTGAGGCCAGGAGTTGGGGACTAGCCTGGGCAACAAGTGGGACCCCTGGCTCTACAAAAAAAATTTAAAAAATTAGCCGGGCGCGGTTGTGCGCCCCTGTAATCCCAACTACTCCAAAGGCTGAGACAGGAGGCTCACTTGAGCACAGGAATGTGAGGTTACAGTGAACTGTGATCGCGCCACTGCATTCGTCTGGGCGACAAAGCGAGACCCTGCCTCAAAAAAAAAAAAAAAAAAGAGTCAAGGCTTAGTAAATATTCCTGAATTCCTGAAGGGATGAAGAAAGGAAACGGACAAGCGGGGGTCTAAACGAGAGCACGAACCCTCAGAGTATGACGGCTCCAGGCTCCGGGGGACAGCCCTTTAACCATCCATCCCAAAATTAAGCACGCTGGGAGCTGGAGTCACAGCAGTGAACAAACGAACAATGGTTCTGGTTCCTACTGACTGACAGCAGAGGTTTAAGGGTCTCTCACTCTCTGGGGAGCCCCTTTCCTTCCTGGCTGCGGAGGGCGGAGCCCGAGAAAGGCACGCATGCGCAATGCAACGTCCGCCTTAGGCCCGGAACTTCGGTGCTTGGGCGTAGCGGTGCACCCAGACCCGGAACATTCTCAGGAGAAAGTGTCTCTTGCGTGCGTGGGCCGGAGGTTGGTGTGCGGGGCCCGCCGGGCTGTTGACAAGTCCGAGAGAATCAGGATGGAGGCCGTGGCGACGGCGGCGGCGGCGAAGGAACCAGATAAGGGTGAGATCTTGGTCACGCGGAGGCGGCGGGTGGGTGCGGCTGCGGTGTCTCTAGGAAATGATTCCCCCAGGAACGCGAAGGAGGACTCGTTTTAGGGGGACACCCGCCCCCCTCGGCTTTACCGGTCCTCTTCACCACTTTGCCCAGATTATTCCCTCCCTTGTCGCGGGTTGACCTCCTTTTCCTCCATTCCTTCCCCCCGAAATTAACCTCTTCCCAATTCCAGACCAATCCTTTCCGTGTCCCTAACTCATTTCCTTACCAGGCTAACTCTCAAATTAACAGAAACCTCTCTACCCCGGCCTAATTCCTGCATTGCCTCAGACTAGCCCTTCTCAAATTACCTCCTTCCCTATACCAAGCTGAGCCTTCCCTTGCTCTAGACGAATCCTCCTACCTTTCCAGGCCAAACTTCTACCTGCCTCATGCAAACTTATTCCAATCTAACGATTCCCTCATTTCATTGTAACTCCCGTTTCCCCCAAAGTCGAAAATCCAGCCAGGCTCCTTTCAAAGTCCTTACTCAATTTCTGTGCTTTCCCACAACCTTCAAAGTAATCCGATGTCGGGTGAGGTGTGGTTGGAAGCGTGGCTCAAACACCACTGGCCAAGAATTGGTAATTGTAGAAGCCAGATGGAGATGATTGGTATATGGAGGTAGGGGGAGAGGTGTTGTTGTACTTTCTACTTTTGTGTATGTTTGAAATTTTCTAAAAATAAAAAATTTAACCTAAAAAAAGTCTTAAGGCCGGGTGCAGTGGCTCCCACTTGTAATCCCAGCACTTTGGGAGGCCAAAGCAGGAGGGTTGCTTGAGCCCAGGAGTTTGAGACCAGCCTGGGCAAGAGAGAGAAACCTGATCTCTATAAATATTTAAAAATTAGCCAGGCCTGGTGGCTAGGGAGTAGCTAGGACAAGCTACTCAGGAGACTAAGGTGGAAGTGTCACTCGAATCCTTTGAGATTGCAGTGACCTAAGATTATTACACCACTGCACTCCAGCCTCTGCAACAGAGTGAGACTTGAGCCCAGGAGTTTGAGACCAGCACTGGCAACATAGCCAGACCCCATCTCTACAAAAAATTTAAAAATTAAGACCGGGCCCGGTGGCTCACACCTGTAATCGCAGCATTTTGGAAGGCGGAGGCAGGAAGATCACCTCAGGTCAGGAGTTGGAGACCAGCCTAGCCAACATAGCGAAATCCCGTCTCTACTAAAAATACAAATATTAGCCAGGCGTCGTGGTGTGTGCCTGTAATCCCAGCTACTCGGGAGGCTGAGGCACCAATTGGAATCACTTGAACCCGGGAGGTAGAGGTTGCAGTGAGCAGAGATTGCACCACTGTACTCTAGCCTGGGTAACAGAGCAAAACTCTGTCTCAAAAAAAAAAAAAAAAAAAAAAATTAGACAGGTTTGATGGTGCATTCCTGTGGTCCCAGCTACTCAGGAGGCTGAGGCGGGAGGATCACTTGAGCCCAGGAGGTCAAAGCTGCAGTGAGCTGTGTTTGCACTATTGTATTCCAGTCTGAGCAACAGAGCAAGACCCTGTTTCAAGAAAAAGAAAAAATCTGTCTCCTGGCCCCATCTATCTCCTTCAGAGAGTCATGTACACTTGGTCTCCATTTCCTCGTCTCCTGCTGACGACTGTCTGACTTTTCTCCTAAGAAACTGCTCTGATTAGGGTCTGCACTGACTTTCCCCATGTTGTTCAGTCCAGTCACCCCATTCAGGTTATTTTTTGTTTGTTTGTTTTTTGAGAGAGTTTCACTCTGTTGCCCAGGCTGGAGTGCAGTGGCATGATCTCAGCTCACTGCAACCTCCGCCTCCCAGGTTCAAGTGATTCCCGTGCCTCAGCCTCCCAAGTAGCTGGGATCACAGGTGCCCGCCACCATGCCTATCTAATTTTGTGTATTTTTAGTAGAGATGGGGCTTCACCATGTTGGCCAGGCTGGCCTCGAACTTCTGACCCCAAGAGATCCTCCTGCCTCAGCCTCCCATAGTGCTGGGATTACAGGTGTGAGCCACCACACTTGGCCCATTCAGGTTTTTTTTTCTTACTAGACTGGACTAGAATTAAATGCTGTTGACCCTTCCATCCTTTTTGCATGTTTTCCTTTGGCTTCAGCGACACCATAGTGCCTGATTTCCTGCCTGTCTCTCAGGCTGCTCTTTCTCAGCCTGACTTTGTTTCCCGGGGTGCTGTAACAAAGTACCACAAACTGCATGACTTCAAACAACAGAACTTTATTCTCTCGTAGTTCTCAAGGGCAGAAGGCTGAAGTCAGTGTTGCTGAACTGAAATCCAGGTGTCTGCAGGGTCGTGCTCCCCCACAGGCTCTGGGAGAAAACTCATTTCTTGCCTCTTCCAGCCAGTGGTGGTTTCTGGAATTCCTTGGCATGTGGCTACATCACTCCAATCTCTGCTTCCCCTTTTGACATTGCCATCTTTTTTTTTAAGACGAAGTCTCGCTCTGTTGACCAGGCTGGAGTACGTGATCTCGGTTCACTGCAACCTCTGCCTCCGGAGTTCAAGCAATTCTCCTACCTCAGCCTCCTGAGTACCTGGGACTACAGGAGTGCGCCACCCGGCTAATTTTTTGTATTTTTGGTAGAGCGCCATGTTGGCCAAGCTGGTCTTGAGCTCCTGACCTCAAGTGATCCACCCACCTCGGCCTCCCAAAGTGCTGGGATTACAGGGGTGAGCCATTGCAACCGGCCTCTTTTTTTTTTTTTTAAGGTAACATTAATGGGCTCCAGGGATTAAGATGTAGCTATCTTTTGCACAGCCAGTTTTTAGCTTCAGAGGCATCCCCTCCCCGCATCTGTGCAGCGCTTTTTCCTGGACCCTCTTCTCATCCCTCTCGCACTCCCCCATGCCCTCCCCAATCCCTACCTCTCATTTCTCTTGGCTTTGGTTCTTGTCTTGACCCTGATGACACCCACAGCTCTGTCTCCAGCCTAACATTTCTCTCCTGAGGAGTCTGGAGGCCTATGTAGCAGCAGTCGGACCATTCCCCTGGATGCTTCCCTTACTTCCCAGCACGTCAGCCCCATGGCTCCTCCACTCAGCCTCCTGACATCTTTCTGATTCGCTCACTCATGATCCTGTTCCTTCCTCCACAGCCCCTGCCCTTGTCCAGCTCAGTCTTCAGCTGCATCAGTGATTTAAATCCTCCCTGATACACACAACACATGTAATGTCACCTGTGACTTCTCTTCTCCCCAACCCAGCCACGCTGCCTAAAGTTGTCTCTATATTCTGTTTTCACGTATTTCCTGCTTGCCGCAGGCTTGCTTCCTCCGCTCTTGGGAAACAAGTCCCACCAAGGTTTGCCCAGCGCTCCACTTTCCTGTTTTCTTGAGACAGAGTCTTCACTCTGTCACCCAGGCTGGAGTGCAATGGCTGATCTCGGCTCACTGCAACCTCTGCCTCCTGGGTTCAAGCGATTCTTGTGCCTCTGCCTCCTGAGTAGCAGGGATTACAGGTACCCACCACCATGCCCAGCTGATTTTTGTATTTTTAGTAGAGGCAGGGTTTCACCATGTTGGCCAGGCTGGTCTCAAATTTGTGGCCTCAAGTGATCTGCCCACCTCGGCCTCCCAAAGTGCTGGATTACAGGCATGAGCCACGGTGCCCAGCCAGCTTTCCTGTTTTCTTTGCCCGTATTATTGTTGATCCTGACTGTCTCCCACATCAGACTGGGTGCTCCCTGAGGGCAGGAGCTGGACTGGATTCATCCTATGGATCCTCAGCATTGCCTGACTTAGGGCCTCTCAGAGATTTAGTTTTTTGGTTTTTTTTTTAGAGTTTTGCCCTTGTTGCCCAGACTGGAGTGCAATGGCACGATCTTGGCTCACCGCAACCTCTGCCTCCCAGGTTCAAGCTATTCTCCTGCCTCAGCCTCCCGAGTAGCTGGGATTACAGGCATGTGCCACAACAGCTAATTTTGTATTTTTAGTAGAGATGGGGTTTCTCCCAGTTAGTCGGGCTGGTCTTGAACTCCTGATCTCAGGTGATCCACCTGCCACAGCCTCCCAAAGTGCTGGGATTACAGGCACGAGCCACCGCGTCCAGCCTAAGATTTAGAGTTATTAAAGAGTGGTTGGGTGAACGCATGAATGCATGAGAGAGTGAATGAATGAGTAAACAAATTAGCAAATGTATTAACGATTTAAAGAATTGAGTGGATCAATAAGTCACGCCTCAGGGCCTTTGCAGTAGTTGTTCCCTCTGCCTGGAATTCTCTTTTCCAAGAGATCTCATGGCTTAATCCCTCACCACCTGAGGTCTCTATCAAATGTCCCTTTTTTGGCAAAGCCTTCTCTGAGCCTTCCATTTAAAATTGCAGCCTTGGCCAGGCATGGTGGTTTACACTGTAATCTCAGCACTTTGGAAGGCTGAGGCAGGAGGATCACTTGAGGCCAGGAGTTCAAGACCAGCCTGGGCAACACAGCAAGACCCTGTCTCTACCAAAAAAAATTAAAATTAGGCCGGGTCCAGTGGTGCACGCTTGTAATTCCAGCACTTTGGAAGATCAAGGTGGGAGGATTGCCTGACCTCAAGAGATTGAGACCACTGTGGGCAACCTAGTGAGACCTTGTCTTTACTGAAACTTTTTTTTTTTTTTTAATTTAAAGATTGGTAGAGTGCAGGCTGGGCGTGGTGGCTCACACCTGTAATCCCAGCACTTTGGGAGGCCGAGGCGGGTGGAACACGAGGTCAGGAGTTCGAGACCAGCACGGCCAAGATGGTGAAACCCTGTCTCTACCAAAAATACAAAAGTTAGCTGGGCATGGTGGCAGGCACCTGTAATCCCAGCTGCTTGGGAGGCTGAGGCAGAGAACTGCTTGAACCCGAGGCAGAGATTGCAGTGAATCGAGATTGCTCCACTGCAGCCTGGGCGAAAGAGCGAGACTCCATCTCAAAAAAAAAAAAAAAAAAAAAAAAAGATTGGCAGGGTGCGGTGGCACACACCTGTAATCCCAGCACTTTGGGAGGCCAAAGGGCGGAGGGGGGGGGTGGATCACGAGGTCAGGAGTTCCAGACCAGCACAGCCAAGATGGTGAAACCTTGTCTCTACTAAAAATACAAAAATTAGCCGGGCATGGTGGCAGGCACCTGTAATCCCAGCTGCTCAGGAGGCTGAGGCAGAGAATTGCTTGAACCCGAGGCGGAGGTTGCAGTGAATCAAGATTGCTCCACTGCAGCCTGGGCGAAAGAGCGAGACTCCGTCTCAAAAAAAAAAAAAAAAAAAAAAGATTGGCAGGGTGCAGTGGCACACACCTGTAATCCCAGCACTTTGGGAGGCCGAAGGGGGGTGGATCACCTGAGGTCAGGAGTTGGAGACCAGCCTAGCCAACATAGCACTGTCTTTACTAAAAATACAAAAATTAGCCAGGCATTATGGCTTGCATCTGTAATCCCGGCTAGTTGGGAGGCTGAGGCACCAACCGCAATCACTTGAACCCAGGAGGCGGCAGTTGCAGTGGGCAGATCTCACGCCATTGCACTCCAGCCTGGGCAACAAGAGCAAAACTCCAATAAAAAAAAAAGAAAGAAAGAAAAAAAAAAAAATTTAAAGATTAACTGAGTATGGTAGTGCATGCCTGTAGTCCTGGCTGCTCAGGAGGCTGAGGTGGGAGGATTGCTTGAGTCCAGGAGTTCAGGGTTACAGTGAACCATGGTTGTGCCATTGCACTCCAGCCCGGCAATGGAGCAAGGCCTTATCTCTAAAAACAAGTAAAAATAGGCCAGTCACAGTGGCTTACACCTTTATTCCCCAGCACTTTGGGAGGCCAAGGCAGGAGGATTGCTGGAGTCCTGGAGTTCGAGACCAGCCTGAGTAACATGTCAATACCCTGTCTCTACAAAAAATTTAAAAATTACACAGGCGTGGTGGTATATGCCTGTGGTCCTAGGTACAAGGGAGGCTGAGATGGGAGGATCGCTCAAGCCCAGGAGGTCAAGGCTGCGGTGAGCTGTGATTGCACCCTGCACTCCAGCCTGGGTGACAAAGCAAGACCCTGTCTCGAAAATAAAATAAAATTGCAGCCTCCTCCACCTCCTTCCCTCCTCCTTCCCTCTTTATTTTTCCGCATAACTCCAGGAAACACCTAACACATTATGTTTTCGGTAATTATGTTGCTAATTGTTTGTGTCCCCTACTGAAATGTCAACTTTTGCTCACTGTGGTTTCTCTAGTGCCCAGAACAGTGCCCATAATATAGTCGGTGCCCAGTAAATGTGAGCTGAGTGAGTGACTAAGCCCCCAGTCCCTTCCCACACTCCCATCTCTGAACTAACAAATCCCTCCTTTCCTCAGGCTGCACAGAGCCTGGACCTGGGCACTGGGGTGAGCTGAGCCAGACACCAGTCCCATCTAAACCCCAGGACAAAGTGGAAGCAGCTGAGGCAACATCAGTGGCCCTGGACAGTGACACTTCCAGGACTGAAAATGCAGCAGTGAGTGCTATGCTGCACGCTGTAGCCGCCAGCCGCCTGCCTGTTTGCAGCCAGCAGCAGGGTGAACCCGACTTGACAGAGCGTGAGAAAGTGGCCATCCTGGCCCAGCTGTACCACGAGAAGCCACTGGTGTTCCTGGAGCGCTTCCGCACAGGCCTCCGTGAGGAGCACCTGGCCTGCTTTGGCCACGTGCGTGGCGACCACCGTGCAGACTTCTACTGTGCTGAGGTGGCCCAGCAGGGCACTGCCCGGCCCCGCACCCTGCGTACCCGCCTGCGTAACCGGCGCTATGCTGCCCTGCGAGAGCTGATCCAAGGTGTGGAGGCCAGATGGGCGAGAGTGGGCACAGATGGGGAGGGAGGGGAGACTGAGGCAGAGTGAATTAGAGAAAAGAATACAAGAGCAGAAACAGAGACAGAGATCCTGGGAGAGAAGTTTTGAGACAGAGACAGGGACACAGGAAGAGACTGAGATAGAAATGTAAAGTAAGGGGGAGAGACAGACAGGGGTCCAGGGAAGAGAATGGGACAGACAATAAGAATCGATCAGAATTTAGTAGATGTCAGAAGTGGCATTTCAGATTGGTAGGCTGAGGACACAGTACACAGTGCTGTGATAATTGGTCATACCTAAGGAACAAAACATGAGATCCCTACCTCATACCATATACAAAGGCATCAGGGGAAACCAAAAGGAGTATGTACATGACCTTGGGGACACAGAAGCCTTCTGAACAAGACACACTGTGAAAACCATGAAGGAAAAAAAAGATAGCTTTTCGACCGTCACATAATTAAAAGCATCCTTGTGACCACAACACCAGAACCAAAGTTAAAAGATGAGAGTGAATGAAGCAGAGAGTGAGTTAAGTTTTCATTAGGGAGAAGGCACAAGTTATAGAGAGGTTCATAGAGAAAGAGAGAGAGGCTGGGCATGATGGCTTATGCCTGTAATCCCAGCACTTTGGGAGGTCAAGGTGGGCAGATTACTTGAGCTCATGAGTTCAAGACCAGCCTGGGCAACATGGTGAAATGCTGTCTCTACAAAAAATACAAAAATTAGCTGGGTGTGGTGGCGCCCTAGCTACTCAGAAGGCTGAGGTGGGAGAATTGCTTGAGCCTGGGAGGTGGAAGTTGTGTGAGCTGAGATCCCACCGCTAAGCTCTAGCCTGGGCGATAAAGCCAGACCTTGTCTCAAAAAAAAAAAAAAAAAAAAAAAAAAGTGAAACACAGATATGGAAATGAGGATGAAGACAGAAGGAAGATGGGCCGGGCACAGTCACTCAAGCCTGTAATTCTAGCACTTTGGGAGGGCGAGGTGGGGGTGGACCTGAGGTCAGGAGTTCCACAGCAGCCTGGCCAACATGGTGAAACCCCATGGTAAAGCCCCATTTTTTGGTAAAAATACAAAAAAATTAGCCACGTGTGGTGGCAGGCAACTAATCTCAGTTACTTGGGAGGCTGAGGCAGGAGAATTACGTGAATCTGGGAGGTGGAGGTTGCCAAAAAAAAAAAAAAGATGAATGAGGTGGGGGTAGGTGACAGAAACTGAAAAAAGCAGGAAAGATAGAAAGATGGAGATAAAGGAAGAGATGGGGAGAGATCCAGAGCCTGGGTGGGTGATAATCCAAGTTGGGGAGAAGGAGGGATAGAAACTGAATCTGCTAGAGGCTGGGCACAGTGGCTCAGACCTGTAATCCCAGCACTTTGGGAGGCCGAGGCAGGCAGATCACTTGAGATAAGGAGTTCAAGACCAGCCTGGCCAACATGGTGAAACCCTGTCTCTACTAAAAATACAAAAAAATTAGCCAGGCACTGCCTGTAATCCCAGCTACTCAGGAGGCTGAGGCAGGAGAATCACTTGAACCTGGGAGGTGGAGGTTGCAGTTAGAGTTAGCCAAGATCATGCCACTACATTCCAGCCTGGGCAACAGAGTGAGACTCCATCTCAAAAAACTGAAGCTGCTAGAGGATGCCACAAACAGCTGGGGGCAAGAGAGCTGGCAGGAGTGGGGAAGCTGAGCAGGACAGGGACAGTCACAGCCTATGGTGCTGCAGAGGCCAGGAGTCCGAGCAGTTTCTTTGCCCTGGGCTCTGAAGACAGGGCTAGGACCAGTGGAGGGGAGGGACCAGGGCAGGTTTAACTGTTATCTGAGAGACAGAGTAGCTCCTGCAGGAACAGGCAGCCAGGGGTGATGCAGGGAACTCAGGTTTTGGGGTAGTGGGGAAGCCAGGCCCACCTGAGGGGTTGCTGCATAGAGGAGCACTCGAGAGAGGACGGATCTAGGGCCTTCCACCACCAGGAGGCTTTCCCAGGGATACACAGGCAGAAGCCCCACCTGACCTGATCCCTTGCACACACATGCCAGATCCACATGGATGTACGCACATACACGCCCCACAGTGAAGGCGTGTCCACTGCCAGCCAGACTGGGGCCCCACAAACAGGCACACAACCTAGAGACACACAACCTCTGCTGCATTGTCCTGCATGCTGACACCCAGACAGACAGGTGTCCGTGGGCATATGCTGGGCCTCACAGGACATGTGTGTGTACATGGGCCACGCACACGTCCATGGGCAGGAGCTTGCACATCGTGCCTGGACACAATTGTACACGAGCTCCAGACCGTCAGAGCCTCAGAGACCAGGATGTAGCCAGGTCTGCCCGTGTACACGCATGCTTGGATGCATGAATACATGAATACACAGGAAGACAGAGGCCGGGCCACATACACACACTCAGGCGCCTGCACAAGTAATCACATGCACATGACCTCAGGTGCCTGCATGAGTGCTTGCGCACACGGCCTCAGGCGCCTGCATGAGTATTCACGCGCACGCCTCAGGCGCCTGCATGTTTTCCTGTGTTTTTGAATGTGTGCATACACACACTTGGACTGTGTATGCACATCATCCCACAAGCATGATCACACACATACCCACATGGACACGTCTGCTCAGTCGCTCACCCCATGCCCACCCTGTCTCTCCTCTGTGCAGGGGGCGAGTACTTCAGTGATGAGCAGATGCGATTCCGGGCCCCCCTGCTATACGAGCAGTACATCGGGCAGTACCTCACCCAGGAGGAGCTCAGTGCCCGCACCCCAACCCACCAGCCCCCCAAGCCCGGGTCCCCCGGGAGACCTGCTTGCCCGCTCTCCAACTTGCTGCTCCAGTCCTACGAGGAGCGGGAGCTACAGCAGCGTCTGCTCCAACAGCAGGAGGAGGAGGAGGCCTGCTTGGAGGAAGAGGAAGAGGAGGAGGACAGTGATGAGGAAGGTGAGGGTCAGTAGCAGGGAGACCCCAGATTCCAGACACCCCAGCCCCAGGCCTGTCTGTCTCCACTTCATGGCAGCAGGCTGGGCCGCCAACCTGCAAAAGCTGACATTGTGTCCCTCCCCTGCCCGGCCTGACTCTCTGTGTGTGTGCCCTTCCAACCGCTGCAGCATCCCCATCCCCCACTCTGAGGCACCAAATGACACCTTGCCTCCAGGTCTGGTCAGGCCGTTCCCTCTGCCAGGAATGCCTCTCCTCCCACCCTTCAGGTCTCAGATCCTGACCCGAGGATACAGTCTCCAGAGCACTATATGGTCATGTTTTATGCATGTCCCTGGAGGGCAGGGACCAGGGCCATCTCTGTCACTACTGTGTTCCCAGAGCTACCCAGCACAAGGCTGGGCACAGGAGCAGCAGCTCTCTGTGGACTCTGTGCTCAGTGCCTGCCCGAGTGCACCCGCATTCACACCCCCTCTGCTCTCCCTCTGCAGACCAGAGGTCAGGCAAGGACTCGGAGGCCTGGGTTCCTGACTCGGAGGAGAGGCTGATCCTGCGAGAGGAGTTCACCAGCCGCATGCACCAGCGCTTCCTAGATGGCAAGGACGGGGACTTTGACTACAGGTACTCCTGTGCCCCCACCTCCCCATCCCCCAGCCCAGCATCTCACGGCCTTTGGTCACATGCAGAGCCCTTACCAAGCTGTGGGGGCCTCCCTTTGTGGAGCTAGAAAGTCCCAAAACAGTTCCAGGATGTGGGGTTGAACAGCCAAAGGAAGAGGGTGAGTGACCTTGAACTAGCCTTGTCCATCTCAGACCCTCAGTCTCCTCACCTCTAAGGCAGGGGGTGGACAAGGATGACATATAGCTCAGTATCAATGAAACCCTGAAACACTGCCCTCCTGACAATGGCAGAGGCTACTACCCCAACCTCCCCAAGTCTCCCTAGGAAGCCCAACCTCTTCCGCTTCACCTTGGAACCTCCTCATGCTGCAGGAAGTAACCCCTGGCAAGGTTCATGTCCGGCATGGAGGGGCCTGCACTGGCTGCCCCCACAGTTAACAGTTGTTCATTTCTCCAGTAGCACCCCAGGGCTGAGACACGTGGGCCACCTGCTTTGGAAAAGCAGAGTGATGTTTCACTCTGTGATGTGTCACATCACAAAAGGAGAGTGATATGTCAGTCAAAGATTGGTTTTATCATTTAAGGTAGTTTTGCCTTGTGGTCCCAAACACTGGGCCTAGCAGCAGAGGACCCTCCTTGGTTTCACATCCAGCCCCGATGACATGTGAAATGTGTGACCACACATAAGCGGATCCTACGTCCGTCCTGAGGTGGGCTCATCAGGAAAGTGGGAATTGTGATTGCCTCTGCCGTGGGGCCCAGCCATGGTCACCGGAGCCTCCTCCCGTTCTGGGATCCCTGGCTCTTGAATGGAATCTGGCTGCTCCACTTGCAGCCAGCCAGGCCTGCTCAGAGCCCCAGTTCCTGCACGCAAAGTGGTGAGCAGGGGGCCTGGACCATGGGGACCCTCATTCAGCAGGCATCACTGCTGTTCCCAAGCCAGGGCCCAAGAGGAAATTGGGGTCGGCAGGGACCACAGTGTGTTGCCTCAGGAGGGCAGCAGTGGCCCCGATGTGTCCCCCATCCGTGCATTCAGTTGGCATGTGCTGAGCGTCTGTGATGTCCACAGGCTCTGGGGATAAGGCGGGGACCAAAACCAACGAAAGGCTTCCCTGCCTGGAGAGGGGTCCCACTCTAGTGAGGATGATCTAGAATTTTCTAGCACTTCATGGTGATGGGGCCATGAGGAAAAGTGAAGCAGTGGGAGGAGAGTGACAGGGTGGCTAGGGAGGGCCTCTCTGAGGGGCTGACAGCAAAGGCCTGCTGGAAGTGGGAGGAGCATTCCTGGCAGAGGCCATAGTAGGTGCCAGAGCCCCCAGCAGCACCGAGGGGCAGAAGGGGCTGGAGCAGTCGCAAGGGGTCGCAAGGGGGTAGGAGATCTCTGAGTGGCCAAATCAAGCTAGGCTTGGCGACCCAAGTGAGTGCTACTGGGTTTACTTGCTGCCTTAGAGCATAGGCAGCTGTCCGGCCTGTGGTCAGCTCTGGCTGATCCCGGCCTCTATCCACTGGAGGGCAGTAGCAAGCCCCCAGTGATGACGTCAAAACGTCAAAATGCCGTGGGGGCAAAATCACCCCCAAGTAGTTCTTTTTTGAGAGCCACTGCCTGCTTGAGAATGTAAGCCCATGTGTCGCCACATTTTACAGCTTTTTAAGAAAAACTAGAGCTTTGGGGTTTTTTTTAGACAGGGTCTCCTTTGTCACCCAAGCTGGAATGTGGTGGTTTGATCATAGCTCACCGCAGCCTTGACCTCCTGGCCTGAAGTCAGCCTCCCGCCTCAGCCAACTGAGTAAGCTGGGACTACAGGTGCTCACCACCACACCTGGCTACTTTTTCAATTTTTTTGTAGAGACAGGGTCTCCCTTTGTTGCCCAGGGCTCCAACTGCTGGGCTCAAGCCATCTTCCTGCCTTGGCCTCCCATAGTGCTGGGATTGCAGGCATGAGCTACCATGCCCAGCCCAGAGTTTTTGTGCAAACTCTGATTTGGAAAATGTTTCCTTGAGTTTTAAACACCATCTCCCTTGGGAGGGTCAGCTCTGACGGCTGCCAGCACATGGCCTTTGACATCAGGGTGCCCCAGGCCTTTGACCTGGGCATCCGAGGGTCCCAGGGAGACCCAGTCCTTGACAGCCTCCTCGCCCTGCAGCACAGTAGACGACAACCCCGACTTCGACAACCTCGACATCGTGGCACGGGATGAGGAGGAGAGGTACTTCGATGAGGAAGAACCTGAGGATGCACCCAGCCCAGAGCTGGATGGGGACTGATGGCCGCCACCCTTCCCACCACCTGCCCCATCCCCGACCCCAACAAGGCAGCTGATTCCAGGCCTGCTCAGTGACCCTTTCTGTAGGGGGACATCAGGGCAGTGCCCCACAACCCACGCACACCACCATCTCACTGGGTCTAGTCTCATCTCAGACAACCCCCACCCCTCTGTTTCTGGGGTTCCCTATCTTTCTCGTCTTTCCCACCCTGTCTCCTGCCTCTGTCTTTCTTGGTGTCTGTCTGGGCTTCTTTCTCTCTCTTTTTCTGTCTTTCTGTCTCTCTCCCTAACCCCGCTCCCTCTTTCCAGTGCTCTGGCTGGCTGTCTCTCCCTTTCTCCCCCTCTGTCTGCCTTAGGCTCTGTCTCCACCGCAGGGCCCAAGGTGAAAGTCCTCCCCTTGCCGGAGGCCAGCTGGCAGGGCCTTTCGTGGCTGGAAGTGGCCAGTTTGGTTCCGGTGCTGACCCCTAGGCCCCAGCGCAGCTGCCTCCCATGCTGTCTGTCTCCCCCTCTCTGTTTATGTCTGCGCTGTGTCTCACACTCAGAGCCTCCTTGCTTCTGTTAGGTTCTCATCTCTCCTTCTGCCTCACTCTGGGCCTCTTCTTTCTACTTGTACATTTCCACCTCTCTAGGCCTCTGCTGTCACTGTCCCTCTCTTATCTGTCTCTCAGCCTTTATCTCTGGGTTTTGATCCCCCGTTCCAGGCTCTGGGCCCCTTCTTCCCCCTTCCCTCAAACCTGGCTGCTATAGGCAGCAGAACCCTGACCACTGAGTAATGCAGCCCCAGGGGAGGGAGGAGACCCCAGGCAGGGAGGATGGGGGCAGCTGTCTTCTCTCCCCAGGACCCAGGCTGTGGATCACGGGGCCTGCCAGCTTGAGTGTAGAGGGAGGGGGGACTCTACCCCTCTCAGCCCCACCAGCCCCCCTCTGCCCAACCACAATTTTCCCTTCCTCCGCCTTCCTCTCCCTCTCCTGTTTACACTCCCCAAATGCGCACAGGCTGTTATCATGGGTCCTGAGTCATCCCACACACAGCCTGCCCCAGCGTCCCTGCCCCCAGCTGGCCACAGGGCCCGCCCCATGGAGCCCCCTGCCGCCCTGGGCTAATGGGAGCCAGATGGCCGCCTGGTGACTCAGCCACCGGGCCTGTGGGAACCCAGGCGTCCCGCCTTCCCATGCCCCCACACCCGGCTCCTGCTCCCCCAGCAGACACACACAGGAGGGCCTGGCCACTGTTGAGGGGGCGCACAGGCCAAGGGTCAGCAAGTCGGGGCCTAGGGACTCCTCATGCCTCTGAGATGGAATGGTGGTATCCTGCCATGGCCGAGCCTGAGGGACCCTCAAAACTGCCTCCTGGAGTCCACGGTTCCTGACCTCCGAGCCTCAGCTGTGCCCTCTGGGTCGACCAGAATTAGAGCCAGACGGGGAAAGTGAGAGCTGGATGGAGGCAGACAAGATGCTCAGAGCGACTATTAAAGAACAAAAGCCTCCGCTACCGAGCGCTTCTGTCCTCTGCCAGGCCCGAGCAAAGTGCCTGACACCGGGTTGGATCCTCAGACGGCCCCGTGAACTAGTGCAATGGGTCAAGGGAGGCCCAGAAAGATGTTGCTTCCTCAAGGCCACTCAGCCATCAGAGGCAGATATGAAACAGGAACCCAGGCCTAGAATCACAAAGGTCCTATAAACCACTTGGCTGTCTGGCCTCTCAGGTGTCAGGGCCATCCAGAGTGGGACAGCGTTGGAGGGACAAGTGTGCATGCAGATGTCCTCAGACGGGAAGGTTTGAGAAGGGTCAGATGGCAGGCGGGCCTAACAAGGGCTCCGTGATAGCCACTGTCTCGCACACAGACAGGGTCAGGGCATCTTGATATGGAGATCAGTCCCCAAATCACAGTTGTCCCAGCAGTGCTATGCGCTAGGCACTACCAATATCACTCCTCTATTTCCCAGAGGAGGAAGCAGCAGCTAGACTCCAGGACCTTGGGGTCATACCTCTCAGAAAGCCAAGAGTGCAAGATGAGAGCTGTCTCTTACCTGCCTGTATTTGTGCCCCATTTTTAAGAGCAGAGGGCCTGGGCCACAGGAAAGGCATTAGCCCTTGGTGATAGGCACATTTTTGACCAGTCTATCATTTGGTCATTAAATTTGTTTACGATATACTTTGCTATACGTAAATTTGTTGTGTAGGTTTTTAAAACGCGATGAGAGACACAGAAATTGAGTCAGAATTAGGGTTAGTCAGATGGTCAAGACGTGAGCATCTAGCTGACAGACAGAGGTGGAGCCGGTCCCAGGGACAGGGATTAGATGGGGAGACAGGAAGAGAGGTGGAGACAGAGTGGGGTAGGGATGACGGGCGACACACCCCCTGGTCACTGCCTCTGAGACCTGGGGGTGGTGGGCCCCCAGGGCGGGTGCCTCCCATCCCCCTCCCAGTTCTCCCGGGGTCAGGGTAGGCGGAAGGGCTGAGTCAGGGAGGGCGGGCCCCGCTGGGAGACAACCCCTAGGTGGGCATCCGGCCCCCACCCCCGTGTCTCCTGTCCGTCCTGGCCCTGGCCTGGCTCGCTGGCCTGGCCGCCACCCCGCCCCCCACGTCTGACACCTCCATGCGTCCTGCCAAAGCGAGCTGCCTCCCTACACTCTTCCCCCTCCAGCTCCAGTCACTGTGTCCGTCTGTCCCCAGTCCCTTCTCCCTGCTTCTCTGCATTTCTTTCCAGCCCTCTGCCTTCCTCCCTCGCCGCCACTGCTCTGTCTTCTCGTTCTGTGTCCACACCTCTGGCTGTCGGTGTCTCCCCGTGACTTTCCGTCTCCCCTCTGTCTCCTCCCTTGTTTTTCCCATGCCTCTCCCTCCCTCCCTCCCTCCCTCTCCTCCCCACCTTTTCCACTCCATGTCCCCAGCCATTCTCCATCTCTGTTCTCAGCTCCTGTCACCTCGTTTCCCCATCCCTTTCTCTGCTGGAGCCTCCCTCTGGGGGGCTCTGTCCTCCCCTCACTTTGCCCTTTCCCTCTCCCTGCTGTGTGTTTTGGCCTGTCCCCCGTGCCCCCCATCTCCTCTGTCTCCCACACTCTGGGAAGCCCGGCTGGGATATCCAGGTCGGAGCCTCACTGGCGGCCCCTGGAAACCCAGAATGAGGGGTCACCGCCTCTCGCCCACCCAGAAAGGGCGCAGGAGGGGGCAGCAAGGTTGCAGGGCCTGTCTGGCCAGAAGGAAATGTCTGTGCTGTGTGGCCTGGTCACCCCCGCCCCCAGGACCTGCTGGGCTGCTGCCGCCCCCGGCTGGGGCTGAGGCCGAGTAAACACAGCAAACACAGCCGCCAGCAGCCTGGGATATTTATACCAAGGCTGGGCGTGGATCCAGTGCCCACCACAGCCCCTGCCCTGCCCTGCCTTGCCTGCTGCCACAGCCAGCTCCAAGCCAGCGTGGCACCAGCCGGCAAGGGGACGCGCCGCAGACACAGCCTGCGTCGGGTATGGAGGCCAACAGGCACTGGCTGCTCACGATGCAGGCGGCTTCATGGACGCACCCTGTCCCCCTCCCCTGAAAACACCAGCACACAATGCGGACTCACACTTGCAGCTACTTGCAAACACACATCTACCCACCCCTCAACGATGATGCAAAACAGACCCACACAACTCCACACACTGCAGTCACCAGCCTACATGTGGGAACACAGCATGCAGACACCACCTTAGCACCTGCTCACAGCACCCACAGGCTGGGAACACCAGTCCCTGAGACGGGGACACATAGTCCCGAAGTACAGCCCTCCCTCACACACACAAACACCGAGAACCACCGAAAGCATGCTGGATGCACACCATGTAGACAAACATGCTCAGAATACCAGCGACACACGCCCTGATCACAGTGCAACCCAGAAACAACTCACAACTCACCCACCTCATATGTAAGAAACACACACACACGGCCGGGCGCGGTGGCTCATGCCTGTGTCTCAGTACTTTGGGAGGCCGAGGTGGGCGGATTACAAGGTCAGGAGTTCGAGACCAGCCTGGCCAACATGGTGAAACCCCATCTCTACTAAAAATACAAAAATTAGCCGGGCATGGTTGTGGGTGCCTGTAATCCCATCTACTCGGGAGGCTGAGGCAGGAGAATGGCTTAAGCCTGGGAGGCGGAGCTTGCAGTGAGCCAAGATCGCGCCATTGCACTCCAGCCTGGGCGACAGAGCAAGACCCCGTCTTACACACACATGCACACACACACTCCCCTCTCCTGGAGAAACATCATTCCCACAGATGATTAACATATGCAGAAAACACCACATTTCAAGTCAAACTTAACACTAAAAAATGCACAAATTTACACCCAGAAGGACAGTAAAGTTGTTGAGGAAAATATCAGACACACAATATGCCCCAGATACGTGGCCGACTTGCAGAATCAAACAGTGCCAGAGCATAAAACCCACAGAAAATACAACAGCTTGCCCAGCAGAAATACAAAACGCAGATGCACACCCCAGAAATGCAGCGCAGCCACAAACACACGGAGCTAACACGTGCTGGGGACACACACAGAAAAGACCATCCATACCAAACAGCACACAGGCCCCCAGAACACCCATGCCAGACGCAACTCACACCACAAAGCTTGGAATCACACACACACAATAAGGTCCTGAACACACAAATCCAAATCCACACTGGAACCTCAAATACTCTGCATGTCCAGAGACTGAGGGGGAAGGGGCTTTCTCTCACCCCCCAATCTCCCCACTCCCCCTTGCTGACCCAGGTCCCAGGCGCATCTTGGGGGTGGGGGGAGGGGGCAGGAAGGCCTGAGCTGGCCTCCCCCAGCGGCTTCCTGCCCCACAGGGGCTGGACAGGAAGCTGGGGCTCCAGCCGGAACCCAGGCTCCCCCCACGACTTCCCTCTGTGGCCCCGGGTCGCCTGCAGAAGCAGGGGCAGGGCAGGGGGAGGGAGCGGGGAGCCCCAAACCCCCTGCCCTGCCCCTATGGTCGGCCACAGGCGGGGGCAGACTTGTCCAGACGGGGCTGAGCCACCCATCGGGCCTGGGTGCCAGGGTGGCAGGGCAAGGGCAGTGCGCACGCGGCCAGGGGAAGGTGCTGAGCCCACAGTTTCCCCGCCCTGCCCTGTGGGGCTGTGCCAGCTCGCCCGGCAGCCTGGGGCAGGTGGGCGGGGTGTGTCATGAGGGCGTGTCGGGCAGGCCGACCACACCGCGAGTGTGCAGCCAGCACTTGTCCTCAGGCCGAGGCACGAGCTGGGGCTGGGCGTGTGAGGGCTGCGTCTGCCACCCTGGGGGTGTGTCTGCTCCGTCTGGGACCCTGGGTGTGACAGTGTGTCTGGGCGTGATGTGACGGGGTCACTGCAATCTGTGGGGCCCTGTGGGACTCCCCAGGCTGGAATTGTGCGTGTGTGGCGGAGGGTGTGGGATGTCAGACTGAGTGGGTAAGACCGACCTGCTGTCTGTGAGGTTGTGACGTCTCAGACCTGTGTGTGGGGTGTGTCTGGTGGGACTGTGACAGGTCCGACTGTGGACATGCACCCTGGACCTGTTTGTGACCGTGACCCCATGGAGGAGGAGGTAGCTGTTGAGGGATCCATTTCCTGTCCGGGCTCTGATGCTGTGATGCGTGTGCGTGCATGACACTGTTTGAATCAGTGTCTGGTGTGCGGTGGTTGCGACCATGACCCTACGGAATATATTTGTATATGACCGTGTCGTGCCAGGTCCCTACTGAAGTCTCTGCTCGTGTTGTGTCCCAGTGAGGCTCCGAGGCTGAGTGGTGTTTACGTGATGGGCTGACACTTTCTCTATTTGCATCTGTGTATATGTGGGCTGCAGCTGCTGCCAAATGACACAGCCCATGTGTTACGGGCCCTGCAGGAGTCTCTGTGTGTCCACGGCGGCTCTGAGAGGCGAATGTTTGTGTAGTGTGGGGCACCGTCCGTGTTTCCCCCCGTGTGAGTGTGTCTGCGTGTGTACACGCACCACATCCTCACAGGGCTGCAGCGACTACAGCCGAGTCACTGTGTCCTAGCTTGTGACTCTGCCTCTTGGGGCCAGGCCTCCGCATCTCTATACCTATCCATTTGTTGGCATGTCCTTGCATAGTGAACTCCTGCCTCCCCACTCCTCCCTCAGCCCTGTGTGCTTTGGGACCTGAGGCCAGAGGAGTAACCACATTTCTACCCCTACGCTGAGCTGGGAGGGCCCCAGGTCCCTGGCACCCAGACCCAATGCTGCCAACAGCTCTCATGCCCACAGGCAAAGGAACCGCAGCACTCATACTGTCCTTCCTCCCAGGACAATCACTGGGTGTGGGGAAGTGAAACCTGGGAGAAAGAGCAGAAACTGAGAGAGGCAGGAGAAAGAGGAAGCAGGAAAGAATTCACGAGCAGGACCATAGCAGATGGGAAGAAATGGAGACAGCAGAGGGAGACCCACCCGTGGCTGCTGCCATTTCTTGCCTGGACAGCTGGTCTCTCTGTGCTCACCCTCACCCTGACACTTCTGTCCACTCCCAACCATGAGCAAGACGGCGAACCCTCTGAGCACCTAGGTCAAACCCTGCCATGGCTCCTGTCTTCCTCGAGTGCAAGTTTTTTGTTTTTTTTGTTTTTTTTGAGATGGAGTCTCACTCTGTCGCCCAGGCTGGAGTGCAGTGGCGTGACTTTGGCTCACTGCAACCTCTGCCTCCCCTGTTCACGCGATTCTCCTGCCTCAGCCCCCCGAGTAGCTGGGACTACAGGTGTGCACCACAATGCCAGACTAATTTTTTTTTGTATTTTTTATTTTTATTTATTTATTTATTTGAGATGGAGTCTCGCTCTGTCGCCCAGGCTGGAGTGAAGTGGCGTGATCTCGGCTCACTGCAACCTCCACCTCCCGGGTTCAAGCGATTCTCCTGCCTCAGCCTCCTGAGTAGCTGAGATTACAGGCGTGCGCCACCACAGCTAATTTTTGCATTTTTAGTAGAGACTGGGTTTCACCATGTTGGTCAGGCTGGTCTCGAACCAGCCACTGCGCCCGGCCACGTGTACATTTAAAAAAAAATGTTTTGTAGAGATAGGGTCTCACTATGTTACCCAGGCTCGTCTCACATGCCTGGATTCAAGTAATCCTCCCTATCTCCACCTCCCAAAAGTGCTAGGATTACAGACGTGAGCCACCCCGCCTGGCCTGAACTACTATCTTTTATTGTCTTCTTCACTATCCCCCACTAAAGCAGGTTCCTGGTGGGCAGGAACTCCTCCCTTAACCTCTCTAGGCTTGTTTCCTCACCTTTAAAATGGGTGTTATCAGAGTCCCTGCATCTCAGAGTGTTGCTGTGGTGACTGAATGAGTTCATTAATGTAAGGCACTTCAACAGTGCCCAAGGTGCTCAATAAATAGATCTAACTACAGTAGATCTCAGTACAGTTCCCCACTGGTCCCCTGTGCCTTGGTGGGGGGCAAAGGAATAGTGCAGACGGGCAGGAGGAGGCAGAGAGGGAGAGAGATGGAGTGGGAGCGGGGGAACGTCAGGGATGGAGACCCCAGGCAGGCGCCCAATGACACAGAGATCCACAGTCCTCTCTCCATCTTTAATGGGGCCCCAGGTGGGCTTGGGGCACGGGTGTCCTTAAATACAGCCCCCATGGGCAAGGCAGCGGGGGCGGGGCGGGGCGGGGTGGGGCCGGGCCTGCCGGGGCGGGGCGGGGCGGGACTCAGCTGCACTTGCAGGAGCGCACGATCATGTTGGACAGCTGCTCCACCTTGGGCTTGCGGCCCACGTAGTACACGATGGGCAGCGGCTCCAGCGCCTGCGGCACGCAGCACGGCGCCGCCGAGGCGCCCGGGTTATGCTGGTTGTACAGGGCCAGGACCTGCGGGCGGCGGGCGGGGTCAGGGCTCAACGCTCCTGGAGGGAGGAAGACGGCCCTCCACTGCCCCATCCCCCACCCGCTACCGCGCCAGCCTCTCTCACTTCGTCTCTCCCCGCATCCCCGTCCCCCTCTTCCCATCTCCAATTCGGTCTCTCTTATCGTCTAACATTCTATCGTATTCTGTCTCTCCCCACCTGTCTGATTTTCTTTTTGTTTGGAGACTGGGTCTCGCTCTGCCACCCAGGCTGGAGTATAGCCTCAACCTCCTGAGCGCAAGCCATCCTCCCGCCTCAGCCTCCGGAGTAGCTCGAACCACAGGCAAGCGCCACCACTCCTAGCTTTTTTTTTTTGCTTTTTTTTTTTTGGTAGAGATGGGATCTCACTCTGCTGCCCGGGCTACTCTCGAACTCCTGGGCTCAAGCGATCCTCCTGCTTCGGCGTCCCAAAGCGTTGGTATTGCCAGCGTGAGCTGCCGCGCCCGCCTGATTTTCTCTCAGTCTCTGCCCCTCCTCATCTTCACCTCTTGCCTTGTTGTGTATCTGTCTTTGTCTCTCCTGGGCCTAACTCTGTGTCTGTATCTGCCTCTCTCATTTTGTCTCTCCATTTCTCTCTGCCTTTTTCCTTCCATCTCCCTGTCTCTCTTCTCCCCTTCACCCCCATCCCTCTGTTACTTCAGCTCTGTGGGTCTTCACATCTCTTCTCCCTCTGCGCCCTGCTCAGAGCCCCTTTCTAGCTTCCTGCCTCTCTCCCCATCTCTTTATTCATTCTCCTCCCCACCCCATCCCTTTCTTCTCATCCTGCCAACTCACCTCTCTGACTTTACTTCTCTTTCTCCCTCCTCTTCCTCCGTCCTGGCTCCCCTCAAGCCATCTCCTAGCCCGGTGGGCCAGACGTACCTTGCTGTACTGCGTGTCCAGGCTCCAAATATAGGGGCAGGGCCCAAGGCAGAAGTTGGCATGGTAGCCCTTGGGCTCATGGATCCACTTCCAGCCGAGGTCCTTGCGGAAGTCAATGTACAGCTGCCGCACACAGCAGTTCTTCTCTGTGGAGCTGCAGGCAGGAGAGACGCGTCAGGGGCAGGGAGGGGCTACCACCACAGAAGCTACATGCCCCTCCTCCCCAGGTGTGTGTGTCACCCTAGGTTGCCCCCTCAGCCCTATCTCCATCTGGGTCTCCCTTGCACCCCCTGTGTTAGTAACAACAGATGTAGTCATGATAATCACTAACACAGATTAAGCACTTCCTCCAGTGCTAAGAGCAATGTAATAATCTCATGCAATGCTTAAGACAAGCCTGTAAGAAGCCAGATGACCATCCACAGGGTGGCCAAATAAATCATGGCATGCCCACACCCTGGAACATACAAAATAACGCAGCTCCATGTAAACTGATCTGCTCTATTTGTGCAACAAATGTTTATTGAACTACTACTGTGTGCTGGGCTGGGATCTACTGCGGACTGAGGACAAATGAAACAGATAGAAATAGGCTAGGCATGGTGGCTCACGCCTTTAATCCCAGCACTTTGGGAGGATGAGGTGGGAGGATCGCTGGAGTCGGGGAGTTCGAGGTTGCAGTGAACTATGATAACACCACTGCATGCCAGCCTGGACAACAAAGTGCAAGACCCTGTCTCTAAAAAAATTTTTTTCAATTTTTTTTAAAAAAGAGACAGAAATTTCTGCCCTCCAGGGCCATGCTATAAATTGTCATGTTACTCTTCTGCTCTGAACCTGGCTCCATCTCACGGCAAATGCCCAAGTCCTCACCGTGAGCCAGAAGGTGCTACCAAATCTGGCTGATCTCAACTCCCTCTCTCACGCCTGCTCCACTCTAGCCACACTGGCGTCCTGTCTGTTCCTCAGACAGTCTTATTTCGGGGCTCCTGCGTCTGCTGTTCCCTCTGCCTGGCTGCTAGTCCCACAGATACCCACTCTAGCTTGTTCCTTCACTTCATTTCTTCTTTTTTTTAATTTTTTCTTTTTTTTTTTGAGACAGAGTCTCGCTCTGTCGCCCAGGCTGGAGTGCAGTGGCGCAATCTCGGCTCACTGCAAGCTCCGCCTCCTGGGTTCACGCCATTCTCCTGCCTCAGCCTCTCCGAGGAGCTGGGACTACAGGCGCCCGCCACCACGCCCAGCTAATTTTTTTGTATTTTTAGTAGAGATGGGGTTTCACCGTGGTCTCGATCTCCTGACCTCGTGATCCGCCCGCCTCGGCCTCCCAAAGTGCTGGGATTACAAGCGTGAGCCACCGCACCCGGCATTAACTTGTTATTCTTTTTAGAGACACGGTCTCACTATGTTGCTCAGGCTGGTGTCAAACTCGGGCTCAAGTGATCCACATGCCTCGGCCTCCCAAAGTGTTGGGATTACTGGCATAAGCCACCACACCTGGCCCCTTCACTTCATTTAAACCTTAGCTCAAACGTCCTTCAGTCAGGGACCCTTAACACCTAAAGCAGTGCCTGGAATGTAGTAGGTACTCAATAAATATCAGTTACATGACTGAACATCACCTCCTCAGAGATACCTTTCTGAGCCATCCTTTCCAAAATATCCAAGTGACTGTTCCATTTAGTGCAATACGGTATTGCAGTTATGCCAGAAAATATAAAAATGTCTGCATTTGAAATGGGGCAAAATCTTAATCACCGATGACACTGGATGAGAGTTTACGGGCGTTCATTATCTTCGTTGCTTTTGTATACATTTGAGATTTTCCATAATAAAGGAATTTAAATTAGAATAGGAAAAATAACAGTTCCCAATATCTATTACTCTCTGCCTGCCGTCTTCTGATTTATTTTACTTCTTAGAACTGTCAAAGAGGCCGTGTGCGGTGGCTCACGCCTGTAATCCCAGCACTTTGGGAGGCCAAGGTGGGTGGATCACCTGAGGTCAGGAGATTGAGACCAGCCTGATCAACATGGCGAAACCCCGTCTCTACTAAAAATACAAAAATTAGCTGGGTGTGGCGGTGCTTGTCTGTAAGCCCAGCTACTCAGGAGGCTGAGGCACAAGAATCCACTTGAACCCAAGAAGCAGAGGTTGCAGTGAGCCAAGATCGTGCCACTGCACTCCACCCAGGGCAACAGGGTAAGACTCTGTCTTGAAAAGAAAAGAAAAAAGAAAGAAAAGAAAAGAGAAAAGAAAAGAAAAAGTTGACAATGCCTTTTCTTTTTTTCTTGAGACAGAGTCTCGCTCCGTCACCCAGGCTGGAGTGCAGTGGCGCAATCTTGGGTCACTGCAACCTCTGCTCATAGATTGGTGGGGCCAGCCAGGCACGGTGGCTCACGCCTGTCATCCCGGCACTTTGGGAGGCTAAGGCAGGCAGACTTGAGGACTCTGTCTTTACTAAAAATTCAAAAATTAGCTGGACGTGGTGGCGGGCACCTGTAATCCCAGCTACTGGGGAGTCTGAGGCAGGAGAATCGCTTGAACCCAACTTCAAGTGGCACCAGATAACCTAGAGGCAAGATAAAGCCTTTCCAAGAGCCACAGAAGCCTGAGAAGGAAGTCAAGAAACTGAGATCCCTGTGAACTCAGCCTCTACCACCCAATTTGGTTGGACCTCAGTTTCCTCAACTGTTCAGAGGTAGGAGCTTCTAGATCAAATAAGGTGTTAACGTGAGGGCCAAGGGGCCATCACAGGCAGGCTTGGGGAGGGCCCTGAGTGCCTGAGATCATATGCACATGTGTGTATGTATGCATGTATTTCTGGGAAAAAGGGTCCTGGCTTTCACTTTCTCACAGGAAGTTCTGAACTGACAAAAGGGGAAGAACTAGTGTCCAGAATCATCTTTTTTTTTTTTTTTTTTTTTGAGATGGAGTTTCACTACTGTTGCCCAGGTTGGAGTGCGATGGTGTGATCTCAGCCCACTGCAACCTCTGTCTCCCGGGTTCAAGCGATTCTTCTGCCTCAGCCTCTGAAGTACCTAGGATTACAGGCATGCGCCACCATGCCCAGCTAATTTTGTGTATTTTTAGTAGAGGCTGGGTTTCACCATGTTGGCCAGGCTGGTCTCAAACTCCTGACCTCAGGTGATCCACCCACCTCGGCCTCCCAAAGTGCTGGGATAGGCGTAAGCCACTGCACCCGGCTCAGAATAATCTTTAATGTGCAGTTCAACCCTAGCTGGGGTTCTGAGATCCCAGGATTTGAACAATCTGTGATACTGTTATCCAAGTCAGCAGCTCTCCACGTGGGCTCCCAGGACCAGCGGCAGCATCACCTGGGAACTGTGGGAAATGCAGATTCTCAGGTGGCACCCCAGGCCACTGCAATCAGAAACTGTGCAGGACTGGGAACAACAGTCCGTGTTGAACAAGCCCTCTAGGTGATCCTCTGACTCATTTTTTCAGGACGCATTCAGGGCCTACCCTGCACCGGGCCTTGGATACCCACAGCCCTTGCCCTTGTCAAGCCTCTTCTGTCCAGTCTCTCAAGACCTAGGCCAGGTGCAGTGACTCACGCCTGTAATCTCAGCACTTTGGGAAGCCAAGACCGGTGAATCGCTTGAGCCCAAGGAGTTTAAGACCAGCCTGGGGAGCATAGTGAGACCCTGTCTCTACAAAACTTTTTTTAAATAAAAGACCCAACAGAGACTGTTTGTTGAGTCAAAGATCTACTTAGGGCCCCAGGGGCGGCCCAGAGGCCTCACAGCCACCTTGGATGTTGGAGAAAGGGGTTAGGAAGGAGGGAGTGTTCGAGCTGCCGTAAGAACAAATTTTCTTATGAAAGTTTTTCTTTTTTTGAGATGGAGTCTTGCTCTGTTGCCCCAGGCTGGAGTGCAATGGTGCGATCTTGGCTCACTGCAACCTCCATGTCCCAAGTTCAAGCAATTCTCCTGGCTCAGCCTCCTGAGTAGCTGGGATTACAGGCACACACCACCATACCCGGCTAATTTTTCTGCATTTTTAGTAGATGCAGCGTTTCACCATGTTGGCCAGGCTGGTCTCGAACTCCTTACCTCATGTGATCCACCTGCCTTGGCCTTCCAAAGTGCTGAGATTACAGGTGTAAGCCACCGTGTCCGGATGGAGTTTCAAATTTACACAAAAGCAGCTTCAACAATGATCAACTCATGGCCAATTTCCATTGCATCTCTACCCCTATCCACTAACACTATCTTTTTTTTTTTTTTTGAGACAAGATTTCACTCTGTCACCCAGGCTGGAGTGCAGTGGTGCAATCGCAGCTCACTGTGGCCTCCAGCTCCTGGGGCTCAAACCAACCTCCCACCTCAGCCTCCTGAGTAGCTGGGACTATAGGTACAGACCACCAGGCCCAGCTACTTTTCTTTTTTTTTTTTTTTTCGGGGAGATGGGGTTTCACCATATTGCCCAGGCTGGTCTCCAACTCTTAGGCTCAAGCAATCCTCCTGCCTTGGCCTCCCAAAGTGGTGGGATCATAGCTGTGAGCCACTGCACCCAGCCGACAATGGTTTATCTCAAAGCACATGCAATCCACCATGTTGCTTCATCCATAAATATTTCAAATGTATCTCTAATTAAGACTACTTTAAAACACAGTCACAATACCATGTAAGAAAATTAACAATTCCTTGATATCATCAAATATCTAGACAGAGTTCACATTTACCAACTGTCTCATAAATATCTTTTTTTTTTTAAAGCCTGTGTAAATAAAGATTCAAGTAAGGTCTACACATTGCAATTGGTTGATACGTCTCTTAGAATTTTTCTTTTTTTTTTTTCTTTTTTAATTTTTGAGATGGAGTCTCACTCTGTCACCCAGAATGGAGTGAAGTGGTGCAATCTCGGCTCACTGCAACCTGTGCCTCCCAGGTTCAGGTGATTCTCCTGCCTGTCTCCCAAGTAGCTAAGACTACAGGAGCCTGCCACCATACCCTGCTAATTTTTGTATTTTTATTTATTCATTTATTTTTTTGAGACAGGAGTCTCGCTCTTGTTGCCCAGGCTGGAGTGCAATGGCGTGATCTCGGCTCACTGCAACCTCCACTTCCTGGGTTCAAGCAATTCTCCTGCCTCAGCCTCAAGAGTAGCTGGGATTACAGGGCCCACCACCACGCCTGGCTCATTTTTGTATTTTTAGTAGAGAGGAGGTTTCACCACGTTGACCAGACTGGTCTCGAGCTCCTGACCTCAGGTGGTCCGCGCTCCTTGGCCTCCCAAAGTGCTGGGATTACAGGTGTGAGCCACGACACCTGGCCTAATTTTTGTATTTTTAGTACAGACAGGGTTTCACCATGTTGGCCAGGCTGGTCTCCAACTCCTGACCTCAAGTGATCCACCTGCCTCAGCCTCCCAAAGTGCTGGGATTACGGGCGTGGGCTACCATGCCTGGCCTCTCTTAGGACTTTTTTCAAAATCTACAAAATCATCTCTCTCTCTCTTTGTATATATATTCAGGGTCAACTATATATAGACTGACCCTTGGACAACATGGGTTTGAACTACATGGGTCCACTTACAAAATTCACCACGTACAGGTGAATTTTTCTTCCACCTCTGCCCTGAGACAGCAAGACCAACACCTTTTCTTCCTCCTCCTCAGCCTACTCAACATGAAGACCTTTATGATAAGCCACTTCCACTCAATGAATGGAAAATATACTTCCTCTTCCTTATGATTTTCTTAAGGACATTTTCTTTTCTCTATCTTATTTTAAAAATGCAGGCATAGGCCGGGAGCAGTGGTTCAAGCCTGTAAGGCCAGCACTTTGGGAAGCCGAGGCTGATGGATCACCTGAGGTCAGGAGTTCAAGACCAGCCTGGCCAACGTGGTGAAACCCCGTCTCTACTAAAAATACAAAAATTACTCGGGTGTGGTGGCAGGCGCCTGAAATCCCAGTTACTTGGGAGACTGAGGCAGGAGAATTGCTTGAACCTGGGAGGCGGAGGTTGCAGTGAGCTGAGATCACTTCACTGCACTCCAGCCTGGGCGACACAGCTAGACTCTGTCTCAAAAAAACAAAGAATACAGCCGGGTGCGGTGGCTCACCCCTGCAATCCCAGCACTTTGGGAGGCCGAGGTGGGTAGATCACTTGAGGTCAGGAGTTCAAGACCAGCCTGGCCAACATGGTGAAACCCCACCTCTACTAAAAATACAAAAGTTAGCAGGGCATGGTGGCAGGTGCCTGTAATCCCAGCTACTCAGGAGGCTGAAGCAGGAGAATTGCTTGAACCCCAGGGAGGTGAAGGTTGCAGTGAGCTGAGATTGTGCCATTACACTCTAGCCTGTGTGACAACAGCAAAACTCCATCTTAAAAAAAAAAAAAAAAAAGGATATAGGACATAATACATAAAACATGCAAAATACGTATTATTCGGCCGGGTGCAGTGGCTCATGCCTGTAATCCTAGCACTTTGGGAGGCTGAGGTGGGCGGATTGCCTGAGCTCAGGAGTTCGAGATCAGCTTGGGCAACACGGTGAAACCCCGTCTCTACTAAAATACAAAAAATTAGCTGGGTGTGGCGGCGGGCACCTATGGTCCCAGCTACTCGGGAGGCTGAAGCAAGAGAATCACTTGAACCTGGGAGGCAGAAGTTGCAGTGAGCCGAGACCATGCCACTGCACTCCAGCCTGAACGACAGAGACTCCATCTCCAAAAAAAAAAAAGTATTAATCAACTGTTTATGTTATGGATAAAGCAGAATTCCAGTCCACAGTAGGCTATTAGTAGTTAAGTTTTTGGGGAGTCAGAAGTTGTATGTGAATTTTTGGCTGCATGGGGGTACGTGTGTGTGTGCACTTTCCCCTTCTTTGCATTGTATTTGATGAAGAAACTGGGTGAGGTTTCTTGCAGTCTGATTTTTGCTGATCATTTCCTCTGTTCCTGTCTTTCTAGAAAACTGTTAGGATCTACAGTCCTGATCAGATTCAGGTTTGATTTTTTTTTTTTTTTTTTTTTTACCTGAGACAGGGTCCTGCTCTGTCCTGAAATGCAGTGGCGTGATCCTGGCTGGCTGCAGCCACAACCTCCTGGGCTCAAGCACTCCTGCCTCAGCCTCCCAAGTAGCTGGGACTACAGCCACACACCACCCAGCCAGCTAGTTTTTTGTATTTCTTGTACAGAGACAGGGTTTTAACATGTTGCACAAGCTGGTCTTGAACTCCTAAGCTCAAGCAATCTGCCTGCCTTGGCCTCCCAAAGTGCTGGGATTACAGGCATGAGCCACCGCACCTGGCCTTCAGGTTTGATATTTTGCCAAGACTTCCTAGGCAACACTGGGTCCCTCCCTACGGAGGCTCACATGGCTGGCTGTCTCCCTTTGTAATGTCAGCTGCTGTTGGCACTCAAGACCTCAATTTGTGGCCGGGCGCAGTGGTTCATGCCTGTAATCCCAGCACTTTGGGAGGCCGAGGCGGGCAGATCACGAGGTCAGGAGTTCGAGACCAGCCTGACCAACATGGTGAAACCCAGTCTCTACTAAAAAAAACAAAAATTTGCCGGGTGTGGTGGCACACGCCTGTAATCCCAGCTACTCAGGAGGCTGAGGCAGGAGAATCACTTGAACCTGGGAGGCAGAGGTTGCAGTGAGCCGAGATCACACCACTGCACTCCAGCCTGGGCAAGAGAGTGAGACTCCGTCTCAAAAAAGACCTCAATTTGTTCATTGACAGGGTTGCTGGGCTGATGGCGCTAAGATCTGGTGGTGAAGGACCCTGGGAGCAGGGCTGATTTTCTGGCAGGGAAGCAGCAGGTAACAAAGCCCAGAGGCACCATCAAAATATTTTAAACAAGGGAGGAATAAGGTCAGATGATCACTAAATTTACAACATTCTAACTCTCCATTTCAACTTTCTAGGAAACCAACATTTCAGCTTTCTTAGATTGCAGTATTAGCATTCCAGCATCTTACGATTCTAACATTCTGACAGCATCTTCAACTCTCTAGGATTCCTACTTTCCAACCTTTGAGGATCTTGGCATTCCTGAATTCCAGTATGCCAATATTGCATCCCAACATTCCAAAGTTCTGAGCCATCACTCAAGAGGTTCAAGCTGCCACTTTATTTATTTATTTATTTATTTATTTTTGAGATGGAGTCTCGCATCATTGCCCAGGCTGGAGTGCAGTGGCACGATCTCGGTTCACTGCAACCTCCACCTCCCAGGTTCCAGTGATTCTCCTGCCCCAGCCTGGGTACCTGGATAGCCGCAATCCCAGCTGAGTAGCTGGGATTACAGGTGCCAGCCACCACACCCAGCTAATTTTTGTATTTTTAATAGAGATGGGGTTTCACCATGTTGGCCAGGCTGGTCTTGAACTCCTGACCTCAGGTGATCCGCCCACCTCAGCCTCCCAAAGTGCTGGGATTATAGGCGTGAGCCACCGTGCCCAGCCTGCTGCCACTTTCTATTAAAAAAATCCCAGCATTCTAATATTCTAACATTCCAACACTGAGTTCCAACATGCTGAGATACCAATATTCTGCTTTCTCCAATTCCAACATTTGTGGATGTGAATATTTCAAAACAGAATTCTACCACCGTAAGCCCAATATTCAAGGACTCCAGTCTGCCAACACTGGTATCCACAATTAGCCAGTGGTGCAGGAATTCCACATGGGCCATCTTCCCATTTTGAATCCCCAAATTCTAGGATTCCAATATTTCAGATTTCCTTGAGTCCGACATTCTCCATTTCAGTAATTAACACCAAATTCTAGCATTCTAGAATCCCAGCATTCTAGAACCTCAACCTGCCAACAATTTAGGGATTCAAGATGGTGACCTTCCAACTTTGAATTCCAACAATCGCAGGGTTCAACTTTCTAACATTCTGTGATTCCAACACTCCAGCAAGAAAGCAAGGCTGGGCGTGGTGGCTCACGCCTGTAATCCCAGCACTTCGGGAGGCTGAGGCAGGCGGATCACGAGGTCAGGAGATCAAGACCATCCTGGCTAACACCGTGAAACCCTGTCTCTACTAAAGATACAAAAAATTAGGCCAGGCGCGTTGGCTCACGCCTGTAATCCTAGCACTTTGGGAGGCCGAGGTGGGCAGATCACGAGGTCAGGAGATCAAGACCATCCTGGCTAACACGGTGAAACCCCGTCTCTACTAAAAACACAAAAAAATTAGCCGGACGTCGTGGCAGGCACCTGTAGTCCCAGCTACTCAGGAAGCTGAGGCAGGATAATGGCGTGAACCTGGGAGGCGAAGCTTGCAGTGAGCCGAGATAGCGCCACTGCACTTCCAGCCTGGGCAACAGTGTGAGACTCTGTTTCAAAAAAAAAAAAAAAAAAATTAGCTGGGCATGGTGGCACGTGCCTGTAGTCCTAGCTACTGGAGAGGCTGAGACAGGAGAATCGCTTGAACCCGGGAGGCAAAGGTTGCAGTGAGCCGAGATTGTGCCACTGCACTCCAGCCCGGGTGACAGAGCGAGACTCTGTCTCAAAAAAAAAAAAAAAAAAAAAAGGAATCTGATCCCAACATTACAAGACTTCCAGAGTTCTTTTTTTGTTTTTTTGTTTTTTGTAGCTGGGATTATAGGCACCCACCACCACGCCTGGCTAATTTTTGGATTTTTAGGAGAGATGGGTTTCACCATGTTGGCCAGGCAGGTCTCAAATTCCTCACCTCAGGTGATCCACCTGCCTCGGCCTCCCAAAATGTTGGGATTACAGGCGTGAGCCACCGCGCCTGGCACAAGACTCCCAGTTCTTACACCCAGACCTCATCCCCTGAGCCCTCCAAGCTAAAGGAGACAGATGCTCAGCCCAAGCACAGCAGCAGCCAGGTGTCCAACCTGGAGCACCTGGTCAGCAGATGGCAGTCACGCCCCCAGCCTGGAAGGCCTCCATCCAAGGCTACAAGGCTCACCTGAAGCAGTAGTTGGTGTCCAGGGCTCGGCGGTGCCGGGAGCTTTGCAGATGCTGGGCCCTCTCCAGCGGGGTGGCCATGAGAAGCAGGAAAGGCCGGTTCATGCCGTGAATGGTGGCCAGGTCACCTCGGCGGCCGGTAGTGAACCCTGCTTTGGTGTGGGAGTCAGGGGATAGGGGACATACACACACACTCTCAGAGGGATAGATAAGTGGGGCATGGGGCAGATGGGAACACACATGCACACACGTCACGGCTGGGCATAGCCAAGGAAGCAGGCCTCACCGTTGATGTCCACTTGCAGTGTGTTATCTTTGCTGTCACAGGAGCAGTGGGCACTAAGGCGAAAGCCCTCAATTTCCCCTGTAGGAGTGGGGAGAGGGAAGCTAGTCTGAGAGTGCAGCTCACCCAGCCTCTGGAGGAAGAGGAAGGAAGGAGCAAACCCCAGGGGGTTCCTTCCTGCCTCCCCCACCCACCCCACTCTGCCCGCTCACTGCAGCTCTTTTTTTTTTTTTTTTGAGACAAGGTCTCGCAGCCTCAACCTCCCAGGCCCAAGCAATCCTCCCATCTCAGCCTCCCGAGTAGCTGGGACCATAGGCACGTGCTACCACGCATGGCTAATGTTTTTTTTTTTTTTTTTTTGAGATGGATTCTGGCTCTGTTGCCCAGGCTGGAGTTCAGTGGTGTGCTATCGGCTCACTGCAACCTCCACCTCCAGGTTCAAGTGATTCTCCTGCCTCAGCGTCCCAAGTAGCTGGGATAACAGGCATGTGCCACCACACCCGGCTAATTTTGTGTATTTTTAGTAGAGATGAGGTTTCATCATGCTGGCCAGGCTGGTCTCAAACTCCTGACCTCAGGTGATCCGCCAGCCTTGGCATCCCAAAGTGCTGGGATTACAGGCATGAGCCACTGCATCCGGCCTACACGGCTACTTTTTAAATTTTCTGTAGAGACAGAGGTCTCGCTATGTTGCCCAGGCTGGGCTCAAGCAATCCTCCTGCCCTGGCCTCCCAAAGTGCCGAGATTACAGGCATGAGCCACTGCACCCAGCCAGCATCAGTCTCTTGAATGAATGAGTGAATGATGTTTTCTAAGCTCCTACAATGTGCCGAAGCCTGGGCTGTGTGCTTGGGACTCAGCATTGACCAAGACAGATGAGCTCCTTCTAGACCTTTGTCGAACACTCCAGGACACTCCTCCCAGTGCCCACCTGCTCCCTAATCCCTATTTTTTCTTTTCCTTTTTTTTTTTTTGAGACAGAGTTTCACTCTTGTTGCCCAGGCTGGAGTGCAATGGCACGATCTTGGCTCACCGCAACTTCCACCTCCTGGGTTCAAGCAATTCTCCTGCCTCAGCCTCCCGAGTAGCTGGGATTACAGACGTGCACCACCACGCCCAGCTAATTTTGTATTTTTAGTAGAGACGGGGTTTCTCCATGTTGGTCAGGCTGGTCTCGAACTCCCGATCTCAAGTGATCCACCCACCTCGGCCTCTCAAAGTGCTGGGATTACAGGCGTGAGCCACCGTGCCAGGCCCCCAATCCCTATTTTTTCGTGTGGCCAAACTACTATTTATCCTGTGAGTCTCCACACAATCACCCTCATCCAGCAAGCCCTCCTAGACTCCCCAGATGGGTCCGGGTGCCTTCTCTGGGCTCCCAACAGCACTTAGGGCGTCCCCCATCCTGCATGCCTCCCTGTCCCAGCCTTGTCCTCCCTGCTGGTGCCTCCCCATCCCATCCTCGATTATTCTAGGTCATTCCTGCCTGGTGGGGCCTTGACAAGATCTCTTAGGTGTCCAGAAGTGACTGTGGGCCCCACAAGGGCAGAACTGTCACCCACACCACCCAGCACAGGGCCAGGCACTGTCCCCCACACCACCCAGCACAGGGCCAGACACACAGCACGAACCTGTGGGCAATTACTGAATAAAAGCATAAATGAGAGGGAGGTGAGGAAGAGAGATAGGGGCACCATGGGCCCTGCCAGGAACTGGACAGAGACAATCATCTCCTGGACAGATCAAATGAGTTAGGCTCTCCCTGGCCTCCAGGCCTTTGCACAGGCTGTTCCCTTTGCCTGGAATCTTTTTTTTGTTTGTTTTGAGATGGGATCTTACTCTTTCATGTAGGCTGGATTGCAGCAGTGTGATTATGGCTCACTGCAGCCTCGACCTCCCAGGCTCAGGTGATTCTCCCACCACAGTCTCCCAAGCAGCTGGAACTACAGGCAAGCAACAGCATGCATGGCTAATTTTTGTATTTTTTTGTAGAGACCAGGTTTCGCCATGTTGCCCAGGCTGCTCTCAATTCCTGAGCTCCAGTGATCCATCCTCCTTGGCCTTCGAAAGTGCTGGGGTTATAGGCGTAAGCCACCGTGCCCAGCCCCAGAATACTCTTATACCTCTCCTTTTCCTGACCATTCTACTCATCCCTTCAACATCAGCTCTGGTGCCCCTCCTCCAGGAAGCCCTCCCTGATTCTGGGCTGGGTCAGGTACCTCCTTTGGGCTCCCCATCCCAGTCCCACCCGCTCTGGGTCATCACTGCCTTACAGGTCTATTCCCCAGCTACCTAGCCAATGGACTATATGAGCTCTGTGAGGGCAAGGATGGGGCTGTTTTGGTCATTGCTGTGTCCTTAGCATCACCCATCACAGGGCAGGGCAGAGAGGTGCTCAGGAAACGGATTAACCAGTCACTCGGGTTTCCATGCCACAAAGGGGAGGCAGGTCTCAGCACTTTCACACCAGTATGGGGCAGAGAGGGGTCCTAGGCAAAGTGACCCCAGGACAAACAATGGGGTGGACCCCATTGAGAAACGGGCGGGACACACAAGTAATCCTCACCTCCGTGGCTCAACCACTGCCGCACAACTCCGGTGACATCAAAAGACAACCACTCTGGCGAGTCGCTGGGTGCCAGCAGCCGGTTGCTGAGGTATCGCCAGGAATTGTTGCTGTATTTCTAGAGGATGATGAAGGCAGGAGAGAGACAGTGGGTAGATGCTGTCACGCCCCCACATATACTAACTGAACCCTTCACCCCATCTGCTTCCCCAAACAGGCTTCCAGAAAGTTCCCAGGCACTACCCTCTCAGCCAGCCACCTGTGTGGTCCTGTGGCACCCATCCTCCCCCACAGTACCCGTGAGAAGAGGGGTGGAGAAAAAGCTCAGGCTGCAGTCAAGGCACCTTCACACAGCTCAGCCGAAGGTGTTTTCTTGCCTTCTCCAGGCCTGTTTCCTCACTGGTGAAATGCTAAGCCCCACTCAGCGTGGACAGCCCACAATGCTAAAATTCTGCTGCTAACATTCTGGGCCGGGCGCAGTGGCTCACGCCTGTAATCCCAGCACTTTGGGAGCCCAAGGTGGGTGGATCACTTGAGGTCCGGAGTTCAAGACCAGCCCGGCCAACATGGTGAAACCCCATCTCTACTAAAAATACAAAAATTAGCCAGGCATGGTGGCGCGCGCCTGTAGTACCCACTATTTGGGAGGCTGAGGCAGGAGAATTGCTTGAGCCCAGGAGACACAGACTGCAGTGAGCCAAGATTGCGCCACTGCACTCCAGCCTGGGCAACAGGATGATACTTCATCTCAAAATAATAATAATAAATAAATAAATAATAAATACAATAAAATTCTGCTGCAAACATTCTGGGGTTTGCTGAGCATACGGTTCTGCAAATTTGACACCCTGAATTCTCAGTAACTTAGAAGTCATTTTGTGATTCCGGCTGGGCATGGTGGCTCACACCTGTTATCCCAGCACTTTGGGAGGCCGAGGCGGGTGGATCACCTGAGGTCAGGAGTTCAAGACCAGCCTGGCCAACATAGTGAAACCTCGGCTTTACTAAAAATACAAAAATTAGCCAGGCGTGGTGGCACATGCCTGTAATCCCAGCTACTCAGGGGGCTGAGGCAGGAGAATCACTTGAACCCAAGACGCAGAGGTTGCAGTGAGCCGAGATTGCACCACTGCACTCTAGCCAGGGTGACAGAGTGAGTCTCAAAAAAAAAGTCGTTTTGTGATTCAAATGTTTGATAATATCCCAAGTTTTCCACATTTAATGAGCCTGAGAAGCTTTAGAAGACTAATGTTCTATAAACCCAAGAGTCTGCCATGCCGCACCTAGATGCTGCAGGTACCCAACATCTGTGTAGAGTAATTTTCTGGGCCGGGCACAGTCGCTCAGGCCTGTAATCCCAGCACTTTGAGAGGCTGAGGCGGGGGGGATCACGAGAGGTCAGAAGTTCGACACCAGCCTGACCAATATGGACAAACCCCGTCTCTACTAAAAATACAAAATTAGCTGGGTGTGGTGGTGCATGCCTGTAATCCCAGCTACTCAGGAGGCTGAGGCAGGAGAATCGCTTGAACCCAGGAAGCAAAGGTTGCAGTGAGCCAAGGTCATGTCATTGCACTCCAGCCTGGGCAACAGCAGCAAAACTCCATCACAAAAAAAAAAAAAAAAAAAAAGAAGAAGAATTTTCTGGGGCTGGATAGTCCACTCCAGGGACTGCAGAATAAAGCCGAATTCCCAGACTCCAAGAAGCCAAGCTAACATAGGACAAAGTTCTCTCACTGTGAAAGTCTGAAATCTACCATCCTATGAGTTTAACATTCCCTCTGATATGGATTCTAGCTCACAGAAACTGCTAGAGCCTCCAGCCCTTCCAGATGCCCCAGTCCTCTTGGAAGCCCCCTATCTTCTAGAGCAGTGCTGTCCTAAAGAACTTTCTGGAAATGTGCTTTATCTGCAACATCCAAAATAGTAGCTGCTAACCACATGTGACTACAGAGTACTAGAAATATGGCCAGTGAGAATGAGGATTTCTTTTTCATTTTTATTTTCTGAGACAGAGTCTCTCTCTGTTGCCCAGGCTGGAATACAGTGGTATGATCTCCGCTCACTGCAGTCTCCACCTCCTGGGGTCAAGCGATTCTCCCACCTCAGCCTCCTGAGTAGCTGAGATTACAGGCGCCTGCCACCACACCTGGCTAATTTTTGTATTTTTAGTAGAGATGGAGTTTCGTCATGTTGGCCAGGCTGGTCTTGAATTCCTGACCTCAAGTGATCCACCCACCCTGGCCTCCCAAAGTGCTGGGATTGCAGGCATGAGCCACCACGCCCGGCCTGTATATATGTTTTTGAGACAGTCTCGCTCCATCACCCAGGCTGGAGTGCAGTGGCGCAGTCACAGTTCACTACAGCCTCGACCTCCTGGGCTCAATCAATCCTCCCACCTCAGACAACTCAGTAGCTGAGACTAGAGGTACGCATCACCATAACAGGCTAATTTTAGTATTTTTTGTAGAGACGAAGTTTCAACATGTTGCCCAGACTGGTCTCGGACTCCTGGGCTCAAGCAATCTGCCTGCCTCGGCTTCCCAAAGTGCTGGGATTAGAGGTGTGAGCCACTATGCCTGGCCCTAAATTTTTTTTTTTTTTTTTTTTTTTTTTTGAGACAGAGTCTCGCTCTGTCGCCCAGGCTGGAGTGCAGTGGCGCGATCTCGGCTCACTGCAAGCTCCGCCTCCCAGGTTCACGCCATTCTCCTGCCTCCACCTCCCGAGTAGCTGGGACTGCAGGCGCCCGCCACCACGCCCGGCTAATTTTTTGTATTTTTAGTAGAGATGGGGTTTCACCATGGTCTCGATCTCCTGACCTCGTGATCCGTCCGCCTTGGCCTCCCAAAGTGCTGGGATTACAAGCGTGAGCCACCGCGCCCGGCCCAACCTGGCCCTAAATTTTTAATTTAATTTTAAATAATCTAAATTTTAATCAAGTTAAATGTGACTAGTGGCTGTCATACTGGACAGAATGATTCTAGAGTCCCCAACCTTTTCAGAGATTCCAACTTTCAAGAATCCTGTGTCCTTAAAGAGTCCAACTCCTAAGATTCCAGTCTTCTAAGTGTTTAACATCCTAGGATGCAAAGAATCTCAACATTTAAAAGCGCTCTAGGTTCCAGGTGCAGTGGCTCACGCCTGTAATCCCAGCATTCTGGGAGGCTCAGGCAGGAGAATCACTTGAGGGCAGGAGTTTGAGACAAGCCTGGCCAACATGATAAAACTCCGTCTCTACTAAAAATACAAAAATTAGCCCAGCGTGTTGGCACATGCCTGTAATCCCAGCTACTCGGGTGGCTGAGGCAGGAGAATCACTTGAACCCAGGAGGCGGAGGTTGCAGTGAGCCGAGATCACGCCATTGTACTCCAGCCTGGGCGACAGAGCAAGACTCCATCTCAAAAAAAAAAAAAAAAAGAAAAAGAAAAAGGCCAGGCGCAGTGGCTCACGCCTGTAATCTGAGCACTTTGGGAGACCGAGGCAGGTGGATCACGAGGTCAGGAGATCGAGACCATCCTGGCCAACATGGTAAAACCCCGTCTCTACTAAAAATACAAAAATTAGCTGGGCGTGGTGGTGCACACCTGTAATCCCAGCTACTTGGGAGGCTGAGGCAGGAGAATCACTTGAACCCAGGAGACGGAGATTGCAGTGAGCTGAGGTCCTACCACTGCACTCTAGCTTGGCAACAGAGCGAGACATTGTCTCCAAAAAAAAAAAAAAAAAAGAGTTCTAGGATTGTATGGTTTGTATTCCTCTATCCTTCAGGGACCATCTAGACGGACCTTGTAACCAGCCGACCCACAGCCACCCCCCGATCACAGCTCACCCTCTCCAGCCCATGCCCTGACCTTCCTTCTGGCTCATGCCCTCACCTGGTATAGCTCCACGTGCTGCTCCACTTTTAACTTGAGCCTCAGCAGACGCAGCTCTGCCCGGGAGAGCAACACGGGTTCAGGTACTGCTTCTCGGAGCTCTGATGTGTTGAAGAACATATATATGCTGTGTGTACTCTGCTTGAACTTGTCATAGATTTCTAGCAGGGAGAAATGAAGGGAGGCGATCAGGGGTTTGGCAGAGGTGAGGGGGGCTGGTACTCCCAAGTCTAGGAGTTTTGGAGCTGACAGCTCTGGGGTGGAGTCAGTCTCTGATACCTTTTATTTATTTATTTATTTATTTATTTAAATGAATTTTTTTTTTTTTTTTTTTGAGACAGAGTCTCGCTGTGTCACCCAGGCTTAGAGTGCAGTGGTGCGATCTCTGCTCACTGCAACCTCCGCCTCCAGGGTTCAAGCAATTCTCCTGCCTCAGCCTCCAAGCAGCTGGGACTAAAGGCACATGCCACCATGCCCAGCTAATTTTTGTATTTTTAGTAGAGATGGGGTTTCACCATGTTGGCCAGGATGGTCTCGATCACCTGACCTCATGATCCACCCTCCTCGGCCTCCCAAAGTGCTGGGATTATAGGTGTGAGCCACCGCGCCCAGCCCCGACTGTGATACTTTTTAGCTGTGTGACCTTGAGGAAGTGGTTTCTCCCCCTGGGTTTGTTTCCTCCTCTGTAAAATGGGTCCTAACCACACTCCTCTCTCATGTAGCATCATCTGTCAAGTCGACTAAGGCTGGCACCAAGGGGAACCACTCTGTTTGCTCTGGCCTTCCTTGACCCAAATGCAAGAGCCCCTAAAATGCAGAGTAAGGATCAAGGGCACAGGCTTTGGACTCAGATAGTGCCTCTGCTGCCTCTCGGCTGTGTGACCATGGGCAGTTAACACCCTCTTTCTGAAAGTCAGTTTCCTGTTATTCTTTGAAAAACAGCAATAACATTAAGCTCCCTACATTCCCACCCAGACTCTCCTAATTTAAGTGCTGTGTAACCTTGGGCAAGTGAATTCCTCTCTCTGAGCCAGGTGTAAGACAAGACAGAGTGACTCTAGAACCCATTCCAGGATTATAGTGGGAAATTAGATAACCCAGGTCAAGCCATGTGGCACCAATTCTGCATACACTGGTCACTCAATCATGTATATGTCTAAGAGCACTGGCTGGGCGCAGTGGCTCACACCTGTAATCCCAGCACTTTGGGAGGCTGAGGTGGATGGATTACCTGAGGTCAGGAGTTCGAGACCAGCCTGGTCAACATGGTGAAGCCCCGTTTCTACTAAAAATACATAAATTAAGCCGGGCGCGGTGGCTCATGCCTGTAATCCCAGCACTTTGGGAGGCCGAGGTGGGTGGATCACGAGGTCATGAGATCGAGACCAGCCTGACCAACATGGTGAAACCCCGTCTCTACTAAAAATAGAAAAATTAGCTGGGCGTGGTGGCAAGCGCCTATAATCCCAGCTACTTGGGAGGTTGAGGCATGAGAATCGCTTGAACCTGAGAAGCAGAGGTTATAGTGTGCTGAGACTGCACCACTGCACTCCAGCCTGGGTGAAAGAGTAAGACTCTGTCTCAAAAAAAACAACAACAAAAACACAAAACAGCGCTATTTACCAGATGCTATTTAAAGCACTTTACAAAGATGAAGACATTTAAACCTCACAACCTTATACTATTATTATACCCATTTAATAGGTGGAGAAACTGAGGCACCGAGATTAAGTAATTTGCCCCAAAGTCACATAGCTGCAGACTGGGATTCAGACTCAAGCTGTCTCATTCCAGAGACTGTGCTTTTTTTTTTTTCTCCAAGAGACAGGGTCTCACTCTGTCCCCCAGGCTGAAGTGCAGTAGCACAACCATGGTTCACTGCAGGCTGGAACTCCTGGGCTCAAGGGATCCTCACACCTCAGCCTCCCAATATGTTGAGATCACAGGCATGAGCCACCACACCCACCCAGCTAAAGACTGTGCTCTTAACCCCTAAGTGATTCTTCTACTTCTTTTTATTATTAGTTTTCCACCCTTAACTCCCTTCCCCAGCTGGTTAGGGAAAGTGAAATTCATTCTGGGTAGGAATGGCTGTAGTGGGGAGAAAAGGAATTAAGGTGTTTTCTTTTCTTTTTTTTTTTTTTTTTTTGAGACGGAGTCTCTGTCGCCCAGGCTGGAGTGCAGTGGCGCGATCTTGGCTCACCGCAACCTCCGCCTCCCAGGTTCAAGCAATTCTCCTGCCTCAGCCTCCCAAGTAGCTGGGATTACAGGCGCCGCCTGCCACCTCGCCCAGCTAATTTTTGTATTTTTAGTAGAGACCAGGTTTCGCCATGTTGGCCAGACTGGTCTCGAACTCCTGACCTCAGGTGGTCCATCCGCCTTGGCCTCCCAAAGTGCCGGGATTACAGGCGTGAGCCACCGCGCCCAACCAAGGTATTTTCTAGTTTAGGAAAAGTTTGGGGTTGGGGATGAGGGAACAGGCCATGAACTGCTGGATCAACTGGGGCAACTGCTTCCAGCCTCCTCTAGTGAGGGTGTGAAAAGAGACTGGTGAGAAAGGCAGAGGAAACCCCTTCCCTACGGCCCCCTTCGATCCTCCTCCTCCTCCCCAATCTCCCTCCCCACCCAGCCCCAATAAGCCCTATTCTTGGCCCGGAGGTTACTCAGCAAACCCCAAAGGAAAAGCAGAGCCTTGGCTGGGGAAGACAGATAGGGAGGAAGAGAGAGGAGGGGGAGGAAGGGTTGGAGGGTGATACAGAGAGGCAGAGGCGGGGAGATGCCAGAGACAGAGACGAGGCGACAGGACCGTGGAGGAGAAAAATAGAAAGGGAGAGAAAATAGTCGGAGAGACAAAAACCAGGAGACCCATGCGTGGACAGAGAGACTAACGGAGACGAAAAGAAAGAGGCAGATGGCGAGACACGTGCGAGACAAGACACATGTGCATTTGTTGGGGAGAAGAGGATTGGAGGTGTCAGTGTTAAAGGAACCTCTACAACAAAGGTGAAGCCACGGAAGATAAGGCAAGGCTGAGAGACTTGGGTGCGGAGCGCGCGTCATTGGGCTGGAGCCGTGAACTGGCGCAGGAATAGGCCGGGGACCCGCAAGCCCACACCGCCCAAGAGTCAGTGAAACCTGAGGGATCTTCCCCAAGGCTGTGAACCACGCGGGACGCCTGGGTCCTCGCATGGATGCCGACGGGGCCGGCTGAGTGGGAGCCCCGCCCGTAGCTGGGGTGAGGAGGGCGGGAGGCGCCGCAGCCAGGAGGGCGGGAACCAGACCTGCCCCGTCTCGCCCCGGGCTCCGCGAGCGATCCCCGCCCCCGCCGGGGGCATGGGAAGGAAAGGGAAGGGAGGAGGGTGAGGCCGCCGGACGCTGGGGTTTCCCCAGCCACCCCGAGAGGAACTGGGACTTTGGGGTCCAGACTGCCAGCGTTTAGCGCAGCGGGGTCCTCCTGCCCCTTGGTGGAAGCGCAGGCTCCTCCCCCCGCGCGTGGCACCCACGTGGGGCTTTCTCACTCCTCCCAGCTTGGTTTTCTCACCTCGGTCTTGTAGAGTCACCTCCCACCCAGCACTTCCCCTGCGGCTGGACTCCTATCAGCCCATTCCCCTGCATCCTGCGGCGAATGGGGGGGCTCGCTGCTGGCAGCGTGGATGGAGCTGGGTATCTCTCCTCCGCCCCGCTCACACCACCTTTCCCACGCTTGTCTCCCCTCTCGGTAAAGCCCTTCCCACGACCCAAGACTCCAGGTCTTCTGGAAGCTCGATTCCTCCGCTGGAAGCGCTTCCGCTTCACCAGCTCCCCACTCTGTCCCTCACGTCCCTGTGTGAAACACCGAGGACACCTCTGCATCCCGGGCGCCCTCCCGGGTCTCCGCTCCTCTCCCGCTTGCCTCCTCCTTCCAGTAACCTCCCGTCCCTTTCTCCCCACATTTATCACACCCACCTCTGTTTCTCTTTCTACGACTCTCCCCCAGCCCCGCATCCCGCGTGTTCCTGGCAGCCTCTGGAAGTGGGTCCGCTCTCACTTTCCTGGCACCCCCTGGGGTTGCCTTCATCTAGCTTTTCTGTCCTTCTTGAATCTTTCCACCTCAGGACCCCCAAGCTCTGGGTCAACTTTCTCCAGTGCCTCTCCTTTCCCAACTGCTGGGGTCTTCGCTTCTCCACACCAGGCTCCCCTCTCTGCACCTGGCACCCCAAGACCCCCCCCATTCAACGCGTCCTGGAGGAGGGAGCCTTCTACCCTCCCCCTATTGCTTCTCTCCCTCTAGGGGACTCCCCCCACGACCCCGCATGTTTCTGTCGCCCTCTAGAAGCGGTCCACTTCGCTATCTCTCCTCTCCAAGACCAGATGCCTGGGGGGTAGGGGGCTCAGTGCCATCCTCTTTCGGACACCCCCCTCCCACCATCCCACGTTCCCTTTGCCCCCGGGGGTCCGCTTCCTCCAGCCAGTTTCTTCTGCCAGTCACTTCCTACCCGTGGCCCCGGCACTCCGGCGCCCCCTGGGGGCCCCCCTCCCGGCTCCCCTGCCCCTCCGAGCTCACCGTTGTGGGTTTCCACCATTAGCACGCGGGTGACCTCCTTGGCGTAGTAGTCGGCCTCAGGCTCGGGCTCCGGCTCTGCACTCTCCCCGGCCACCCGGTCGCGGGTGCTGTTGTACAGGGCGAGCACGGCCTCGGGCAGCGGGCCGGGCGGCACCTCCCCCTGGCTCGGGGGGCTGGCGAGCCGCAGCTTGGACAGGATCTGGCCGCGGATGGCCTCGATGCGCTTCCGCTTCACCAGCTCCATGTCGATAGTCTTGCAGGTGGATAGTCCCGCGGCCGGCCGGCCAAGCGTCAGCACCAGTAGCCACAGCAGCGGTAGCAGCAGCGGCAGCAGCCGCAGCCCGGAGGGCGGCATGGGGGAGGCGGCGCCCCCCGGCACTGCCGAGAGCGCAAACAGGGCTGGTGTGGTGGGGAGGCCCCGCCCCTGCAGGGGCTGAGGGTCTCCCGGGAAAAGGTAGGAGGGCCTCGAGGGAAAGTTGAGGTCCTCAGGGAGAAGGGCGCAGTGGTGGAGGGGAGGCTTGGACCGGGGGTGTCTCAGTATCCCACGGAAATAACCTAGATGGGCGCGATCTGGTACCAGAAGGTGGGTGGTCTTGAATAGGGGATCTGTGGCAGGTCGGAGAGAGATCCGTCTCCTGGAGGAGAAAGGGTCTAGGATGCGCGGGGGCTCAGGAGACAGGCCGGGGATGAAGGCGGCGTGCAGGGGGTGCGCCCGAGGTCTGAGGAAAAGTCTTTACGGGAGGCCGGGTCGGCGACTCCCGAGGGCTGGTCCGGAATGGGGGCGCCTGAGGGACGCCGTGTAGGGGGCAGGGAGGGAGCAAGCGTCCCCGGCGGCAAAGGGAAGAGGTCTGGGGTCCCCAAGTCCTGCCTCCTCGCGGGGCAGCGTCGCGCCAAGAGGTCCCCGCGCCTCCGGCTCCCAGCGGCAACGGAAAAGTCTCAAAAGTTTTTTTCCTCTTCTCCCGACCGGCTCGTCCCTCCTCCCGCTCCTCCTCCCCCTCCTCCCCGCAGTGGCGGGGGCGGCGGCGGCTCGTCTCAGACTCTGGGGCCTCAGGCTGCTCCTCGGCGACTCCTTCCTCCGCTCCGGGCCGTGGCCGGCCCCGCGGGCGGCTCAGAGCCGGGGGGGTGCCCCGGACGGGGCGTCCCCCCTGCCCCCGGCCGGGGCCCTCGCTGTCTGCCTGATCCGCGGAGGGAGGTGGGAGGGAGATGGCCCAGGGCGCGAAGGGCGGCGGCGGCGGGGACGGGCTGGGTCGGCGGGGGGTTTTGAAGCCGCCCCCGGCCCCACCCAGGAAGCGCACGGGGCGGGAGCGGGGGCGGCCCCCCGGGGGAGGGCATGGGGGGGCTGGGCCACCGTCCTCATCTCGCGTGGGCGGGCTCCGAGGGGGGTCCCTTCAGCCCTGGGGGAAAGGGGGCGGGCACCCCGGCTCCGCCCCGCAAACAGGGTGCTGCCTCCTGGCGGCCAAGCGCCACCAAAGCGGGTGATCCAGATGCGCTGTGGCTTTGCGGGCGGTGTGGGTCACCAGAGAAAGAGGACCAGGCGGAGAAGGCTTAATCCGGGGGATGAGACACAGGGGAGCCGACCAGAGGAGGGGGACCCAGAACGGGAGGAGAGTGTCAGGCTGGGACACAGGGTAGGGGAAGAGGGTCTGTCAAGATACGGGCCTCGGGAGGGTGTCAGTGGGAGGAGGGGGCAACAGGACACCTGAGGGATGGAAGGGTCAGGAGGCAGACACCTGTAAGAATTGCTCTCCTTTACTGAGAACCTCCCATGTGGCTAAGCAGCCTCTTGTCACTCAACACCCTGCGACCCCATACATTTACTGTCCCCAATTTACAGATAGGGAAACTGGGCCCAGAGGGACCCAGAGGTCCTAGAAAGGACAGAAGCAGTGCCATGCCTTAGCTGGGGTCAGCGCTGACGGTCTCTAGAATCTGTGCTCTTGACCACTGTGCCATCCTCCCCCATCACTGGGTGTCCGGGGTGTGGATGGTGGTCACGTTGGAGGCAGAGTCCCTCAGCACTCGACGCCGTAGCGGTCGAAGTTGCGGAGCAGCAGGCCGATCTCCAGGTGCACGGTGCCACCAGCAGCTGTGTGCAGGCGATAGCGGTCGGCCCCACTGTAGATGGTATCCCCATGCAGCAGCTGCGGCCCACCACCCACGAAAGCCCGTGCCAGCTGCTCTTGCCAACTGCCCAGGGGCCGCCACGTGGGGCAGGCCAGCTGGTGGGTGCCCGGGCTGCTGGGCACATGGCAAAATCCATAGCCTGCAAGCTGGCAGCGGCCAAAGCTGTCCTGGGACCACACCTGGAAATGGAGCCGGGGCCAGCCTGCAGGAAAGGAGGGAGAGGGGAAAGGAGGGATGGGTGGGGACCAGACTCCTGCTCCTGATTCCCCCCTCCCTGATACTCACTGAGGACCCCAGGCCCAGTCTTTTCCTCTCTGGGTTTCTGTCCTAGGGTTTCCAACCCACCCTCCTTTCTAGGCTCCCACCATCTCATCCATCCCCACACAGCAGCCAAAGATATCTTTCCAAATCCATGTTACTTCCCTGCTAAGGATCCTTCCATAGCTCCCCAGTGCCCTCAGTACAAAGTCCAACCTCTTCAACATTCAAGGCCCTTCTAATCAGACCTCTGCTGAATTTCCTCTCTGTGTTATCCTCCTCCATGACCCCATGTCAGGGCAGCCCATAGCTCCTCCAGTCCCCAGGTAACCATCGTGGGCCTTGTCAGGGACACCTCCTGCATTCCCTCCTCATGTCCCTGCTTGCTCTCTTTTGGCCCAGGGCCTTCTTTCTTGCCCCTCTCTAATCCACCTTCCACCTGGCATCTGGAAGCATCTTTCTCTCCTTCCATAGCTTTGCCCATGTCCTCAGAACACAGTTCAGCTCCTCAGTCTGGTAGTCAAGGCCCTTGGAGATCCAGCCCCATCTCATCTCATGCTGATCCCTTCTCCTGTGCTAGGCTCTGTTCTAGCTAGCTGGGGACACGGCAGACATGAACATGGATGGCAGACAAAAATTCCTGCCCCCGTGAAGCTGATATCCTAGACAACGAATGTAGTAAATAAGCAAATTATAGGGTAGATCAGATGGTGGTAATTGCTGTGAGGAAAAACAGAGCTGGGTAGGGTGAGGGTGGGGATACCGCTTTAGCAAGAAGGGGATCAAGGAAGCTTCACTAAGAAGATGACATTTGAGCAAATGCTAAAAGGAAGGAAGGGTGTAGGCCATGTGGCCATCTAGAGGCAGAGTGCTCCTAGCCAGAGGGAACAGCAAGTGCCAAGGCCCTGAGGGGGGGAGTGTCTGGTGGGGACGGTATGGCTGGAGCCCCGACGGAGTGTGCCTGGTGGGGACAGCATGGCTAGAGCAGAATGAGGTGGGGAGAAGGGAAGGAGGTGCCAGCCAGGTTGTGGAGAGCCTTGTGATGCATGCTAAGACTATGGCTTTCACCCTGAGTGAGATGGGGACCACTGGAGGGTTCTGAGCAGAGCAGAGATGGGACCTGACTTAGGTGTTCACAGGGTCCCAGCTGCATGTGGGGTGCAGACCAGGGGGGTTGGGGAAGGGGACCCCAGAGACAAGATTCTTGTCATAGTCCAAGTGAGAGATGAACTTGGACAGATCAAGGTGCTGGGCGAGAAAAGGGTGAGAAGTGGGATTTAGGATGTATTTCAAAAGTAGAGGCAGTAAGATTTCCTGATGGACAAAATGGGGGCTTGAGAAAAGAGAAAGCAAGGCTGGTGCCACCACTGGGGGACTGGAGGGCCCAAGAGCTGAAAGGTTAGAGCTGCCCACCTCACCCACACAGCACCGGAAAGATTTTTTTTCCCCAGCTCCAGCTTAAAAGACAGAAAGATTATTTAAAAGTGAAATCTCTAGCCGGGCGCGGTGGCTCAAGCCTGTAATCCCAGCACTTTGGGAGGCTGAGGCGGGCGGATCACGAGGTCAGGAGATCGAGACCATCCTGGCTAACACGGTGAAACCCCGTCTCTACTAAAAACACAAAAAATTAGCCGGGCGTGTTGGCGGGCGCCTGTATTCCCAGCTACTCGGGAGGCTGAGGCAGGAGAATGGCGTGAACCCAGGAGGTGGAGGTTGCGGTGAGCCGAGATCGCGCCACTGCACTCCAGCCTGGGGGACCGGCAACGACTTAAAAGACAAAAAAAAAAAAAAAAAAGTGAAATCTCGGCCAGGCGCGGTGGCTCACGCCTATAATCCCAGCACTTTGGGAAGCCGAGGCAGGCGGATCACCTGAGGTCAGGAGTTCGAGACCAGCCTGACCACCTTGGTGAAACGCCATCTCTACTAAAAAAAAAAAAAAAAAAAGGCAAAAATTAGCCAGATGTGCAGATGTGGTGGCACGCGGCTGTAGTCCCGGCTACTCGTGAGGCTGAGGCAGGAGAATTGCTTGAACCCAGGAGGCGGAGGTTGCAGTGAACTGAGATCTTGCCACTGCACTCCAGCCTGGGCAACAGAGCGAGACTCTGTCTCCAAAAAAAAAAAAAAAAGGTGAAATCTCACTTGTCCATCACCTGCTCTGGCTCCCAAGTGCCTTCAGGAGATGGCCTCAGCTCCTCAGCCTGGCACTCAAGGTCCTGCATGGCCTGTCCCCTGCTACCTTTCCCCCCTGCCGTCCCGCTCTCCCTCAGTCCACTAGATGCCCTTGGCTCACTTTCCCCTTTGAGTCTTCCACACGTAGCTCCCTCTGCCTAGAACCTTCTTCTATCCCTCTGCCTTATTAGCTCCACTGGCCCTTCACAGCAAAGTTCAGAAGCCCCCTCCTCCAGGAAGCCCTCTCTGACCTCTCTGACAGAGTCAGGCACTTCCTCTGGGCTCCCACGGCCTCTCCAAATCGCCTATCTTAGTCCTGCCCACTCTGAGGTGCCACTGTCTGGAAAGAGGTGTGTCCCTCATGGGACGGTGAACCCTGTGAAGACAAGGCTAAGGGGCACTGCCTTGATCCCCAATGTCTCCCTGGCATCACCCAACACAGGCTGGACACAGGGCAGGCACCAGGTAGACATTCTTTATATTGGTGAACTATATATATTTACCTAGGCAATTTCTCAGAATCAACTCATCTCCAGGAACCCACACTTTCTACCAGAAAGGCTTTCTGATGCCGCTCCTCCCCCAGTACTGATTTCCCCTTTGAGCAGCAGCTCTACTTTCAGGCCGAGGAGCCCTTCCTGGAGAAACAGCCCTTGCCTGTCTCAGACCCTGCCTCCCAGCTTCCTCTTTATTGGAGACTTGTTTTGTCTCTTTACTTGAATGCCACCTCCCCTCCCACCCTGACCCCCACCTTCCCATCTCCTGCTCCACCCTGGCCTCTGCCCTAATCCTATTGAGCAGGCCTGGGAAGGCCTTAGCTCAGCCTCTCCAGGGCCAGACTTGGCTGCAAAAGGGACCTACATGGTATGGGGAGCAGGGACAGGTCTTGGTGTTCCCAGCCCCAGGGGCCTCAGAGGCTACTGGCCCCCTCCCCTCAGCCTGGCCCCGGGTCCAGGTGTGATACCCACCTTGAAGACCTTTGGTGGCGAAGTGCAGGTCGATGGGGTGGGACCAGTAAGCCATGTCCCCTATCTGCGGGGTGTCCACTTGCGTTTGGCCCTCCCGCACACCTGACAGGAGCTTCCATGCTGCCCCTGCAGGGAGAGCCGGGACATAGAGGGGTGGGAGGCAGCCATCAGGAAGGGGATGCCGCTGTGGCTATAGGACTGTTTCTGTGGGGCATCTACTGGTAAGGGTTACGAAGCGTGGACTCTGGAACCAAGTATCTGGGTTCAAATCCTGGCACTATCTCTTCCTGCCTCTGCAACCTTAGGCAAGTTAGTTTTCTCTGCCTTGGTCTCCCCATCTGTAAAATGAGCTGAGTAATAATGCATTCCTCATTGTCTTCATTTGTTTTCTGTTACTCTTAACATAATATCCAAAACTGGGTAATTGATAAAGAAAAGGAATCTCTATCTCACAGTTATGGGAGACTGACCAAGGTGGAGGGGCCCCATCTGGTAAGAGCCTTCTTGCTGGGACTCTTCAGAGAGTCCCAAGGCTAGTGTGCTAACATGCCACTCACGTCTCTCTCTCTCTCATTTTATAAAGCCACCAGTTCCTCTCCCATGATAACCCACTAACCCATTAACCCATTAATCCATGAATGGGTAATGAGCATAGTAAGCGTGGGATAAGTCTTCAATATCATTTTATTACTATTCTCACCCCACATTTACAAGCCTAGTCCAAGGATTAAGATGGGGCCAAGGGTACCCTCCAGGAGCACATCCTGAAACACACATAACAATTTCGATCCTGCTGAGGAGTGATAATGATAGCTAAAATGCACTGAGTGGAAAGACACAGTGGCTCATGCCTGTAATCTCAGCACTTTGGGAGGCCAAGGCAGGCAGATCGCTTGAGTCCAGGAGTTCAAGACCAGCCTGGCCACCATGGCAAAACCTCATCTCTACAAATAATATAAAAATTAAGGCTGAGTGCAGTGGCTCACGCCTCTAATCCTAGCACTTTAGGAGGCTGAGGTGGGTGGATCACCTAAGGTCAGGAGTTCAAGACCAGCCTGGCCAACATGGCAAAACCTCGTCTCTACTAAAAATACAAAAATTAGTCTGGAGTGGTGGCAGGTGCCTGTAATCCCAGGTACTCGGGAGGCTAAGGCACGAGAATTGCTGGAAAAGTTGCAGTGAGCCGAGATTGCACCACTGCACTCCAGCTGGTGTGACACAGTGAGACTCCATCTCAAAAAATGAACAAACAAGCCGGGCGCAGTGACTCACGCCTGTAATCCCAGCACTTTGGGAGGCTGAGGCGGGCTGATCACCTGAGGTCAAGAGTTTGAGACCAGCCTGGCCAACATGGTGAAATCCCATCTCTACTAAAAATACAAAAATTAGGATAGGCGCAGTGGCTCACATTTGTAATCCTAGCACTTTGGGAAGCTGAGGCAGGTGGATCACTTGAGGTCAGGGGTTCGAGACCAGCCCGGCCAAAATGGTGAAACTCTGTCTCTACTAAAAACACACACACACCCCCACAAAATTAGCCAGGTATGGTGGCACATGCCTATAATCCCAGCTACTCAGAAAGCTGAGGCAGGAGAATCGCTTGAATCCAGGAGGTGGAGGTTGCAGCGAGCTGAGATCGTGCCACTGCACTCCAGCCTGGGCAACAGAGTGAGGCTCCGTCTCAAAAATACATAAATAAATAAATAAATAAATAAATAAAACAAAAATTAGCCGGGTGTGGTGGTGTGTGCCTGTAGTCCTAGCTACTCAGGAAGCCAAGGCAGGAGAATCGCTTGAACCCAGGAGGCGGAGGGTGCAGTGAGCCAAAATTGCACCACTGCATTCCAGCCTGGGCAACAGAGAGAGACTCTGTCTAAAAAAACCAAAAAAACAAAAACAAAACAAACAAACAAACAAAAACCCAAACCAAACCAAGCCAAGCAAAGAATATAAAAATTAGCCAGGCATGGCGGCTCATGCCTATAGTCCTAGCTACTTAGGAGGTCAACGTGGGAGGATCACCTGAGCCCAGGGAGGTTGAGGCTGCAGTGAGCCGTGATCATGCCACTGCACTCCAGCCTGAGCAACACAGTGAGCCCGTCTCAAAAAAAAAAAAAAAAAAAAAAAAAAAATCAAAGAAACAAAATGTACCAAGTATGGCTGGGTGTGGTGGCTCACGCCCGTAATCCCAACACTTTGGGAGGCTAAGGCAGGCAGATCACGAGGTCAAGAGATCGAGATCATCCTGGCCAACATTCTGAAACCCTGTCTCTACTAAAAAAATACAAAAATTAGCTGGGCGTGGTGGCCCACGCCCGTAGTCCCAGCTGCTCAGGAGGCTGAGGCAGGAGAATCACTTGAACCCAGGAGGCGGAGGTTGCAGTGAGCCAAGATGGTCCCATTGCACTCCAGCCTGGGCAACAAGAGCGAAATTCCATCTCAAAAAAAAGAAAAAAAGAAAATGCACCGAGTACTAACTAAATCCCAGATGCTATGCTAAGCACTTTAGGCAATCCATTCATTTAATCCACCCTCTAGGACTCTTAATCCCCTCCTCACCCCCCAGTTTACAGACTCTCCACCATGGCCCACGTGGCCTGGCTCTTGCTCCCCTCCCTGAGTTCATCTCCCATCACTCTCCCCTTCCCTCATCACCCTCTGGCCTCACTGTCCCACTTCTGTCTCCCCACCTCAGGACCTTTGCACTGGCTGTTCCCGCTGCCTAGAAAGCTCTGCTCCTGGGTGTCCCCATCCCTAGCTTTTGTTTCCATCCTTCAGGGCCCAGCTCAAGTGCCACTTCCACAGAGGGGTTCTCCCTGACCCTCTTCTCCAAACACTAGTCCCTGTCACATCATTTCTTTTAATCCTAGCACTTACCACTGTCTGGAATCACGGTGCTCCTTTCTTTTTTGGGGGGTGGGGGGAGACAAGATCTCCCTCTGTCACCCAGGCTGGAGTGCAGTGGCACAATCACAGCTCACTACAACCTCCACCTCCCAGGATCAAGCAATCCTCCCACCTCAACCTCCCAAGTAGTTGGGACCACAGGCACATACCACTATGCTTTGCTAATTTTTTATTTATTTGTAGAGACAGGGGTCTCACTATGTTGCCCAGGCTGGTCTCAAACTCCTGGGCTCAAGTGATCCTCCTGCTCCAGTCTCCCAAAGTGCTGGCATTACAGGGGTGAGTCACCACACCCAACTGCACTCGTTTGTCTGTTTATTTATTTTATTTTATTTTATTTTATTTTATTTTATTTTATTTTATTTTATTTTGAGACAGACTTTTGCTCTTGTTGCCCAAGCTGGAGTGCAATGGCACCATCTCGGCTCACTGCAACCTCCACCTCCCGGGTTCAAGCGATTCTCCTGCCTCAGCCTCTCGAGTAGCTGGGATTACAGGCACACGCCGCCATGCCCGGCTAATTTTTTTTGTATTTTTAGTAGAAATGGGGTTTTACCATGTTAGCCAGGCTGGTCTCAAACTCCTGACCTCAGGTGATCTGCCCACCTTGGCCTCCCAAAGTGCTGAGATTACAGGCATGAGCCACCATGCCTGGCCTGCTTATTTATTTTCTGTCTCCCCTACTGTATGGCCCAGGAAAACAGGGACCTTGCACACTGCTGGATCTCTAAGACCACAAACCCAGCTCTTCGTATACAGAAGGTGCTCAATAAATGTTTCTTGGACAAATAAGTGATCCTAGGAGGTGGGAGCTAATATAATCCCCATTTAACAGGTAAAGAAATAGGCTCTCAGAAGGTAAGTTCGTGAACATTTATTCAGCACCTGCTATGTGCCAACCACTGTTTTCCATGCTGGTGACATAGCAGTGACTATAGCAGACCAAGGTCCCATCATGGGACTGGATTCAGACTCAGCTCTAACTGCAGAGCCCAAGCCTTTCATCCAACTGCTTCAGTATTCTTGGCTGGATCAACACCCCCAGCAACTCCCTGAAATAATAAAAATCAGGTTAGTCATTACTCCCTTCTGGGCTGAGTGAGGGAAGCACCAGGCCCTGAGTCAGGCTCCTTAAAAGCAAGATTTCCCAATAGCCCTATGAAGAACAAATGAGGAAACTGAGGCTCCAAGAGGGGACAGCCTCTGCCCAGGGTCACAGAGAAGATGAGTGGTCCAACTTGGAAACCAAGTCTGACTCCAGAGCCTGCCTCTCATCCATCAACTGAAGGGTACCGATTTCCTGGGAATTTCAACCTCCACCTCACTTACCTGTAGAATCAAAAAGGACCCAGGGGCCAGGGGCAGTGGCTCACACCTGTAATCCCAGCACTTTGGGGGGCCTAGGCAGGCAGATCACTTAAGGCCAGGAGTTCGAGACCAGCCTGGCCGACATGGTGAAACCCCATCTCTACTAAAAATACAAAAATTAGCTGGGTGTGGTGGCGGGTGCCTGTAGTCCCAGCCACTCAGGAGGCTGAGGCAGGAGAATCACTTGAACCCAGGAGGCAGAGACTGCAGTGAGCCGAGATCGTGCCACTGCACTCTAGCTTGGCTACAGAATGAGACTCTGTCTCAAAAAAAAAGAAAAAAAAAAAATGGCCAGGCACAGTGGCTCACGCCTGTAATCCCAGCACTTTGGGAGGCCAAGATGGGCGGATCACGAGGTCAGGAGATCGAGACCATCCTGGCTAACACAGTGAAACCCCATCTCTACCAAAAATACAAAAAAAAAAAAAAAAAAAAGCCGGGCATGGTGGCGGGCGCCTGTAGTCCCAGCTATGCAGGAGACTGAGGCAGGAGAATGGCATGAACCCGGAAGGCTGAGCTTGAAGTGAGCCGAGATTGTACCACTGCACTCCAGCCTGGGAAACAGAACGAGTCTCAAAAAAAAAAAAGGGACTAGGACTCAGGCCTGAAGACATGATAATGCCAAATGGCCACATCTGTTTCATGGACATTTATCTGTGCCAGGCAACAACATACCCCAGGCTTTACAAACAAGACGCCACTAAGTCTTGTATGAGCCAGGCAAACACTGAATAAGCACTTCCTATTCCAGCCCTATTCCTATTCTAAGTGCTGTTGATACTCGTTTAGTACTCATGACAACTTCAAACAGGTAAATATTTCTATTACTGTCATTGTACAAACAGGGAAGTCGAGGTGAAGAGAAGTGCCCAAGGTCACATATCAGCCCAAGGGTGCCTTAACAAGCAATAACTGGTTTTGAACCCAGGCAGTCTGTGCTCTTAACCTCAAACCTGTGCTGCTTCTTAGCTACTATTACCTTCACTTTCAGACAAGGAAACTGAGGCTCAAAGAGGTCAAGTCCAAAGGTCTCCAATTAATAGGTGGGGGAGTTAGTATTTAAATGCAGATCTTGCAGCCCATGACCCTAACCATTACACTATACCATGACTATAGAGCCTCAGTTGGGGAGGCATGAACAAAATTACTTTCCTGGGACGTGGCGGCTCACGTTTTTAATCCCAGCACTTTGAGAGGCTGAAGCGGGTGGATTGTTTGAGCCCAGGAGTTCGAGACCAGCCTGGGCAACATAGCGAGACCCTGTCTCTACAAAAAATAAAAAAAATTAGCCAGACTTGGTGGTGCATGCCTCTAGTCCCAGCTTCTCAGGAGGCTGAGGCGGGAGGGAGGATCACTAGAGCCCGAGACTTCGAGGCTGCACTGAGCTATGATCACACCACCTTACTCCAGCCCGGGCCACAGAGAGAAACCCTGTCTGTACCCCACCCCTCACACATACAAAAAAGCTGGGAGCTTGAGACTCATGTGGACAGGGTGTGGGCGGGGCCTGGAGTACTGAGAACTGATGGAAGATGAGGTTAAGGGGCTGCGTTAAACGGTCGAAGAAGGAGCATGCAGCCTCTAGGCTAGGGGTCTTGGTGTGGAAATGAACTAGGCCTGGGGGAATACCTGTGTGAATGCCCCACTTGCAGAAGAGGCTACTTTCCGAGAAACCGCTGGCCCCCATGATCTGCCCGATCACGTGCACCTCAGCCATGGCCCTGGGAGGGGAAAAATATAATCACAACCCTGTGAGGTAAGTGTGTTATCTCCATTTGACGGGGGTGGGGGGGGGCGGATCTGAGGCCCAGTAGGTAAAGGGTAGTACTAGGATTCCAAGCTAGCTTCGTCACACCCCTGAGGCTGAGGTCTTGACCATAGATCCTAATTGCCAACCCATGAAAGCCTGGAAAAAATGGGGAGACCCTTGTCTCGGGAAATAGCATTTAACTCTGCGAGTTCTAAAATAACTTCTTTGGGTTCAGGTCGGCGGAAAGCCCCGCCCGAAGGGGCTATGGCTCGGCCCACGAGCGCAAAAGACCCGCCTTCCGCGTCATGTCAGCCACCCCGCTTCCCTCCCCCAGCAAGCTCCATAAGGCGCATGCGTTATGAGTTCAGGTCGACTTAGCCCCGCCTCTAAGCGCAGCGCATGCGTCATTCCTACCTTGGCGCACCGGTTAGGAGAGGCGAAAGCGGCAACGGGGGTTAGTTCATGGGCTTGACAGGTTCTCTTCTCCGCGGGCGCCGACCAGACCTGGCTCGCGCTTCTCCCAGGACCTTCCTGGCTGCGAGATATGGAAGCCGCGATGCTTCCGCCACCGCGCTCGCCTTGGGGTCCGTGGTTGTTGCTGGGGCAACAGCAGGCTCCTCCCCTAGCTTTGTACTCGCCCTCCGCGCCACTAATTGGTGCTATCCGTCTGCAGGGGGCGGGGTGAAGCTGTGATGGACATTTTCCTCCTCTTGCTCCATTTTGGGAAAATAGCGTCTCTCCAGCTACGGCAAGGAGTTCCGCCATTTTGGGCGTGGCTAGGAAGCTGCCATGTTGAGTGTGGCTGAGGAAGTGTGAGTGCAGTTTCTCACAGATATCCTCTTTACCAAAAAAGCAAATCCCTAACTTCTCCGTGCTGCGCCTACCCCACCGAAGAGCTCTCTGTGGTCCGGGATCACAAATCAGAGATTGAACCAGGACCAAGGGGGAATTCCTTCCAGGACCTCGTGTACATCCCCTGCCTTGTAACTGGAAAACAAAGCAAAAAAATCACTCCTCGTTCAGAGAGAGTGGAGAAGTTCGGGAGTGGGTTCTGCTTCCGTTTTAGAGTTCCCCTAGGTTTCTCAAGGACAAGGAAGGAAGGAAGTTGGATAAGTCCAACTTCCTTCTCGGAGCTACTACCAAGTTCACTGTTACTGCTTGATTCTGAGCAAGGAGCTGTTGGGGTAGCGAAGAGAAATGAGGAACTGAGATTCCCTTATTTGCAAAAATCCTGTTTCCGATTGATTGATTTCTCAATCAAGAAATGGAGAGATGTTTTCCCTGGATGCCATCATTTCCCACATCAAGCCAGTCATCAGGTACCATCAAGGCTCCTTAAAAGGGTCTCACTCTGTCACCCAGGCTGGAGTACGGTGGCCCGATCACAGCTCACTGCAGCCTCTTAACTCCTGGGTTCAAGGGATCCTCCTACCTCAGCCTCCCATGTAGCTGGTATCACAGACATGTGCCACCATGGCTGGCCAATTCTTTTTTTTTTTTTTTTTTTTTTAAGAGATGGAGTCCTGCTATGTTGCTATGTTGCCCAGTCTTGTCTTGACCTCCTGGGCTCTAGCTATCCTCCCAGTTCGCCCTCCCAAACTGCCGGGATTACAGGCGTGAGCCACCCAGCCAGGTCAATAGATACAGGTATTTAAAAGCTACCATTGGCTAGGCGCGGTGGCTCATGACTGTAATCCCAGCCCTTTGGAAGGCTGAGGCGGGAAGAGCTCTTGAGGCCAGAAATTCGAATATAGCGAGACCCCATCTCTACAAAAATAAAAAACAATAAAATAATGCATATATCAACTAGTGAAATATGCCATTGAATTGTTTAATATAAATGTTATCCTATTGAAATGTTGCCCCCTCCTTATAATTTTGGTTGTTTGTTTTTTTGTTTGTTTGTTTTGAGATGGAGTCTCGCCCTGTAGTCCAGGCTGGAGCGCAGTGGTGCGATCTCAGCTCACTGCAATCTCTGCCTCCTGGGTTCAAGCGATTCTCCCGCCTCAGCCTCCCGAGTAGCTGGGACTACAGGCGTGCACCACCACACCCAGCTAATTTTTGTATTTTTAGTAGAGACGGGTTTTCACCATGTTGGCCAGACTGGTCTCAAACTCTTGACCTCAGGTGATCCACCCGCCTCAGCCTCCCAAAGTGCTGGGATTACAGGCGTTAGCCACCGTGCCTGGCCGGGCTTTTTTTTTTTTTTTTGGCAGAGTCTCCCTCTGTCGCCCAGGCTGGAGTGCAGTGGCGTGATCTCTGCTCACTGCAACCTCTGCCTCCCAGGTTCAAGCGATTCTTCTGTCTCAGCCTCCTTAGTAGCTGGGATTGCAGGCGCCCACCACTACGCCTAGCTAATGTTTGTGTTTTTGGTAGAGACAGAGTTCCACCATGTTGGTCAGGCTGGTCTCGAACTCCTGGCCTCACGTGATCCTTCTGCCTCAACCTCCCAAAGTGCTGGGATTACAGGCATGAGCCACCTCACCTGGGCCCAGCTACTTTTTGTATTTTCTTTTTTATTTTATTTATTTACTTTTTTTTTTTCTTTTTTGAGACAGAATCTTGCTCTGTTGCCCAGGCTGGAGTGAGTCTCTGCACCTGGCAGAGATTTCACTTTTAAATGATCTTTCTGTCCTTTAAGCTGGAGGTGGGGAAAATATATTTATTTATTTATTTATTTCTGGATGCTGTGTGGGTGAGGTAGACAGCTCTAACCTTTCAGCTCTTGGGGCCCCTGGTCCCTAGTGGTGGCACCAGCCTTGCTTTCTCTTTTCTCAAGCCCCTATTTTGTCCATCAGGAAATCTTACTGCCTCTACTTTTGAAATACACCCTAAATCCCGCTTCTCACCTCTTTGTCGCCCTGCATCTTGATCTGTCCAAGTTTGTCCATCACCTGGACTATGACAGGGACCTTCTCTCTGGGGTCCCCTTTCCCAACCCCCCTAGTCTGCACCCCACATGCAGCTGGAACCCTGTGAACACCTAAGTCAGGTCCCATCCGCTCAGGACCCCTCCAGTGGTCCCCATTTCACTCAGGGTAAAAGCCAAAGTCTTACCATGCATGACAAGGCTCTCCACAACCTGGCTGGCACCTCCTGCCTCATTTTTGTATTTTTAGTAGAGACGGGGTTTCACCATGTTGGCCAGGCAGGTCTCAAACTCCTGACCTCAGGTGATCCACCCACCTTGGCCTCCCAAAGTGCTGCGATTACAGGCATAAGCCACTGCTCCCAGCTGAGGTCTTCATTCTGAAGGCTCCCATGTATACATGTTAAATAAAACAAAATAAATTATTGTCAACCATAAATAATGAGATTCAGAAAATATGATTGAGTCCGGATTCGGTGTAGGCCGGGCGCGGTGGCTCACGCTTGTAATCCCAGCACTTTGGGAGGTCGAGGCGGGCGGATCACGAGGTCAGGAGATCGAGACCACGGTGAAACCCCGTCTCTACTAAAAATACAAAAAATTAGCCGGGCGTGGTGGCGGGCGCCTGTAGTCCCAGCTACTCGGAGAGGCTGAGGCAGGAGAATGGCGTGAACCCGGGAGGCGGAGCTTGCAGTGAGCCGAGATCGCGCCACTGCACTCCAGCCTGGGTGAAAGAGTGAGACTCTGTCTCAAAAAAAAAAAAAAAAAAAAAAAAAAAAAGAGTCCGGATTCGGTGGTTCATGCCCGTAATCCCAGCACTTTGGGAGGCCAAGGAGAGTGGATACTCTGAGGTCAGGAGTTTGAGACCAGCCTGGCCAACATATAGTGAAACCCCGTCTCTACTAAAAAATACCAAAACTAGATGGGTGTGGTGGCACACGCCTGTGGTGTCAGCTACTTGGGAAGCTGAGGCAGGAGCATCACTTGAACTTGGGAGGCGGCAGTTGCAGTGAGCCGAGATCGCGCCACTGCCCTTCAGCCTGGGCGACAGAGCCAGACTTCTACTCTCAAAAAAGAAAAAAAAGAAAAGAAAAGAAAATATGATTAACTATAGAGTTTATTCCAGGCTACAAGGCCAGTACATATGTTACAACAATTTCATTAGTACATCTTGCTGTGCTGCAGGGAAGATTGCGTTAACATTCTGTGAGGAAGAGGAGTACTCTTTCTTTCTCCTTTCTTTTTTCTTGAGATAAGATCTTGCTCTGGGGCTGGGCGCGGTGGCTCACGCCTGTAATCCCAGCACTTTGGGAGGCTGAGGCGGGCGAATCACGAGGTCAGGGGTTCAAGACCAGCCTGGCCAACATGGTGAAACCCCCGTGTCTACTAAAAATACAAAAAATTAGCTGGGCATGGTGGTGGGTGCCTGTAATCCCAGGTACTCGGGAGGCTGAGGCAGGAGAATCACTCGAACCCGGGAGGTGGAGGTTGCAGTGATCTGAGATCGTGCCATTGCACTCCAGCCTGGGGGACAAGAGTGAGACAAAGTCTCAAAAACAAAACAAAACAAAACAACAACAACAACAAAAAGATCTTGCTGTGTTACCCAGGCTGGAGTGCAGTGGCACAATCATAGCTCACCGCAGCCTCGAACTCCCAGGCTCAAGCCTCTCGCCTAAGCCTCCCCAGTAGCTGGGACTACAGGCGTGTGCCACCATGCCCAGCTAATTTTTCAATAAATTTTTCTGTAGAGACGTGGTCTCACTATGTTGCCCAGACTTGTCTCAAACTCCTAGGCTCAAGTGATCCTCCCACCTCTGCCTCCCAAAGTGCTGGGGTTACAGATGTGAGGCCACAACAGCCGGCCTAGGAGTAATGTTCTGAGGTGATCTTATCTCTGGCACTGCTTGGTCATTCTTAATCATTTACAGGAAAAAGCAGAAGTTGTAACTGCATGCTACGTGACTCAGGCTACATAGCAACATTCCTCTCAAGGCTTGGAATAATTTAAAGTTCCAACAGCTTTAAGTTTGAATTATCTAACCACATTATCAAAAGTTGGCCAGGCCTGGTGGTTCATGCCTATCTGTAATTCCAGCACATTGAGAGGCCAAAGCAATAGGATCACTTGAGGCCAGGAGTTCTGGACCAGACTAGGCAACATAATGAGATTCTCATTTCTACGAAAACGCTTAAAATTTAAAAAAAAAAAAAAAAATAGCAAGGCGTGGTGACACATGTCTGCAGTCCCATCTACTTAGGAGGCTGAGGCAGGAGGATCCCTTGAGCCCAGGAGTTTGAGGCTGCAGTGAGTTGTGATCATGCCAAGGTACTTCAGCCTGGGTGACAGAGTGAAACCTGTCACCTTTTTTTGGGGGGGTATTGGGTTTTTTTGAGAAAGAGTCTCGTTCTGTGGGCCAGGGCTCACAGCAACTTCTGCCTCCCAGGCTCAAGCAATTCTCCTGCCTCAGCCTCCCAAGTAGCTGGGATTACAGGCATGTGCCACCACACCCGGGTAATTTTTGTATTTTTAGTAGAGACGGGGTTTCACCATGTTGGCCAGGCTGGTCTTGAACTCCTGACTTCAAGTGATCCACCTGCCTCAGCCTCCCAAAGTGCTGGGATTACAGGTGTGAGCCACTGTGCCCGGCCTGAAGCTGTTTTAAAATATATCCCCAAATGCTTGGGCAGCCCCCTTTCAGTAGGTGGAGCCTAATTCCCCTTCCCTTCAGTGTGGCTAGTTTTTGTAATTTGCTTCTAACCAATAGAATATGGGGCTGGGCACAGTGGCTCACACCTGTAATTCCAGCACTTTGTGAGGCCGAGGCGGGCAGATTGCTTCAATCCAGGAGTTTGAGAGCAGCCTGGACAACATGATGAAACCCCATCACTACAAAAAAATACAAAAAATTAGCTGGGTGTGGTGGCATGCCTCTGTAGTCCCAGCTACTCTGGTGGCGGAGGAGGGAGGATCGCTTAGGCTGAGAGTTGGAGGCTACAGTGAGCTGCGATTGTACCACTGCACTCCAGCTTGGGCAACTGAGACCCTATCTCAAAAACAAAATGCTTTTAAGCCAAGTATGGCACAGCCGGCGGTCCCGGCTACTTTGTTTTTGTTGTTGTTGTTGTTGTTTTGAGACAGTTTCGCTCTTGTTGCCCAGGCTGGAGTGCAATGGTGCCATCTCTCCTCACCACAACCTCTGCCTCCTGGGTTCAAGTGATTCTCCTGCCTCAGCCTCCCAAGTAGCTGGGATTGAAGGCACCTGCCGCCACACCCAGCTAATTTTTGTAGTTTTAGTAGAGATGGGGTTTTGCCATGTATGGCCGCACCTGGCCATCCCGGCTACTTTGGAGGCTGAAGCGGGAGGATGCCTTGAGTGTAGGAAGTCCAGGCTGCAGTGAGCTATATGGCACCCTGCAAGCCTGGGCAACAAAGTAAGACTGCACCTCTTAAAAAAAAAAAAAAAAAAAAAAAAGGCCGGGTGCGGTGGCTCATGCCTGGATTCCCAGCACTTTGGGAGGCCGAGGCAGGAGGATCACTTGAGGTCAGGAGTTCGAGACAAGCCTGGCCAACATGGTGAAACCCCGTCCCTACTAAAACTACAAAAAAAAAAAAAAAAAAAATCAGCCGAACGTGGTGGCGAGTGCCCGTAGTCCCAGCTACTCGGGAGGCTGAGGCACGAGAATCACTTGAACCCAGGAGGTGGAGGTTGCAGTGAGCCGAGATTGCACCATTGCGCTCCAGCCTGGGTGACAGAGCAAGACTCTGTCTCAAAATAAATAAATAAAAATAAATAAATAAGCCTTTTAGTTGTGGTAAAATACACATGTACCATGTTGACTGTTTAAAACCGTGTTGTTCAATAGTGTTAAGTACATTTACATTGTTGTGCAGCCAATCTCCACAACCATTTTCATCTTGCAAAACTAAAATTTTTGCAAACTAAACACATTTTTGAAACAAAACAAGTCCGCTATTCCCCCCTCTTCTGCAGCTCCTGGTACTCACCATCCTATTTTCTTTCAGTGTATTTATTTTACTTTATTTCTTTATTTTTTGAGACGGAGTTTCACTCTTGCTGCCCATGCTAGAGTGCAATGGCGTGATCTCGGCTCACCGCAACCTCTGCCTCCCAGGTTCAAGCGATTCTCCCACCTCAGCCTCCCGAGTAACTGGTATTACAGGCCTGCACCACCACGCCCGGCTAATTTTGTATTTTTAGTAGAGGCGAGGTTTCTCCATGTTGGTCAGACTGGTCTCAAACTCCTGACCTCAGGTGATCCGCCTGCTTCGGCCTCCCAAAGTGCTAGGATTATAGGTGTGAGCCACCGTGCCCCACCTACTCATTTATTTATTTTTATTTTATTTATTTATTATTATTATTATTATTTGAGACATAGCCTTGCTCTGTTGCCCAGGCTGGAGTGCAATGGCACCGTGTCAGCTCACTGCAACCTCTGCCTTCCGGGTTTAACCAATTCTGCTTCAGCCTCCTGAGCAGCTGGGACTACAGGCGCGTGCCACCTCGCCCAGCTAATTTTTGTATTTTTAGTAGAGACGGGGTTTCACCATATTGGCCAGGCTGGTCTCGAACTCCTGACCTCGTGATCCACCTGCCTCGGCCTCCCAAAGTGCTGGGATTACAAATGTGAGTCACCGTGCCCAGCCGCCTATTTATTTATTTATTTTTTTGTTTTGTTTTGTTTTTTATTAATTTTTTTTGCACACAAAAACAATAAACATTTTCTAATAATACATACAAACAAAAAGATGCGTATCAAACATATTAGGAAGGTTGCACATGGGAAGTCGGGGAATAGAAATGGGGGGTGGGAGTTAAAATAAATGAGAGAGGGACTTTCTATGGATCAGTGATAATGACTCAATCCTCTATTTGACAAAGAAGAGGGAGAAGGAAGAGGAAGAAAAAGAAAGTGGGATAAAGGATCAGAAAGGGAGGAAAATAGAAAAAATTAGAGTATGACTCCAGGGTAGACCTGTTTTGTTGTCACTGAGTTGGTTGGTTAGTTTGTCTGTTGTATTTTTCATGTTTTGCCATGTTGGCCAGACTGGTCTCGAACTCCTAGCCCGAAGTGATCAACCCGCCTCGCCCCCCAGAGTGCCAGGACCACAGGCGTGAGCCACCACGTCCAGCCCCCACATTGCTTCTGGCCTCCGTGGTAGACCTCCGAGACGGAGCGGCCGGGCAGAGGCGCTCCTCACTTCCCAGATGGGGTGGCCAGGCAGAGACGCTCCTCACTTCTTCCCAGACGATAGGTGGCCGGGCAGAGGCGCTCCTCACTTCCCAGACGATGGGTGGCCGGGCAGAGGCGCTCCTCACTTCCCAGAAGATGGGCGGCCGGGCAGAGGGGCTCCTCACTTCCCAGATGATGGGTGGCCGGGCAGAGGTGCTCCTCACTTCCCAGACGATGGGTGGCCGGGTAGGCTCCTTCCAGGATGGGTGGCCGGGCAGAGGCCTCACTTTCCGGGGGGGCGGGCAGGCCTCCTTCTGGGGCCGGGGGGTCCTCATTTTCCGGACGGGCCGGGAGAGGCCCTCATTTTCCCGGAGGGGGCCGGGCAGAGGCCCCCATTCCAGATGGGGGCCTGGCAGGGGCCTCACTTCCCGGGGGCCGGGGCCTCATTTCCCGGACGGGGTGGCCGGGCAGGGGTCCTCACTTCCAGACGATGGGTGGCCGGCAGAGGCCCTCATTTCCGGGGGGGGGGAGGGCGCTCAGAGGCGCTCCTCACTTCCCAGACGATGGGTGGCCGGGCAGAGGCGCTCCTCACCTCCCAGACGATGGGTGGCCAGGCAGAGGCGCTCCTCACCTCCCAGACAGTGGGTGGTCGGGCAGAGGCGCTCCTCACTTCCCAGACGGTGGGTGGTCGGGCAGAGGCGCTCCTCACTTCCCAGACAGTGTGTGGTCGGGCAGAGGCGCTCCTCACTTCCCAGAGGGGGCGGCCGGGCAGAGGGGCTCCTCACTTCTTCCCGGACGGGGCGGCCAGGCAGAGGCGCTCCTCACTTCCCAGACGGGGCGGCCGGGCAGAGGCGCTCCTCACTTCCCAGACGGGGCGGCCGGGCAGAGGCGCTCCTCACTTCCCAGTCGATGGGTGGCCGGGCAGAAGCGCTCCTCACCTCCTAGACGATGGGTGGCCGGGCAGAGGCGCTCCTCACCTCCCAGACGATGGGTGGCCGGGCAGAGGCGCTCCTCACCTCCCAGACGATGGGTGGCCGGGCAGAAGCGCTCCTCACTTCCCAGATGGGGAGGCCGGGCAGAGGGGCGGCCGGGCAGAGACGCTCCCTACCTCCCAGACGGGGCGGCGGCCGGGCAGGGGCTGCAATCCCATCACCCTGGTAGGCCAAGGCAGGCGGCTGGGAGGCGGAGGCTGCCGCGAGCCCAGACCACGCCACCGCACTCCAGCCCGGGCAACACCGAGCACCGGGTGAGCGAGACTCCGTCTGTAGTCCCAGCACCCTGGGAGGCCGAGGCGGGCAGAGCGTTCGGGGTCAGGAGCTGGCGACTAGCGTGGCCAAGATGGCGAACGCGCGCCGGCAGGCAAAGGAGAAAAAACAGGCAGCGGGGACGGGCGCCGGCGGTCCCAGGCAGTCCGCGGCGCGGGGCAGCAGCGAGACGAGGAGATTGCTGCCTGGGCTGCAGAGGGAGAGGAAGGAAGGAAGGGAGGGAGGGAGGGAGGGAGGGAGGGAGGGAGGGAGGAAGGAAGGAAGGAAGGAAGGAAGGAAGGAAGGAAGGAAGGAAGGAAGGAAGGAAGGAAGGACCGCCTATTTTTTTTTTGAGACGAAGTCTCATTCTGTTGCCCAGGCTGTAGTGTAGCAACGTGATCTCTGTTCACTGTAACCTCTGCCTCCTGGCTTCAAGTGATTCTCCTGCCTCAGCCTCCCAAGTGGCTGGGATTACAGGCATGTGTCACCACGCCTGGCTAATTTTTGTATTTTTAGTAGAGACAGGGTTTCACCATGTTGGCCAGGATGTACTCGAACTCCTGACCTCAGGTGATTGGCCTGCCTTGGCCTCCTAAAGTGCTGGGATTACAGGCGTGAGCTACCGTGCCTGGCCTGTTTTTTATTTTTTTTGAGACAGGGTCTTGCTCTGTCACCCAGGCTGGAGTGTTGTGGTGAGATCTCAGCTCACCACAACCTCTGCCTCCCGGGTTCAAGCAATTCTTGTGCCTCAGCCTCCCGAGTAGCTGGGATTACAGGCATGCACCACCATGCCCGGCTGACTTTTGTATTTTTAGTAGAGACGGAGTTTTGCCATGTTGGCCAGGCTGATTTTGAACTCCTGACCTCAGGTGATCCACAGGCCTTAGCCTCCCAAAGTGTGGGGATTACAGGTGTGAACCACCACGCCTGGCCCACTATCCTCCCTTCCTTCCTTTCTTTGTTTCCTTCCTTCCTTCCTTTCTTTCCTTCCTTCCTTCCTTCCTCCCTTCCGCCCTCCTCTCTCTCTCTTTCTCTCGTTCTCTCTTTCTCCCTTTTTCTCTTTCTTTCTTTCTTTCTGTTGCTCTGTCTCCAGGCTGGAGTGCAGTGGCACAATCTTGGCTCACTGCAACCTCCACCTCCCGGGTTCCAGTGATTCTCCTGCCTCAGCCTCCCGAGTAGCTGGGACTACAGGCGCACACCACCAAGTCCAGCTAATTTTTGTATTTTTAGTAGAGATGGGTTTTCATCATGTTGGCCAGGATGATCTCGATGTCTTGACCTCGTGATTGGCCCGCCTCAGCCTCCCAAAGTGCTGAGATTACACGTATGAGCCACTGCACCCGGCCACTATCCTATTTTCTATCTCTGCGAATGTGACTACTCGAAGTACGTCATGTAAGTGGAATCCTACAGTATTTGTCCTCTTATGACAGGATTATTTCACTTAGCATAATGTCGTCAAGGGTCATCCAGGTCGTAGCATGCAACAGGATTTTTTCCTTCCTGACCCCCCTTTTTTTGACTTGGAGTCTTGCTCTGTCACTCAGACTGTAGTGCAGTGGCTATCATAGCCACTCCTGGACTCAAGTGATCCTCCCACCTCAGCCTCCCGAGTAGCTAGGACTACAGGTGTGTGCCACCATGCTCGACTAATTTTTTTTTTTTTAAGTTTTGGAGAGACAAGGTGGTCTCAGTGGCTCCCGCCTGTAATCACAGCACTTTGGGAGGCTGAGGCAGTAGGGGGCGGAGGTGGAGATCACTTGAGGCTAGGAGTTCAAGACCAACCTGGGCAACATGGTGAAAACCTGTGTCTACTAAAAATACAAAAATTAGCTGGGCGTGGTTGTGCATGCCTGTAATCCCAGCTACTTGGAGGCTGAGGCAGGAGAATCACTTGAACCTGGGAGGCAGAATTTGCAGTGAGCTGACATCGTGCCACTGTACTCCAGTCGGGGCAACAGAGTGAGACTTCCTTAAAAAAAAAAAAGTTTTGGAGAGATGGGGGTCTTACTATGTTGCCCAGGCTGGCCTGGAACTCCTGGGCTCAGGCAATCCTCCTGCTTCGGCCTCTCAGAGTGCTGGGATTATAGGCATGAGCCACTGTACCTGGCCAGCACTTTATTTTATTGTTATTATTATTATTTATTTTTTCATAACATTGATGTTTTGAAGGTTATAGGCCACCTCCTTTGTAGAGTGTCCCTCATTTTGGCTTTGTCTCATGTTTCTTATTATTAGATTAAGTTATGCATTTTGGCAGGAAAACCAAAGAAATGATATGTGTCTCCCTCTTTGCTTCACATCAGAGGCAACTAAGGTCAATTTGTCCTGTTAATGGTGACATTAACTTGTATCATCTGGTTAACGTGATGTTTTCCAGTTTTCTCCATTAATATTTTTTTCGTTATAATGAGTAATCTAGGGGAAGATACCTTGAGACTAAATAAATATCCTGTTCTTTATCAAATCAAATTTTCACCCAATAACTTAATAGTTTCAGTCTCCGTTGACAATCCTTGCTGGGATCTTGTGATTTTTTGTTTTTGTTTTTGTTTTTATTTTTGAGACTGGGTTTCCCTTTGTTGCCCAGGCTGGACTGCAGTGGCACAATCATGGCTCACTGCAGCCTCCACCTCCTGGGCTCAACCAATCCTCCTATCTCAGTTTCCCGAGTAGCTTGGACCACAGGCATGCATCACCACACCCAGCTGATTTTGTTTATTTTTTGTAGAGACAAAATCTCACTTTGTTACCCTGGCTGGTCTTGAACTTTTGGGCTCAAGTAATCCTCCCACCTTGGCCTCCCAAAGTGCTGGGATTACAGGCTTGAGCCACCGTGCCCAGCTGGAATCTCATGTTTAATATTCCAGACCCATCGCAAACACTAAGAGGTGTAGCCTCTTAGACTGTACAAGGCTAACGGCAGCCAGAGAGCTCTAACTGGAAGTGAATTAATCTCTAGGATGGCCTAGAGGGATGAGGGGACCCACAGAGCTCAATGATTTGGTGAAAAACTGAGGCTGGAGGCTGGTGGGAATTCATGCCCCCATCCCACACATATGTAATAAAGGCCCACTTTGTGCCAGGCATGTTTTAGGCCCTGAGGCACAGTACTGAAGAAACGAGATCAAATCTCAGCCCTTGTTGTGCCAACACTGATGTGGGAGAATTCAAACTACAAACAAGAGAAATATATGGTATGTTTAAGGCCGGGTGCAGTGGCTCATGCCTGCAATCCCAGCACTTTGGGAGGCTGAGGCGGGCAGATCACGAGGTCAAGAGATTGAGACCATCCTGGCTAACACGGTGAAACCCCATCTCTACTAAAAATACAAAAATTAGCTGGGAGACAGCAAGACTCCGTCTCAAAAAAAAAAACAAAAAAAAAACAGGCTCACTTGCATGCTCACTTGGCCACAGTAAACAGCTGGTACAAAGCCCAGCATATTGTAACCCTGGGCTGTGTTCTTATGGCCCTTGCTAAGCCAATGAGTGAGGAGGAAGCAGAGGCAGGTGGGGTGGGACTTTCTAGGGAAAGAAGGCTGAGGAGTGGGGCCCAGTAGGGGGTGATGCTCTGATTGTCACATGGTACAGTGATGTTCATGAGTCAGCATTTGGACCCACATAGACCTGGTTTCCTTTCCAGGCTCTTTTGTTTGTTTGTTTGTTTGTTTGTTTGAGACGGAGTTTCACTCTTATTGCCCAGGCTGGAGTGCAATGGCGTGATCTCGGCTCACCACAACCTCCACCTTCCAGGTTCAAGCGATTCTCCTGCCTCAGCCTCCCGAGTAGTTAGGATTACAGGAACGCGCCACCACGCCTGGCTAATTTTGTATTTTTAGTAGAGATGGGGTTTCTCCATATTAGTCAGGCTGGTCTCGAACTCCCGACCTCAGGTGACCCACCTGCCTCAGCCTCCCAAAGTGCTGGGATTACAGGCGTGAGCCACCGTTCCCGGCCCCTTTCCAGGCTCTTTAAGTCACTGAGTATGTGGTCTCTAGACAATGCCTTCACCTCTCTGAACCACTATTTCTTCACCTGCAAAATCGGGATAATGCTCCTTGCCTCTTATGTGATAACATGTAGAGTACTTAGAATTGCTGCAACAACAAATGTCCAACATTGGGAGCCTCTCTGAACCTATTTTGGTTCAGGTGCTGCCCAGGAAATAGAAAAAGAAAAAATAAAAAGAACAAATATCCAACATTTATCCAAAGCCTGGCAAAGAAAGCACTCTGAACACATTTGATGGTGTTCATTAATATTATTATTTACATCCATCTCCATCGGACTGATTACAAGACTCTCCTCGTCTTGCGTGCTTCCACCTCCTTCATGGAGCCTTATATAGGCCTCCCTTCCCAGAAGCCCTCCGTCTCACCAGACTGGAGGATTCCCTGGCCTTTGTGGGGCTGGAGTTCCCTTGCTCCAGGGCTCCAGGGCTCCTTGCCAAGAGTCCAGATGCTGGCGCTGGCACCGGCCCCACTCCCAGGGAGAACAGATGGCGTCTGCAAGTGCACTTGGCTCAGCCAGTTTCTGGCAGACGACAGAAGCAGGGAGACCCATGGGAGGGTAGACGAGAGCGTGAGGGGGCAGGATTGTTTTACCCAGGAGGGATGCCCTGTTACTTTCTATCTCAACCTTGCTCTCATTCTTTTCATATTTCTATGAAGCATACTATAGGCCAGGTGCGGTGGCCCATGCCTGTAATCCCAGCCCTTTGGGAGGCCGAGGAGGGAGGACTGCTTGAGCCTAGGAGTTCGAAACCAGCCTGGGCGACATAGCAAAACCCCAGTCACCAAGGCTGGAGTGCAGTGGCACGATCTCAGGTCACTGCAACCTCCACCTCCTGGGTTCAAGCCATTCTCCCACCTCAGCCTCCCAAGTAGCTAGGATTATAGGAACCTGCCACCATGCCCAGCTAATTTTTGTGCTTTTAGTAGAGACGGGATTTCACCATGTTGCCCAGGCTGGTCTCAAACTCCTGACCTCAAGTGATCTGCCCGCCTTGGCCTCCCAAAGTGCTGGGATTATAGGCATGAGCCACTGCGCCTGGCCAAAAATGATTTAAAAAAAAAAAAAAAGAAACATACTGGCCGGGCGTGGTGGCTCATGCCTATAATCCCAGCACTTTGGGAGGCCAAGGTGGGCGGATCACAAGGTTAGGAGTTCAAGACCAGCCTGACCAACATGGTGAAACCGTCCCTCTACTAAAAATACAAAAATTAGCCAGGCGTGGTGGTGGGCGCCTGTAGTCCCAGCCACTCGGGAGGCTGAGGCAGGAGAATGGCTTGAACCCCATAGAGGGAGGTTGCAGTGAGGCGAGATCACACCACTGCACTCCAGCCTGGGGACAGAGCGAGACTCCATCTCAAAAAAAAAAAAAAAAGATAAGAAAAGAAACATACTGCCTTCCAGCCTGGGCAACGGAGCAAGACCCCATCTTTTAAAAAATAAAAAAAAACCTGGCCGGGTGCGGTGGCTCACGCCTGTAATCCTAGCACTTTGGGAGGCTGAGGCGGGCAGATCACCTGAGGTCAGGAGTTCAAGACCAACCTGACCAACATGGCGAAATCTCATCTACTAAAAATACAAAAATTAGCTGGGCGTGGTGGCTTGACCCTGTAATCCCAGCTACTCGGGAGGCTGAAGCAGGAGAATCGCTTGAACCCGGGAAGCGGAGGTTGCGGTGAGCTGAGATCACGCCACTGCACTCTAGCCTGGGCGACAGAGCAAGACTTCGTCTCAAAAACAAAACAAACAAACAAAAAAACCAAAGTAAAATAGCAGCGACAACAACAACAAAAACCCGGAGCTGAGAGGAGGAATGAATGCGATGATGAATGTAAAGCGTTTAACACAGGGCTTGGGTACAGTCTGCCCTCAATGAACCAATGATGTGCCCTTAGGCAATTTACCTAACCTCGGCTTGCCAGTTTCCTCCCGCGTGAAACAGGACAATAAACGATTATGCCTGTTAGGGTTGTGCTGAGGAATACATGTGTATGTAAGTTTATTTGCAAAGCACTTAGAACAGGGTGCACGGTCCTTGTTGCTGTTATTATTATTGGCTATTATTGCGCAAAGGGGAAGGGAGGCGGGGCCAAGCCAGGAAGGCCCTGGAGAATCCGGGGTGCCCCCTCCTCCGGCAGAGCTTGGGCCTGGGCTCACGAGGAAGGGGCTGCAGTTCTCCGAAGATTCCCGCCTGCTCCCAGACCCCTGGGAGTCGTAGGACCCGCTCCTGGACGCTGACGTCGGCTTTCAGGGACCCCTCGCCGGACGCCGCGGAGGGACAGAGCCTGGGAGGCCGTCGCCCCGCCCCGTCCCCGCCCCCGCGCGCAGCGGGCCCGGGGCGCTGAGACCCGCGTAGAGCAAAGAGCTAGGTCCCCGCGCCCCTTGGATCCTCGGTGGCAGGGTCCGGGCAGGTGTCATTGCGGGGGTTCAGGAAGCCCCGGCCTGTGATCGTGAGCGGTGAGTGAGGGGCGTAGGTGGGTGGGGGTCACAGTCGCTCCCATGGGTCCTGGCGTTGGGGATGAGAGGGCAAAGCTTTGGCGAGGAAATCGGCTCAGTCAAGGTTTGGAATGAGCAGGCAGGAGGCTTGGGGACCTTCCAGGGAGATCGTAGGACGAGAATGTTCTTTCTGGTTTTGTTGCGTGTGTACGTGTATGTGTGTGCTGGGGTTGAGGGTGTTTACGGGGCGAGGTGTGCAAAGGATTCTGGAGAGCTGGTGCGTGTGTGGGAGTTGTGTGGAGTCATGGGTGTGTGGGTGGAGTAGGGCAGGGGTGCCTGGGCCTGATGAGCGGGGCAGGCATGCCAGAGGTCATGAGAATAGGAGAGAGTGCTGGGGCGCATGTGTGTGTGTGCACAGGTGTCTGTGGTTTGTGATGCAGTGGGGAGTAGGGTTGTGCATGGAGTCAATTGACATAAATGTGTAAGAAGGTTGGGGGCCTGAAAGGGGTGTTTTCTGGGAGCTGATGTTTTGGGGCAAATATAGAAGGAGTCCTTTGGGAGATGAATGTGTGGAGGTGGAGGATGGGGCTGTGTGGCAGGGGACTTCAGGGGGCAGGTCTAGGAGACAGAGGATGGGGAATGTAGACTAGAGTGAAGTTCCAGGCAGCACTGGGGGTAGGGGATGGGTGTGTGTGTGACTGGGAGGGGTGCATGGGCCTGGATAGGTTGTCACGGGGTATGAACCTGGGATGGATATTGGGGGTGTTCATGGGGCAGGTAAGTGTGTAAGGCATGGTGCAACAGGTGCTGCAACTTATTGGGGTAAGTGTGATGGGTATGTGGCTTTTGCCTGAGAGAAATGCCCAGAATTTGGTCGGGTGCGGTGGCTCACGCCTGTAATCCCAGCACTTTGGGAGGCCAAGGCTGGTGGATCCCTCAGGAGTTCGAGACCAGCCTGGTTAACACAGTGAAACCCTATCTTTACTAAAAATACAAAAAAAAAAAAAAAAAAAAAAAAAAAAATTAGCCGGGCCTGGTGGTGGGCACCTGTAATCCCAGCTACTCGGGAGGCTGAGGCAGAATGGTTTGAACCCAGGAGGTGGAGGCTGCAGTGAGCTGAGATCACACCACTGCACTCTAGCGGATCTGCAGTGGTGGATCTGCCTGGGCAACAGATCAAGACTTTGTCTCAGGAAAAAAAAAAAAAAAAAAAAAAAAAAGAGAGAGAGAGAGAGATGCCCAAAATTGAATGTCCAGACCCCCGAGTTCTCTTTGTAACCTGAGGCCAATCTTTTTTTCTCTCTGGGCCTCAGCTTCCCTATCTGTAAAATGGGTCTGAGGACCACTGCACTAACTAGTCTCTGCCTGAGTCTCTCTAAAGCAAGGGCTCAGAGGTTGAGTGAAGTAAGACTTTGACAACTTGTCTTTTTCTTCCCCCTACCCCTAGGAAACCCCTCCTGGAGTTTCCCCAAAGCCATGGACAGCCCTAGTCTTCGTGAGCTTCAACAACCTCTGCTGGAGGGCACAGAATGTGAGACCCCTGCCCAGAAGCCTGGCAGGCATGAGCTGGCGTCCCCCTTAAGAGAGATAGCCTTTGCTGAGTCCCTGAGGGGTTTGCAGTTCCTGTCACCGCCTCTTCCCTCCGTGAGCGCTGGCCTAGGGGAACCAAGGCCCCCTGATGTTGAGGTAGGAAGAGCAGGCCTTAGTGGAAGGTACGGGAGGGGGCTGGGGTGAGCCCTGCTACGGCCAGCATCTGGCAGGCTGACAGCTGTGCCGATCTGCCTTAGGCCTGGAGTCTCACACTTCCCAGCTGTGTGTGGGCTTCTGAGATTTCCAGTTACAGTTCTTCTTGTTTTATGTCTCTCCTGGTTTCTTTACCTTTTTCTCTCCAGATTTGCCTCTCATCTTTGTTGCCTGGCTTTTGGCTCTGTCTTTCCTCTGATCTCTGACTCCGCTGGTTGGTGTGTTCAGAGTGCATGCACCTCTGGCTTTTGTCCACCCTGCTCTCTCCCTCTGTGTGTGTGTGTGTGTGTGTGTGTGTGAGAGAGAGAGAGAGAGAGAGAGAGAGAGACAGGGTCTCGCTCTGTTGCCCAGGCTGGAGTGCAGTGGGAGCGATCATAGTTTACTGCAACCTTGACCACCCGGGCTTAAGCAATCCTCCCACCTCAGCCTCCTGAGTAGCTGGGACCACAGGCATGTGCCACCATGCCTGGCTAATTTTTTGGTGTTTTTTGTAGAGAAGAGGTTTTGCCACATTGCCCAGGCTGGTCTCAAACTCCTGAGCTCAAGCAATCTGCCTGCCTTGGCCTCCCAAAATGCTGGGATTAAAGGTGTGAGCCACCATGCCCAGCCTTCCTTTTTTTTTTTTTTTTTTTTTAAGTTACTGTCACTTTTTATAATTTCTCATTGCAGGCCAGACACAGTGGCTCACACTGGTAATCCCAGCACTTTGGGAAGGTGAGGCTGGAGGACTGCTTGGGCCCAGGAGTTCTAGGCTAGCCTGGGCAACATAGTGAGACTCCATCTTTATTTTTATTTAATTTTTCATTTTGTCCTCCGAAAATTAGAAAGACCCCGTCTTAAAAAAAAAATTAGCCAGGTGTGGTGGCGTGTTCCTGTAGTCCCAGCTACTCGGGAGGCCGAGGTGGGAGGATCGCTTGAGCCCAGGCTGCAATGAGCTATGATCATACCACCTTACTCCAGCCTGGACAACAGAGAAAGACAGACAGAAAGAAAGAAAGAAAGAGAAAGAGAGGGATGGAGGGAGGGAGGGAGGAAGGAAAGAAAAGAAAGAAAGAGAAAGGAAGGAAGAAGGAATGAAGCAAACAAGGAAAGGAAGGAGGGAAGGAGGGAAAGAAGGGAAGGAAGGAAGGAGAAAGAAGGAAGGAAGGAAGGAGAAAAAAGAAAGGAAGGAAGGCAGGCAGGCAGGCAGGCAACAATCATGATGAACTCTTATGGTTTCTGTTGGTCAGGAATTTGGGACTCAGTTGCATGGTTCTGCCTCTGGATCTTTCATGAGGTTGCATTCAGCTGGTGGGTGGAACTAGAACAGTCAGGGGCTGGCTGGGCACTTTTCTCTCTCTTCATGGTGTCTTAGGGCTTCCTTTTTTTTGTTGTTGAGATGGAGTTTCACCCTTGTTGCCCAGGCTGGAGTACGATGGTGCAATCTCAGTTTACTGCAACCTCCGCCTCCTGAGTTCAAGCGAATTCCCCTGCCTCAGCCTCCTGAGTAGCTGGGATTACAGGCATGTGTCACCATGCCCAGCTAATTTTGTAATTTTAGTAGAGACGGGGTTTCACTATGTTGCTCAGGTTGATCTCAAACTCCTGACCTCAGGTGATCCACCCACTTCAGCCTCCCAAAATGCTGGATTATAGGCGTGAGCCACCGTGCCCAGCCGAGTCTTAGGGCTTCTATATGTGGTCTCTCCATGTGAGCTGCTTTGGGATTCCTTACAGCATAACGGCTTCAGGGCAGTCAGGCAGCTTATGTACCTCCAGCCTACAGCATGAATGTTGCAGCAAAGCAGAAGCTGCCTCATCTTTTCTGATTTCGCTTTGGAAGTCACGTAACATGACTTCCACCACATTCTATTAATTATGAGTGAGTCATGAGCCTGCTCAAATTCAAGGGGAGGGGACACAGAACTCATCCCTTGATGGGAAGGATATCAAAGTCACATGGTAAGAAAAGCATGTGGGGCCGGGCGCTGTGGCTCATGCCTGTAATCCCAGCGCTTTGGAAGGCCAAGACAAGTGAATTGCTTGAGATCAGGAGTTCAAGACCAGCCTGACCAATGTAGGGAAAGCCCATCTCTACTAAAAATACAAAAATTAGGCCAGGCACGGTGGCTCACGCCTGTAATCCCAGCACTTTGGGAGGCTGAAGTGAGTGGATCACGAGGTCAGGAGTTCGAGACCAGCCTGGCCAACATGGTGAAACCCAGTCTCTACTAAAGAAAAAATACAAAAATTAGCCAGGTGTGGTGGTGCACACCTGTAATCCTGGCTATTCGGGAGGCTGAGGCAGGAGAATCACTTAAACCTGGGAGGCGGAGGGTGCAGTGAGCCGAGATCACGCCATTACACTCCAGCCTGGGCAACAGAGTGAAACTCTGTCTCCAAAAAAAAAAAAAAAAAAAAAAATTAGCCGGCTGTGGTAGCGGGTGCCTGTAATCCCAGCTCTTGGGAAGTTGAGACAGGAGAATTGCTTGAACTTGGGAGATGGAGGTTGCAGTGACCCGAGATTGAGCCACTGCCCTCCAGCCTGGGCAACAGAGCGAGATTCTGTCTCCAAAAAAAAAAAAAAAAAAGTTTAAAAATCTAGACTCTACAGTTTTCAGCAGGCAGGTTTGCCCTAATCATTTAGGCCACTGGAGCATTTTATAATCTCCATCTTTTATTTATTTATTTATTAGTGACAGGGTCTTCTTGCTCCATTGCTCAGGCTGGAGGGCAGACATGTGATCATAGCTCAGTGGAGTCTCAAACTTCTGGGCTCAAGCCATCCTCTTGCCTCAGCCTTCCAAAGCAGCTGAGACTACAGGCACAAGACACCATGCCTAATTTTTTTTTTTTTTTTTTGAGATGGAGTCTCACTCTGTCGCCCAGGCTGGAGGGCATTAGCACGATCTTGGCTCACTGCAAGCTCTGCCTCCGGGGTTCATGCCATTCTTCCGCCTCAGCCTCCCGAGTAGCTGGGACTACAGGTGCATGCCACCACACCCGGCTAATTTTGTTTTTGTATTTTTAGTAGAGACCGGGTTTCACCGTGTTAGCCAGGATGGTCTCGATCTCCTGACCTCATGATCTGCCCACCTTGGCATCCCAAAGTGCTGGGATTACAGGCATGAGCCACTGCACCTGGCCCATGCCTAGCTAATTTAAATTTTTTTTTTGTAGAGATGGGGTCTTGCTATATTGCCCAGGCTGGTCTCAAACTCCTGGCTTCAAATGATCCTCCTGCCTTGGCCTCCCTAAGTGTTGGGATGACAGGTGTGAGCCACTGTGCCCGGCCAATAATCTCCATCTTTTTGCAGGTTCCTTGTTTCAGTGGCATTTGTCCCTGTTCAGGGGCTTTTCTTTTTTTGAGATGGAGTCTCACTCTGTTGCCCAGGCTGGAGTGCTGTGGCTTGATCTCGGCTCACTGCAATCTCCGCCTCCTGGGTTCAAGTGATTCTCCTGCCTCAGCCTCCTGAGTAGCTAGGATTACAGGGGCACGCCACCATGCTCGGCTAATTTTTGTATTTTTAGTAGAGATGAGGTTTCACCATGTTGGCCAGGCTGGTCTCCAACTCCCGACCTCAGGTGATCCACCCACCTCAGTCTCCCAAAGTGCTGGGATTACAGGCGTGAGCCACCACACCTGGCCATTCAGGGGCTTTTCACTCAGAGATTGTAAGCAATTGTAGCGTCCATGATTGGATCCGTGAACCCCTTGAAAATGAACTGAAAGCTCTGGGTGTGGGTGGGGCTCTTCTCTGGAGACCTGGTCCACAGCTTCCCTTCAAAGGGCTCCAGGATACAAATGTCAAAAGCCCATCTCTGGCCAGGCATGGTGGCTCATGCCTGTAATCCCAGCACTTTGGGAGGCTGAGACGGGTGGATCACCTGAGGTCAGGAGTTCAAGACCATCCTGGCCAACATGGTGAAACCCCGTCTCTACTAAAAATACAAAATTAGTCAGGTGTGATGGCTTGTGCCTGTAATCCCAGCTACTCAGGAAGCTGAGGCAGGAGAATCATTTGAACTCGGGAGGCAGTGAGCCGAGACTGTGCCATTGTACTCCAGCCTGGGTGACAAAGCGAAACTCCGTCTCAAACACCGAAAGCCCATCTCTGAACATTTTTTTCTCTTTGTATCTCTGGGGAAGCCCTGGGGGCAGGTATAGGCCTTTGAGGGCTATGGAGAGCAGAGCAATGGGGCAGGAAAGGTGGATGGAGATGCCCACCTGGGCACTTTCCTGTCCATAGGACATGTCATCCAGCGACAGTGACTCAGACTGGGATGGCGGCAGCCGTCTTTCACCATTTCTACCCCACGACCACCTCGGCTTGGCTGTCTTCTCCATGCTGTGTTGTTTCTGGCCCGTGGGCATCGCTGCCTTCTGTCTAGCCCAGAAGGTCAGTCTGTGTGTGGGACTTGGAGGGGACTGGGTATAAAAGAGAAAAATGCACCACAAAAACAAAGAGCCATATACCTGAGGTGGGAAGGTGGAAGGCAGCCGAGTGTTAGTTAAGAACCTGAACTCAAATCCCGAGTCTGCCACTCTCTGCAAGATTTTTTTTTGAGTCTCACTTTGTTGCCCAGCCTGGAGTGCAGTGGTACAATCTCGGCTCACTGCAACCTCCACCTCTTGGGTTCAAGTGATTCTCCTGCCTCAGCCTCCTGCGTAGCTGGGATTACAGGCGCGCACTACCATGCCCGGCTAATTTTTGAATTTTTAGTAAAGATGGGGTTTCACCGCGTTGGCCACACTGGTCTCGAACTCCTGACCTCAAGTGATCCTCCCACCTTGGCCTCCCAAAGTGCTGGGATTACAGGCATGAGCCACGGTGCCCAGCTCTCTGCAAGATTTTGGGCAAGTCACTTAACTTCCCTGTGCTTCACTTTCCTCATCTGTAAAGTGGGAATAATTGCTACCTCTGGGTCAATGTGAGAATCAAATGAGTTAGAATAGTGGCATATACCATTTTAATGTTTTTTTTTTAAATTTTATTTTATTATTTTTTTACCATTTTAATGTTTTTATTAATCACTCAGCATCCCCAGTGCCTGACCTATAGTAGGTGCTACGTATCTGCTTTTGGAATACATGCATGAATGAATGAATGAGTATGTTGGGTGGGGGAGGGACCGGAGAAGGGTCTGGGACTGAGGGGATGCCTGGGTCACTGCTGCCCACTGCCTCTACAGACCAACAAGGCTTGGGCCAAGGGGGACATCCAAGGGGCAGGGGCCGCCTCCCGCCGTGCCTTCCTGCTGGGGGTCCTCGCCGTCGGGCTGGGCGTGTGCACGTATGCGGCTGCCCTGGTGACCCTGGCCGCCTACCTTGCCTCCCGAGACCCGCCCTAGTTGCCCCTACAGCCCTCACTGTGAACCCTGAGGCCGGCAGCCCAGCAAATCTGTGGGCAGAGAGTGGAGAATCTTGGTGGATGAGGCTGCGGCGGCAGCAGGAGCATCTAGAAACGGGAGTGAGCTGGACTGGAACCCCTCCCCTTCCTGGCCACCGCTCTTCGGGCGGCAGCAACGTGAGATTAAACACCAGACACCCTTGCAGCCAAACCAGAGTCTGTTCGCGTCTGTGGGAGGATGGAAGGGGGTGGGGGTGCTTGAGACCAACAGGGGACTGCCTGGTCAGGGTGATGGGCTGTGGTGGGCATCCCCAGGGTGCTTGCTCCCTAAGACCTGAGCTGGAAAATGGGGAAGAGGATTTTTTTTTTTTTTTTTTTGAGAGATGGTCTCCCTGTTGCCCAGGCTGGAGTGCTGTGGCACAACCATGGCTCTCTGTAGCCTTAACTCCTGGGCTCAAGCAATTGTCCTGATTAAGCCCAGGAGCCTCCCAAGTAGCCGGGACTATGGGCACCTGCCACCACACCCAGCCAATTAAAAAATTTTTTTTGTAAAGACAAGGTATTGCTATATTGCTCAGGCTGGTCTGAAACTCCTGGGCTCAACTGATCTTCCCGCCTCGGCCTCCCAAAGAGCTGAGATTACAGGCATGAGCGACCATGCCTAGCGGTTTCTAAACAGGAGGATGTTCTCATCCCAATATTGGTGGTTAGCAGAGAACTGGAGAGAGCTGAGTTCCAAGTCCTTACTCCCCTACTTGTTAGCTGTGTAAGCTTGGCCCAGGTGACTTCTCACTTTTTCTGCTCTGCAAAATGGGACTTTCTGCACACCTCAGGCTGTAGTGAGGATTAAATGCATCATATGTGGAAATGACTGTCTGCTGTTGCTGTCTCCCTCTGAGCTTTTTTTTTTTCTTTTCTTTTTTTTGAGACAGGATCTCCCTCTGTCACGCAGACTGGAGTGCAGTGGCCTGATCTTGGCTCACTGCAGCCTCGACCTTCCAGGCTCAAGTGATCCTCCCACCTCAGCCTCCCAAGGAGCTGGGATCACAGGCGTGTGCCACAATGCCTGGCTAATTTTTCGTATTTTTTTTTTTTTTTTTGAGATGGAGTCTTGCTCTGTCGCCAGGCTGGAGTGCAATGGCGCGATCTCAACTCACTGCAGCCTCCGCCTTCCGGGTTCAAGAGATTCTCCTGCCTCAGCGTCCTGAGTAGCTGGGATTTCAGGGGCACAGTACCGTGCCTGGCTGATTTTTGTATTTTTAGTAGAGACGAGTTTTCACCATGTTGGTCAGGTTAGTCTTGAACTCCTGACCTCAGGTGATCCACCCACCTCAGCCTCCCAAAGTGCTGGGATTACAGGCGTGAGCCACTGAGCCTGGCCTTTATTGCTTGATAATATCTAGCCCCTCTTAGTGTGCTCAGTGAGCACTTCCTATGTGCCTCTGCTAAGTGCCTGTGGTAGATGTGTTTTCCCTGTCCAGGTGCCAACACCTCCATGTTTCCTTAAGGATGTATCCCTTTCCCTATCGCAGGCCATTTGGTTTGGATGGGACTGCCTCCAACTCCAGGCGGGGTTTTGCCCCATCTCTACTAAAAATACAAAAATTAGGCTGGGCACAGTGGCTCAAGTCTGGAATTCCAGCACTTTGGGTGGCCAAGGCAGGCGAATCACCTGAGGTCAGGATTTCGAGACCAGCCTGGCTAACATGGTGAAACCGCGTCTCTACTAAAAATATAAAAATTAGGCCAGGTGCAGTGGCTCACGCCTGTAATCCCAGCATTTTGGGAGGCAGAGGTGGGCGGATCACCTGAGGTCAGGAGTTAGAGACCAGCCTGACCAACATGGAGAAACCCCATCTCTACTAAAAATACAAAAATTAGCTGGGTGTGGTGGCATGCACCCGTAGTCCCAGCTACTCAGGAGGCTGAGGCAGGAGAATGACTTGAACCCGGGAGGCGGAGGTTGCAGTGAGCCGAGATCACCCCACTGCACTCCAGCCTGGGCAACAGAGCGAGATTCTGTCTCAAAACAAAACAAAACAAAAATAGAAAACAAAACAAGACAGGGACTATAACAACAGCCCCATCTCACAGGGTTGGTGGGTGGGCGTTCAGATTCCTCCCCATGGCCTACGAGGCCCCACCTGCATGCTTGCCCGTTCCCCCCAGCCCCATCTGCTTTCCTGCTCTTGCTCGCTGGCTCTGGCCACCCTGTTCACCAAGCTGGTCCCCAGCCCCTGGGGGCTCCTTCCCCACGTTATCCAAGAGCTCACTCCCTTTCCTCCTTCAGGGTCCCCTCTGAGGTACCCTGCTCTGTGAAGGCACTGATGCCTGATGTACTGAATTTGCCCTCCGTAAAGGGACTCTCCCAAACTCCTGTTCCCTGCTTTTTACTTTTTCATAGATTTACTACCATCTGACAAATTCCAGTTTACCTCCCTGTTCCTCTGGGATCTCACTAGCAGGGCCTGCACACGATGGGTGCTCAACAGACATTTGTTAAAGTGAATTTATTGACTCATCCATTCCATAAATGTGAGCTCCTTTGAATGTTATCCTTGCTGGGGGGATCTGTGCCCCCAGGCCTGGGGGCTGTCACAGGCCAAGGCCTCCCCACAGGAGCCCTCTGGTTACAGAGCTGCAGGCTCACAGGAGCCCATGGGACAGAGAGGCAAGGCTGGGCTGCTGGTTTGCTTCAGGCTGTAGGGGGTGAGTGGGTGGAGGCAATGGGAGCGGCTCCTTGCCCCAGCTTGCCTCAGCTCTTGGAGTAACGCCTCTGCAGCGATTCCCGGTAGAAGCGGAAGACGTGTTGCGAAGCGGCCTGGGCCGCAGCCAGGCACTGCTGGAGCTGCGGGGGAGAGACCGGTTGGTGCTGGGGGCCGAGCCCTTCACGCACACACGACTTGGCTGACCCAGGAGGTTCTGCTGACCCCACCTGACTCCCTTAAGCTCCCATCACTCCCCTGCCCCCAAGTGAGGCAGGTGGTGAGGGATTATTTCCCATTTCATGAGCTGTTTCTTAGGGATCAGGAGAAATAAAAAGAGGGAGAAGGACTTCAGGATCAGATTCTGACAGCAACAGGACTCAGACCTATCAGGCATCCTCACACCTTGGAGGGGGCCCCAGCTGTGCAGAGCTACGAACTGGAGAGTGCGCAGAATAGGAGTGGTCTGGGGATTTTACAGCCACGGGCCCCTTCAGGCCACATAATCTAAGAGCCACGGAATCAAGAGACTCCCAGTCTTCACTGCCATGTATTCCTAGATTCATGAGGTCCAGGTTGGACATGCTTTTGCAGACAGTCATGCCCAAGAGTTTCCAGGCTCTGTCCCTTAGCCTGAGACCTGGAATTCGCATGGCTCACCACTCTGAGCTAGGAGCTGGGGGACCATCACATGCCCTCTTCTGACTTCAAACTGAGCTCATCCTCTTTTTGCCTGTGTTATAAATTGGGCTTCCCTTAAACATTTCTGCAAAGGTTTCTGGGTCCACAAAGTTTGAAAACTCCCTTTTTACAAGAAGAAATGTAAGAGGCTCTCCTGAAGCCTCTCAGAATCCAGGGCAGAGTTGGGACAAGACCGTATGTCAGTGGGAAGGAAGGTTCTGGTTTTTCCCCTCATCCCCATGCTGGTACCTCAGCGTCCGAGTAGAGCCCCTTGGTGCTGGACATCAGCAGCTTCCGTTCCACGCTGTCCAGGGCAAAGGTCAGGACTGCCCGGGCCTCCTAGGGACAAGGTAGAAGGCGGTGGAGGACCTAGGACCTTCCCCTTAGATAAAATCTCAGCCAGTCCTTTGGCCAGGCACAGTGGCTCATGACTGTAATCTCACCACTTTGGGAGGCCAAGGCAGGGCACTGCTTGAGGCCAGAAATTCAAGACCAGTCTGGGCAACAGAGGGAGACCCCATCTCTCTCTAAAAAAAAGTAGCTGGGTGTGGGGGTGCATGTCTGAGTTCCCAGCTACTCAGGAGGCAGAGGTGGGAGGACTGCTTGAGCCCAGGAGTTTGAAGCTGCAGTGAGCTGTGATCGTACTACACTCCAGCATGGGTGACAGTGAGACCCTGTCTCAACGCTCCCCTTCCCACCACACACTTGCAGCCAGTCCCACTGAGAGGACTCCGGACCCTTGGCCTCCAGGCCTCTCCCTTTCCATAGCCAGGCACTCACCTATCAAGCATCAAGCACAGCCATTTTTTGTCTACGCCACCCCTTCCCTACTTCCCCGGGTATAGCCCTCTGCCTTTCCTTTGTAGAACTGTACTCCATGCCCCTTATTCCAACCACGCGGTTCTGACAGGGGCTTCCAAGCTCAGTATTCCTGCCCCAAGGGGCTAGCCATAGTGCCACTCACTTATCTGGTACCTCTTGGCCTCCCAGTCACCCGTCCATGCTCTGTCCCACAGGGGCTGGAAGCCAGCAAGCTGTATTTCCCAGACTGCCTTACCAGCTAGATTCCAGCAGTAATGAGGTGGGAGAATGGAAGAAAAGCAGCACCCTGGTCCTCACGGACAATGGCAGGTGCTGATGGCTGTGGCTGTGTGACAGCCATGGAGGTGGACCTCAGTGGCCAGGGCAGAAGCAGGACATGCTATGTGCATCCAGAACCAATTGAGATAATGTCTCCAACACGACAGAACAGGAGCTGGCTCACAGGTTCAGCCCAGGTCTGGGAGGGGTTTCTCATCTCTGGGTGTCACTCCTGCTTCCTTTTTCCTCCTCTAGCTCCTCCAACACTGTTGTTACAAAGTCCCTGCATTTAACTCCCTCCATCTGAAACCCTCCAAGTGGTTTCCATCTTCTTGACTGGAGGGGACCATTATAGCACTGGGCAGAAAACTCAGAATAACCTGAGCTTAGGACACTGCACCTGAACTGACGAGGAAAGCTCTCTTCTCTTGTTTGCTCTTGAGCCTCTTAGGATGGAAATGGAGCTTAAGGGGTCAGTCCCAGCCTCAGGAAAGATGCTGGCCAGAGAGAATGAAGCTGATGTGCAGAGAAAGGCAGGGACGAGAAGTGAAGAAAGGACATCCTTGATGGTGTTTAAAGTCCCGGTTTTTATTTTATTTTTTTGAGATAGAGTTTCACTCTTTCACCCAGGCTGGAGTTAAGTGGTGCGATCTCAGCTCACTGTAACCTCCACCCCCCGGGTTTAAGTGATTCTCCTGCCTCAGCCTCCCAAGTAGCTGAGATTACAGATGTGTGCCACCATGCCTAGCTAACCTTTGTATTTTTAGTAGAGACAGGGTTTTGCCATGTTGGCCAGGCTGGTCTCAAACTCCCAGCCTCAGGTGATCTGCCTGCCTCAGACTCCCAAAGTGCTGGCATTACAGGTGTGAGCCACCACACCTGGCCATACATTTCCTTTCTAGTTTATTTATTTATATTTTTTGAGATGGAGTTTCACTCTTGTTGCCCGGGCTGGAGTGCAATGGCGTGATCTCGGCTCACCACAACCTCTGCCTCCCGGGTTCAAGCGATTCTCCTGCCTCAGCCTCCTGAGTAGCTGGGATTACAGGCGTGCGCCACCACACCTGGCTAATTTTGTATTTTTAGTAGAGACGGGGTTTCTCCATGTTGGTCAGACTGATCTCGAACTCCCGACCTCAGCTGATCCACCCACCTCAGCCTCCCAAAGTGCTGGGATTACAGGCGTGAGACACCGCTCCCGGCCCCACATTTCCTTTCTAATTAAGCAAGTTTGAGTTGGGTTTCTAGCACTTGCTGCTAAATGAACCATGATGATTAGAGCAGCCCTTGTTAAGTGGGATTGAGGTGGCATGAGCCAACTGTCTGTAGAGAAGCGAGGCCTGGAGGAAGGGACAGGGAGCTGTCTGGCCTCTGCCCTTCAGCCACCCTGGTCTTCACACCTACCTTTTCTTGCTTGGATGTAGGATCCAGCACAAGGGTCCCATCAGAGTCCAGGGCACAGGTGACCCCACAGAAGAGAGCCCGCATGGGCACACCTGCATCCACCAGTGCCATGCAGGCGGCATTCAGACAACAGGCCAGGAGCTGAGCACCACAGGAAATGGTTAAGTTTCTTTTTCTTTTTTTTTTTTTTGGAGACAGAGTTAAGCTCTTGTTGCCCAGGCTGGAGTGCAATGGCATGATCTCAGCTCACTGCAACCTCCACCTCCCGGGTTCAAGCGAGTCTCCTGCCTCAGCCTCCTGAGTAGCTGGGATTACAGGCACCCACAACCACACCTGGCTAATCTTTGTATTTTTAGTAGAGACGGGGTTTCACCATGTTGGCCAGGCTGGTCTCAAACTCCTGACCTCAGGTGATCCACCTGCCTCAGCCTCCCAAAGTGCTGGGATTACAGGCGTGAGCCACCACACCCAGCCTAAGAAGTTTCTACTGCAGGCTTGGCCAGCAGAGCAGATCCATGCCTCCCTCCACCAGGCTGATGCCTATGGCAGACATCACTAATTGGTCACAGAAGGGCAGCATGGCAGAGTGGTTAAAAGTGGTCCGGGGATCAAGTAGCCCTCGGTTCCAGACCTAGCTTTGCTCTCTGAGCTGTGTGACCTTGAACAAGTGACTTACTCCTTGAGTCTCAATCTCCTCATCTGTCAGACGGGGAATATAATAATATTCAATAGGTATGTACTGAAGTACATACCACATGTTGGTTGGTAAATAGGGTCAGAGAGGGGAAGAAACCTTCCAAAGTCACGAGGGGGAGGCATTGGCAAAGCCAGGCCCGAAACTTGGGTAGCAGCCACTCCCCAGTGACAGAGCTGGCAGGGCAATGGAGGAAGAGCCATCTCGCTGCTGCCTGCAGGAAGCTCACAGTGGAAAGAGAACACAGGTTGGGAGTCAGCTGGCTCTGCCTCAGTTTCCTAATGTGTTTCTTCTCCAGGCCTAGCAGCCAGACAAAGACCACAGCTTTAGTCAACCAGTTCCAGCTCTGCTGCTGATCCTCCACCACTTCCTCTGGGCTTCACTTTCCACTTCTGTAAAATGGGGTCACAATACCTTGTCTCTCTGCCCATCCATAAAATGTCTGTCCAGTTCAGGGCCACATTCCAGTAAAGCCTTCTACAGTGTCTAATTCTGGTCCTCAACCTCAACCTCCCGCACCTCAGACATGGAGATCTTACAAGGCCACGCTCCTGACTCAGCTGCTGTCTGCTCAGGGCGCCCCCAGCACTGAGGGCCTGAAATCCACTGAGGTGCCGAGTAGAAGTGATTGCCAGCCAGGCACAGCTCACGCCTGTAACCCCAGCACTTTGGGAGGCCAAAGTGGGCTGATCACTCGAGGTCAGGAGTTCGAGACCAGCCTGGCCAACACGGCAAAGCCCCGTCTCTACTAAAAATACAAAAATTAGCCTGGCGTGGTGGCGGGCACCTGTAATTCTACCTGTAATTCAGGAGGCTAAAGCCCAGGAGGTAGAGGTTGCAGTAAGTTGACATTGCACCACTGCACTCCAGCCTGGGTGACAGAATGAGAGCCTGTCTCAAAAACAAACAAAGAAAAAAACCAAAAAAACAAAAGAAGTGATTGGCACAGGCTCTGGAGTCAGACTGGCCTGGGCTTGAGTCCTGCCTGTGTTGCCTTCCAGCTGTGTGACCTTGGGCAAGCCCCTTCCCCTCTCTGGCCCTCAGTTTTGTCATTTGAAACATGCGAACATAAGAACACTCATCTGCCAGGGTCCTTGGGCTCTAGAACTAGATGGTCTGGGTCTAAGTCTTGGCTCTGCCACTTCCACGGGGATCATAAGGGCATGAATTAATGTGCATAAGGCACACAGAACAGTGCCTGGCACATAAGTAAGCACCCAGGCTGTTTGCTCTCCTTCTTCAGTGAGCTGGTACCTGTCAAGTATTTGAAGGCTTTCTGGCTAGCAGTGAGGGTATATGTAGCCACCAGAAGGGAAGCAATCAGGAGACTTCCTGGAGGAGGAGGCCTGGGAGAAAGGATACAGAGCCGGCATCGCTGACAACCTGCAGCACCACAGTGATGGAGGTGCGGGGGTGCAATGTGCCCAGCACCACCGCCTCGCACGTGTTCCTGATCAGCCGCTCCCGGCTCTTCTCTGCAACACCTGGGGAAATTGAAGAGAGGTTCTCAGGGTCTTCCCCTTCATTTGATTCACCTTCCTCCATACGCCTCACCCAAACCCCCAGAAAGGGCTCACGGTCTCAGCCTGGGATGGTGCAGGTACCTGCAGGGATGATGGAAGATTCCAGTGGGAAGAAGGCAAGGCCTGACTGCCATCCACTGACCCCTGCTACCTCCAGCATCCACCAAGGGAACCATCCAAGGGAAGAAGACCTGGGAGTTCCATGTCTGTGCTGCTACCCATGCCCACTCCCACCCTAGCAGGCCCAGCCAGTGGGGACTGAGGGATATGAGGGTAAAAGGGTGGAAAAACAGGTTAATGGGCCAGGCACAATGGCTCACGCCTGTAATCCCAACACTTTGGGAGGCTGAGGCGGGTGGATCACTTGAGGTCAGGAGTTTGACACCAGCCTGGCCAACATGGTGAAACACTGTCTCTACTAAAAATACAAAAATTAGCTGGGCGTGATGGCTCACGCCTGTAATTCCAGCTACTCGGGAGGTTGAGACAGGAGAACTGCTTGAACCTGGGAGGCAGAGGTTGCAGTGAGCTGAGATCAAGCCACTGCACTCCAACCTGGGCAACAGAGTGAGACTCTGTCTTAAAAATATAAAATTAAATTAAAAAAAAAAAAAAAAGGCTGAGCGCAGTGGCTCACGCCTGTAATCCCAGCACTTTGGGAGGTCGAGGTGGGTGGATCACGAGGTCAGAAGATCAAGACCATCCTGGCCAACATGGTGAAACCCCATCTCTACTAAAAAAATACAAAAAATTAGTGGGCATGGTGGCACATGCCTATAATCCCAGCGACTTGGGAGGCTGAGGCAGGGGAATTGCTTGAATCTGGGAGGCAGAGGTTGCAGTGAGCCGAGATCACGCCACTGCACTCCAGCCTGGGTGACAGAGCGAGACACCGTCTCAAAATAAATAAATAAATAAATAAAAATAAATAAAAACAGGTTAATGGAATGAATGAGAGTGGAGGCAGAGAGAAGGAGAAAAGAGGGAGGGAGAAATTAGAGGCAGAGAGAGAAGCAACAGAAGATGAGTTATTAATTAGAGGCAGAGAGTTAAAGACAGAAACAGCTGAGTGGAGACCAAAGTGGGGAGTGGAGACTCGGGGCAGCTGGTAGGGAGGAGCTCGGGGGGGGGGGGGGGGGGGGTGGTTTTGACAAACTGGGCACTATGCAGAGGTTCAGCAGGGCCCAATTACCAGGCAGCCTGATCTTCGGCCTCAGGATCACTTCGAGTGTGGCCTTGTTGAAAATCTCTTTGCTGACCTTCACCTCGGCCGGCCCGTACACACCCGCCAGGACAGAGGTGTCACCTGAGGAGACAGCAGGGGGGGCCTCACTCACAGCTTCCCTGCTCCTGGGGCCCCATTCGTGGCACTGAGCCTGATGGCCAGGGCTCCCCATGTCACCCCCGCCATTTGTTGGCACTGATTCGAGCACTCACTTCATTTCTCTCATTTGTAAAATGGGGAAAATAGCAGTCCCTCCCCACTAGCGTCTTGTGAGGATCAAAGGACACGATTCACAGAAAACACTTAGAACACTGCCGGGCTCACACTGAACGCGCAACAGACTTTAGCTGTATTAGTAACATTCGTCCATTCAGGCATTCAGGCAGGGTCTCACTCTCATTGCCCAGGCTGGAGTGCAGTGGTGCCATCACGGCTCATTGCAGCCTCGACCTTCTGGGCTCAAGTGATCCTCCCACCTCAGCCTCCCAAGTAGCTGGAACTACAGGCACGTGCCACCATGCCTGGCTAATTTTTGTATTTTTAGTAGAGAGGGGATTTTGCCATGTTGCTCAGGCTGGTTTTGAACTCCCGGGCAACTGTAATCCCAAGGTGCTAGGATTACAGATGTGAGCCATTAGTAACTTTTTTTTTTTTTTAATGAGATGGAGTCTCGCTCTGTCGCCCAGGCTAGAGTGCAGTGGTGTAATCGCGGCTCACCGCAACCTCTGCCTCCCGGGTTCAAGCGGTTCTCCTGCCTCAGCCTACTGAGTAGCTGGGATTACAGGCACGCGCCACCACGCCCGGCTAATTTTTTTATTTTTAGTAAAGACTGGGTTTCACCACGTTGGTCAGGTTGGTCTCAAACTCCTGACCTTGTGATCTGCCCGCCTCCCAAAGCGCTGGGATTACAGGCTTGAGCCACCGTGCCCAGCTGGTATTAGTAACTTTTAACAGGAAGTTCTTCCTGAAAGCTAACCATCCTCCCTCTTACTGCAGCTGCTCTCAACTTCTCTTTCCAAAGCTTCCCCAGCCCAGCTCTTCCTTTAGGCACTGGCCCCCAGATTCTGCACCAGTCTGGACACCTGAGAAAGGGATAATATCTGGAATGAATCCTGATTCCTTATTTCCCCAGAAGCTATGAACGGGGTACAGGAGGTAAAACCTAAGAAATAAACAGCCTGGCTTCTAGTACTGTCTGCTATAATCCCAGCACTTTGGGAGGCGGGTGGATCACCTGAGGTCAGGAGTTTGAGACAATCCTGGCGAACATGGTGAAACCCGGTCTCTACTAAAAATACAAAAATTAGCTGGGCATGGTGGTGGGTGCCTGTAATCTCAGCTACTCGGGAGGCCGACGTAGGAGAATTGCTGGAACCGGGGAGGCGGAGGTTGCAGTGAGCCGAGATCGCACCATTGCACTCCAGCCTGGACAATAACAACGAGACTTCACCTCAAAAAAAAAAAAAAAAAAAAAAAAAAATTTTAGGCCAGGCATGATGGCTCACACCTGTAATCCCAGCACTCTGGAGGCCCAGGTGGGAGGACTGCTTGAGGCCAGGAGTTTGAGACCAGCCTGAGCAACATAGCAAGACTCCTGTCTCTATTTTCTTTTTTGAGACAGAGTTTCCCTCTATCACCCAGGAGGCTGGAGTGCAGTGGCGCAATCTGCGTTCACTGCAACCTCCGCCTCCCAGGCTCAAGTGATTCTTGCACCTCAACCTCCAGAGTAGCTGAGATTACAGGCGCGTGCCACCACATCCGACTAATTTTTGTATTTTTAGTAGAGACAGGTTTTCACCATGTTGGCCAATCTGGTCTCAGAACTCCTGACCTCAACCGAGCGAGGTGGCTCACGTCTGTAATCCCAGCACTCTGGGAGGCCGAGGCGGGTGGATCACAAGGTCAGGAGTTCAAGATCAGCCTGGCCAACATGGTGAAACCCCGTCTCTACTAAAAACTACAAAAATTAGCCGGGCGTGGTGGCATGCACCTGTGGTCCCAGCTACTCAGGAGGCTGAGGCAGAAGAATCGCTTGAACCCAGGAGGTGGAGGTTGCAGTGAGCCACGTTCGCTCACTGCACTCCAGCCTGGGCGACAGGGTAAGACTCCATCTCAAAACAAAAACAAAAACAAAAACAAACAAACAAAAAAAACTCCTGACCTCAGGTGATCTGCCCGCCTCCGCCTCCCAAAGTGCTGGGATTACCGGTGTGAGCAACTGCGCCCGGCCCCTTCTTAATTCTTAGGTTCTAAGAAACTTTAGGTATCTCAATTCAGCATAAGCGCTAAGCCTGAGGGAGGGCCCGGGAAGGTCCTTGGTTAAGGCCATATTTTCTGGGAAGCCCAATTTGCCCTTACACGGAAGGTATTCTTAGTTCCAGGAGAAACTGCCCTGAGGACTGGAGAAGTTACCAAAATAGAACTTGCCTCTGGCTCCAGATGAACTGCCTGTGTTTTGCCTGAGCACAAGAGTCTCTCCCCTCTCACCTTCTTGAAGACGTGGCTCCAGCAATTCTCTCCCCTGTTGACCCCACAACAATCTACAACTCCTGCCCCACTTATCTGATCCTCTTAACAGCAAAACTCCTGAACAGCTGCCTCTTCTTCCTTTTGTGACCCCACCACTCCATTGCGGCAGCTCAACATCATCACCACTGACCTCCAAATGATCAACCCTCCCATGACCCGGCTGTCAGTAAGGCTGAAAGCTGGTCAGCCCTCACATCTCAGACGTGCTCTTCTCTTGGCCCCAGGCCACCACCATCTCCTGGTTTCCCCCTAACTCTCTGGGCGTTCCTTCTGAGTCTCCTTTGCTAGCTTGTCACATGTCTCTGACTGCTCAAGTTGGAAGGCCTAGGGCTTGGTCCTGGGACCTCTTCTCTTTTCCATCTACACTCACTTCGTTCAGTCAATAGCCTGAAATACCATCTATATAGCCAGAGAGTTCCAAATTGCCTATGTCCAGCTTGGGTCTCTCTTCTGATTTCCAGACTTGTACAGATCTGGGCAGAAATCTTAGTTATAGCCTGACTCTTTTTTCTCGCACTCAAACCAAACTATACGTAAGTTTTGTCCGTATTACTTTCAAACTACATCCGGAATCCCATCACCTCCACTACTCCTGCTCTGGCAGGAGCCACCATCACCTCCCTGTTTTCCCCCATACTCCCCACAATCAACACAGCAGCCAAATTTTGTTAAAATGTATTGGGGCTGGGCGTGGTGGTTCATACCTATATGAGCACTTTGGGAGGAGGAATGCTTGAGCCCAGGAGTTCAAGACCAACCTGGGCGACATCGTGAGACCCTGTCTCAATTTTTTTTTTTTTTTGAGACAGAGTCTTGCTTTGTCGCTCACGCTGGAGTACAATGGCATGATCTCCACTCACTGCAACTTCTGCCTCCTGGGTTCAAGCGATTGTCCTGCCTCAGCCTCCCGAGTAGCTGGGATTACAAGCGCCCGCCACCATGCCTGGCTAATTTTTGTATTTTTAGTAGAGACGGGGTTTCGCCACGTTGGCCAGGCTGGTCCCGAACTCCTGACCTCAGGTGATCCACAGGCCTTGGCCTCCCAAAGTGTGGAGATTACAGGCGTGAACCACCGCCCCCGGCCTCCCGTCTCAAACGTTAAAGAGAAATATTCTTGGAGTTAATCTAGTTCTGAGAGTTATTTAGCTAGGAAAAGGGGATATTTGCCCTTTAGGTAAGACTTGCCCTAATCTTAGGGATATTTACTCCTGTGGAGAGATGCAGTGAGGTAGCGGTGGGGATGTATTTCTCAACCCAGGGCAGTGACATTATCTTCAATTTGAGGAGTATTTACGTGGGTGAAAGATCCGCCACAGTCCAGAGTATGCAAGTAGACAGGTTTGCTTCAGTCTGGGATGCAAGGACCTAGAGGGGGCTGTGTGTGTGTGTGTGTGTGTGTGTGTGTGTGCGCGCGCGCGCGGGGGTGGGGTGGGGTGGAGGAGGAATCTAGTTAAGGGGGATATTTACCCTGGTGAGGTGATTTTCCCTATTCTGAAATATCAATTCTTGGGCGGACAGTCTGCCCCTCCTCTCATTCTCAGATATTTACAAAGATGGAGCTATGTTCTCCTTTCTAGTCGTGAGGGAGAGATATGTGTATCCCTGCGCATTTAGTAGTATTCAATCGGACAAGAAATCATGCATCAACGCAGGAGTGACATTTACCAGCAGGTATCGTGGGGAGGTGGGCACTTGGTTGCAGAGTACACGGTAGTCCCTCTCCAAAAGAAAGACCTGGGTGAAGTTCTTACCTTGCAGGAAGGAAGCAGAGCCATCTGGCCGCGACAGCAGGTTCTGTTCGCAGGCAAAGTGCCGGAGGCTGCAGCCAGGACCCCGAGGGCTGGACCCTGTTCCAGTTTCAGCGCGGATTTTGGTGGCAGTATGCATCTCCTCCTCCATTGCGCCGAGCCCACGTGCGGCTGCAATTGTCACTTCCGCCCGGCAGCGCGCGCTGCAAACAGGCCGCGTAACCAGTGCGCACGCGCCGGGCTGGGCCGTCCTCCTGGGCGTCCGCACGTGGCTTAGCGTTTACCAACAATCTGGCTCCGCCCAGTCCTACCTCCTAACTCTGGCAACGCCATTGGACAGTTGGGAACAGAAGGCAGGCCTTGGCATTGACCTGTTTTACTCTGGGCCCCAGGGCCCTAAATCCCTGAGGCCCTGGTCAGGTTGCCCTCTTCTTTGCCTGTTAAAGGAGTAACTACAGTGAGGCGATTGGAGAAAATTTTGGGTAGATAGATTTTCTTCTCCAAATCTCTGTGCATTCTATCTACCATAGAACGGGAAAACGGTGGTTTTCTTGTCAGATGGTGCTGGAGTTTGCGTCAGGCACATAAAGGGGCAGCCCCGAATCTAGCGTACGTGAGTGCCGGACCGCTGAGTGGTTGTTAGCCAAGATGGCGGTAGCGATCGTTGCAGCGAGGGTCTGGCGGCCAAACCGTGGCCTGAGCCAGGCTGCCCTCCTGCTGCTGCGGCGGCCTGGGGCTCGAGGACTGGCTAGATCTGTGAGTACCTGGGCCCCAGGTGGTTTTCCCAAAGGGGATTAGGGATGTAAAGGCTATCTCCAGAGTGTGGGATCCCTGAAGGATATAAAGGAAGGGCTGTCACAGAAGGGACAAAGAGTGGGAGACCCCTTGGAGAAGACACCGAAGGGAAGATCTGCCACTTCCTTAGGGGAGGAAAAGAACTTCCACTTCTTTAGGAGAGGAAAAAACCCGTTTGCAACTTCTTTGTGGGCCTTGAGGGAGGGAGACGACTTGAAGAGAGGGGTGGGGGTTCCTTATTAGCTGCCACTGGTATTCAGGGGAGGCTCCTTGGAGGGACAGGGGAAGACCGCAAGACCTTCTCCCTCAGGGTTTGGAGAATGAAACCGACTTTGTAAGGGAGGGACTTTCTTCTGGACAAAGATCTCTCTTCAAGAAGAAAAAAGAAGAGAACTGGTCCCTGTCCCAGGCTGCATAGGGCCTTGTATTTCTTTGCTCCTTTTGCTACAATTCTGATTTTAAAATGAATTGTGTAAAAAATTTGTTTGATTCCTGTGTCTCTTGATCGAATATCAAGACAGGGAATTCGTGTGTTCTGGACACTGTACAGAGGAGACGATTAATATTTGTTGAATTAATGAGGGGAAAAAACGAGGGAGAGAGGTACAGACGGCACTTTGCCCACATTTCTTAGAAACACTTGAGAAGGCTTCGTTTCTTGTCAAAAGGGTCACAATCCCTTCAGGTGGATGCTGCTAAGGGCAAGATTACACTGCAAAAAACCTAGGTGGAAGCCTATCTTTAGACGGGGAGAGGCAATGGGTTGCAGAAGAGCTTTGAACTACAGTTGACAGATAGGAGAGTAGTGGTTACATGGGTGGATTCATGTCCTTGCTCTGCCAGTTTCCACTTGTGTAGCCTGGGGCAACGGACTGCACCTCTCTGGATCTATGGACTTAATTTCCCTCTCTAAAATATTAACAGTGGCCCCCTCATAGGGGTGTGAAAAATTAATACGTAAAATGCTAAGGACTGCACCTGGCACATCCTGAGGGCAATAGGAATGTTGGTCATTGTTGATAGTGAGGGTGGAGGGAAGGGACAGAAACTAACCTTGGAGATGGGGAGAAGAAAGGGGTGACCTTGGGAAGGCCTGGATTGGTGAGGCCCTGGGAAAAAAAATCTCAAGAGATCTTGTGAGGCTGAGTCTGATCCTCTGATCCCCAATCCATAAGGAAGGGAAGATGGAATCTGTAGAAAAAAGCTCTGGGTAGGGGAACAAACGGGAGGAGGGTGAAGAGGATGGGCCAGGAGTAGGACATAGTAGGTATCTAGGAACGGAGTCACTTGAAACAGGTAAATGCAGAAGGGCTGCAGGAGCAAGCTGTGGGTAGGGCAGTCTCTTGCCTTTGGGCTGGAGACCTTTTCACTTTTTTTTTGAGCAGTTCATATCCTCCACAGCTGATCTCAGTCCCGGGAGCCCATTGGCTGGGCAAGTGGGGCGGGAGGTGGGCAGGACTAGGGCAGGCTAGGGAAGGGTCATTTATGGCTGATTAAATCTTTCTCTCCTGTCTCAATCTCCTGATTACCTTTCCTCTTGCTTCCCCTACTTCATTTTTGGTGGAGAGTGGGGAGGGAAGAAGTCCCTACTTTTTATTTATTTATGTATGTTTACATTTGTATTATCTTAGAGTTATTGTCTTTTCCCCTTTATTTCTCCCACCTGTTCTTTCTCTCTTCTTCTTTCTTTCCTCTCTTTCTCCTTTCCTCTCCTCTTCCCCTCCCCTCTCCTTTTTCTTTTCTTTTTCCCTTTCCTTTCCATTCCTCTTTTCTTTCTTTCTGTACCTCTCTTTCCTTTTTCTTTTTTTTTTTTTTTTTGAGACAGAGTTTCACTCTCTCGCCCAGGCTGGAGTGCAGTGGCATGATCTTGACTTACTGCAATCTCTGCCTGACGGGTTCAAGCAATTCTCCTGCCTCAGCCTCCCTAGTAGCTGGGATTACAGGCATGCACTATCACGCCTGGCTAATTTTTGTATTTTTGGTAGGGATGAGGTTTCATCATGTTGTCCAGGCTGGTCTCGAACTTCTGGCCTCAAGTTCCACATGTCTTGGCCTCCAAAAGCATAAGCCACTGCGCCCACCCTTTCTTTTTTTTTTTTTTTGAGACGGAGTCTCGCTCTGTCACCCAGGCTGGAGTGCAGTGGCGCGATTTCGGCTCACTGCAAGCTCCGCCTCCTGGGTTCACGCCATTCTCCTGCCTCAGCCTCTCCGAGTAGCTGGGACTACAGGCGCCCGCCACCACGCCCGGCTAATTTTTTTTGTATTTTTAGTAGAGACGGGGTTTCACCGTGGTCTCGATCTCCTGACCTCGTGATTCGCCCGCCTCGGCCTCCCAAAGTGCTGGGATTACAAGCGTGAGCCACCGCGCCCAGCCCACCTTTTCTTTTTTTGAGACAAGGTCTCACTCTGTCGCCCAGGCTGGAGTGAGTGCAGTGGTGTGATCGTGGCTCACTGCAGCTTCAACCTCCTGGGCTCAAGCAATCCTCCCACCTCTGCCTCCTAAGTAGCTGGGACCACAGGCACGTGCTACCACGCCTGGCTAATTTTTAATTTTTTTTTTTTTTTTTTTTGAGATGGAGTCTTGCTCTGTCGCCCAAGCTGGAGTACAGTGGCACAATCTCGGCTCACTACAACCTCCACTTCCCAGGTTCAATTGATTCCCAGGTTCAAGTGATTCTTCTGCCTCAGCCTCCCGAGTAGCTGGGACTACTGGCGTGCACCACCATACCCAGTTAATTTTTGTATTTTTAGTAGAGATGGGGTTTCACCATGTTGACCAGGCTGGTCTTGAACTCCTGACCTAAGGTGATCTGCCTGCCTCGGCCTCCCAAAGTGCTGGGATTACAGGCATGAGCTGCCGCGCCTGGCTGTGCCTGGCTAATTTTTAAATATTTGTAGAGATGCGGTTTTGCCATGTTGTCCAGGCTGGTCTTGAACTCCTGGACTCAAATGATCTTCCTGCCTCAGCCTCCCAAAGTGCAGGATAACAAGCATGAGCCACCTTGCCTGGCCATATTATTAAATTATCATGAGTTTAAGTTTAAGTAGCCACAAGTAGGCTGGGTGCGGTGGCTCACGCCTGTAATCCCAGCATTTTGAGAGGCCAAGGTGGGCGGGTCGCCTGAGGCCAGGAGTTCGAGACCAGCCTGGCTAACATGGTGAAACCCTGTCTCTACTAAAAATACAAAAAAATTAGCTGGGCGTGATGGCGTGTTCCTGTAATCCCAGCTACTTGGGAGGCTGAGGCAGAAGAATCGCTTGAACCTGGGAGGCGGAGATTGCAGTGAGCCAAGATCGTGCCACTATACCCCAGCCTAGGTGACAGAGCAGCCCTCTGTCTCAAAAATAAGATAGCCACAAGTGGTTGGTGGCCTCCATATTAGATGGTGCAGGGTTTTTGTTTTGTTTTGTTTTTTGTTATTTGTTTTTTCGAGACGGAATTTTGCTCTTATTGCCTAGGCTGGAGTGCAATGGCACGATCTTGGCTCACCACAACCTCCTCTTCCTGGGTTCAAGTGATTCTCCTGCCTCAGCCTCCCAAGTAGCTAGGATTACAGGCATGCACCACCATGAGACAGGGTTTCTCCATGTTGGTCAGGCTGGTCTCGAACTCCTGACCTCAGGTGATCCACCCACCTTGGCCTCCCAGAGTGCTGGGATTACAGGTGTGAACCACCACTCCTGGCTAAGATGATGCAGTTTTATCCAGGTGGAGATGAAGAAATAGGGGAAGGTTGAGAGGCTGTATAGTTGTAGACAGATTGGATTACTGGGTTCACTGGGGAAGGTCAGATTAGAAGGAGTGGGGTGCTTTACTTGTCCCTGACTTCTTGCCCCTCCTCTGCCTGCTCCTTCATTGAATACCCTGCTGCCCTGCAGATGTGTTTGCCTGATTTTCACCTCCCTTCCTGTCTCTGTTATCATAGCAGATGTTTTAGTGCTCAGGGAAAGGAGGAGGAAGGAAACTCAGATTGTCAAGGAATCGTGAGTCAGTTTCTCAGCCACTACCCCAGGCCTGGGCTTGGCTAAGTCATTTTACCTCTCTGACCCTAGCTAGTGAGGTGAATAGAGTCCCTACCCTGTTGGAAGTCAGGAAGCCCCTGGAGCTTGGTCTGTGCTAATTATCAGTGACTATTTCTGTGACCCAGCTCTTCAGGGGCAGCCTGTCTGGGGGTTCCAGTGCCCTGTGCAGTATCTCCAAGTGGTAGGTACTCAGCGTATGTATTAGTCCGTTTTCAGGCTGCTAATAAAAACACACCCAAGACTGGTAATTTGTAAAGAAAAAGAGGCTTAATGGACTCACAGTTCCACATGGCTGGGGAGGCCTCACAAACGTGGCGGAAGGCGAATGAGGAGCATCTTACATGGTGACAGGCAGACAGAGTGCTTGCAGGGGAACTCCCCTTTATGAAACCATCAGATCTCGAGACTTATTCAGTATAATGAGAACAGCACGTGAAAGATCCACCCCCATGATTCAATTACCTCCCACTGGCTCCCTCCCACAACATGTGGGAATTATGGGAGCTACAATTCAAGATGAGATTTGAGTGGGGACAGAGCCAAACCATATCAGTGTGTATTGTGGGATGAATGGAGATGGTCATTACAGTCTTCTAAGTGTATGGGTCCATCTGTTACTTGCTAGTGTGTTAAGAAACCTGGCCTCCTTTTTCACATCTTGAGGCACTGAATGGTTTACGATGCCAACTCTAATTTTGTGTTATATTTAATACACCAATAGTGCAAGGCCTTTATTGGTAGTGCTCTCCTATTATAGGTGGAGAGACTGAGGCTCAGAGAGGTGAGGTCTGAACTTGGAGCTCTGGACTCCAAAGCCTAGTTTCTTTTCATGGTACCAGGCTGCCAGGAGGAGAAAGGATGGAGCTTAGATTCAAGTCTTGCAACATTCTTCTTAGTCCAGTATTGGCTTATTTTATTTTATATTTTTTTGAGACGGAGTCTTGCTCTGTTACCCAGGCTGGAGTGCAGTGGCGTGATTTCTGCTCACTGCAACCTCTGCCTCCTGGGTTAAGCAATTGTCCTGCCTCAGCCTCTCGAGTAGCTGGGACTACTGGTGCATGCCACCATGTCCAGCTAATTTTTATATTTTTAATAGAGACAGGGTTTCGCCATGTTGGCCAGGCTGGTCTCGAACTCTTGGCCTCAACTGATCTACCCACCTCAGCCTCCCAAAGTACTGGGGTTACAGGCGTGAGCCACCATGTGTGGCCGGGCAGGTGATTTTTCTTGTCTTTCCCCTCTTTCCACTTCAGTCCCCCTGGCCATCTTTCCCTTCCTTGAATGTGCCTCCTCCCACCTGGAGGCCTTTGTAGGTATGAAGTCCTTCAGATGATGGCTGACATGACACTTCCTCAGAGAAGCGTTCTAGACCCCAAACACCAGGTCTCTGTGAAACAGGGTCAGTGGTACCTGCCTAATCTGCATGCCTTTCCCTTCTCACAAGATATTCTGGGAAGGGGGGCTCAACTCTTTGCTGTGTTTGAGGGCAGAGTGCCTTTGAGCTCAGGAGAGAGTGGGTTTGGGTGGCCTTATCTACCCTAGATACGGAGGACTTGGAATTAACTGGCACCATCCACAAAGCCTTGCATGCACTGGACCTGCACAAGTTGCTTAGCGCTTGAGGTGGAGCCTCAGCTACCACTTGTCTTTGATGGAGTTGTGATAACAGTGCCTGCCCCGTCTGGATGCCTTATGGGTTCAGTGAGCACATAGGTATAAATAAAGTGCTTTGAGTGGCACCTTGGCATGTAGTTATTCTCTGATTGACCTGTAGCAGCCATGCCAGTCTTCAGAGTCCCAGGGCGCCAGGCTTTCTTCTCTTGCCTTGGAGCCTTGGTTGTTCCCTAGGACTGAAGTGTTCTGACCCCTCAGCTCAACTCCCCCTTCTCTAGGAAGCTTTCCCTGCTGTGCCATCTGATGCTGGTGCTTCCTGGAGGGGTACTATCTGATGCTAGCTGGTGAGGCATTCCTGCCAGAGCTGTGGCAGGTGCTTTCCCCACCTCTCCACCAGACTGTGAGGTGGATGCCATCTCCACGAGGGCACGCAGGTTCACAGAGACTGGCTCCTGTCCAAGGCCGCATGGCTGGAAAGAGACAGAACCAGATTCAAACACCGGCAGTTGAACCCTAGAGACCCTCATCCTACCACCCACGTGGGTAACCACTATACATCCTGCCTCTGAAATCTCCCGTTTTTTTTTATTTTAAAATTTTATGTGAGTATTTATGTATTTACTTATTTATTTGCTGTTGTTGTTACTGTTTTGAGACAGAGTCTTGCTCTGTTGTTGCCCAGGCTGGGGTGCAGTGGTGCGATCTTGGCTCACTGCAACCTCTGCCTTCTCGGCTCAAGCGATTCTCGTGCCTCAGTCTCCCGAGTAGCTGGGACTACAGACATGCACGACCATGCCTGGCTAATTTGTGTCTTTAGTAGAGATGGGGTTTCGCCATATTGGCCAGGCTGGTCTTGAACTCCTGGCTTCGAGTGAACTGCCTGCCCTGGCCTCCCAAAGTATTGAGATTATAAGTGTGAGCCACTGTGCCTGGCCAAAATTTTATTTATTTATTTATTTATTTATTTATTTATTTATTTATTTATTTATTATTATTATTTTTTTTTTGAGACGGAGTCTTGCTCTGTCACCCAGGCTGCAGTGCAGTGGCGCGATCTCGGCTCACTGCAAGCTCTGCCTCCCAGGTTGACGCCATTCTCCTGCCTCAGCCTCTGCGAGTAGCTGAGACTACAGGCGCCCACCACCACGCCCGGCTAATTTTTTGTATTTTTAGTAGAGACGGGGTTTTACCTTATTAGCCAGGATGGTCTCGATCTCCTGACCTCGTGATCCGCCCGCCTCGGCCTCCCAAAGTGCTGGGATTACAGGCGTGAGCCACTGCGCCTAGCCATATTATTTCTATGTTTTCATTTGGCTTATCTGTCAACTTGACACTTTTTTGGTTTTTTAGGCTAGTCAGGTGAAGCAATGTGAGTAAGATCACCTCTCCTGATTATAACTTGTGTGTTCAGTGTTTGTCATTCATCCCTCCCTGTCTCCAGCCTTCACAGCAAATGTTCAGTATCTGTTTAACAAGAACAATCATGAGAAATACTTACTCACTACTTGTGTTTATGAAACATTATGTGCCAGGCACTGGGCTGAGCAATCCACACAGGTCAACTCAGTTAATCCTCATGACAACCCCTCAGATAAGTACTTATACCACCCTCGGTGTACACAGGAGGAAACTGAGGCTCAGGGAGTTTTTCTTTAAAAACTTTTTCTTTTTTTTCCTTGAGACAGGTCTTACTTTGTCACCCGGGCTGGAATGCAGTGGCGTGATCTTGGCTCACTGCAGCCTCTTGGGCTCCAGCGATCCTCCCACCTCAGCCCCTCGAGTAATTGGGGAGTACAGGTGTGCACCACCATGCCCAGCTAATTTTTTGTAGGGATGGGGTCTTGCCATGTTATCCAGGCTGGCCTTGAACTCCTGGGCTCAATCAATCCACCCTCCTTGGCCTCCCAAAGTGCTGGTATTACAAGTGTGAACCACCACACCTGGCCTTAAATTTTATTTATTTATTTATTTATTTATTTTTGTAGAGATGAGGTCTCACTGTGTTTCCTAGGCTGGCCTCGAACTCCTGGACTCAAGCGATCCTCTTGCCTCAGCCTCCAGAGTAGCTAGAATTACAGACGTCTGCCACTGCACTTGGCTCAGGGAGTTTAAGTCACACAATCAGGCAGCAGTCTGCTCAGTTAGAGTCCGTGTGCTTAGCCATGGTGTCTTCAAGTGACTCCACCAGGGCCACCCCAGTACTTCCTGGGCAGACCAGACCATCCAGAGCGGGCAGGTTGTGCTTTCCTGCATGGTGGGAGAGGATGTGGCATGAAGCTTTGTGTAAATCTGTGCAGCCTCTGCCATTGTAAATCACTGGCCACCAGGACAGACTCCCCAACTCCCTTCCAAAAACTAGAGGAACAGATGGGTGGAGTCGCATCCTTCCTCTGCAGGCATTTGGCCACCCACTCCCGTTATGGAGCATTTCCTCAGGACCAGGCACAGTGCGGAGCCCTTTGCATAGCTCACTGATTGAGGCGGCAACCCTGGGGCTGGGGACTACCGTTATCTCCACCAGCCCAGCAAAGAGGGGAGGAGGGTACAGCCAAGGCCCAGCTCCAGCATATGGAGCACACTGGGGTACTGTGAAGATAGCTGTCCGGCCTCTAGAGGCTGACAGTCCTGCCCTGACACCGTGGTTTGTTCTCAGACTCTGGCCTCCCCCTCTTAGTGCCCGTCTGAAGACTTCAGCCTTCTGTCCTCTTCCATCAGCATGCTGTCTCCCCTGTGCCTCAGTCTCCCTCTCTGGAGTATCTGCTGGGGCCACAGTTTGGTTTTATTGTTCTTTGAGACAGGGTATCACTTTGTTGCCCAGACTGGAGTGCAGTGGTGCAGTCATGGCTCACTGCAGCCTTGACCTCCTGGGCTCAAGCCATCCTCTCACCTCAGGCTCCAGCAACCCCAGTATCTGGACTACATGTACATGCCACCATGCCCAGCTAATTTTTTTTTTTTTTTTAAGATAGAGTCTCATTCTTGTCACCCAGGCTGGAGTGCAATGGTGCCATCTCAGCTCACTGCAACCTCCGCCTCCCAGGTTCAAGCCATTCTCCTGCCTCAGCCTCCCAAGTAGCTGGGATTACAGGCAACTACCATCATGCATGGCTGTTTTTTGTATTTTTAGTAGAGACAGGGTTTCACCATGTTGGCCAGGCTGGTCTTGAACTCCTGACCTCAGGTAATCTGCCTGCCTTGGACTCCCAAAGTGCTGGGATTACAGGCGTGAGCCACCACACCCAGCCTTCCTGGCTAATTTAAAAATTTTTCAGAGACGGGGGTTTTGCCTAGGCTGGACTCACTATGTTACCTAGGCTGGTCTCGAACCACTGGCCTTAAGTGATCCTCCCACCTCAGCCTCCCAAAGTATTGGGATTACAGGCATGAGCCGCTGCACGTCGCCACAGTTTGATTTTAGAATCCACTTTAAGGTGCAGTTAGTTCTTCCCAGCTCCTCTTTTCCCCATCTCATACAGTGTGGTCACTTCCCTTTCTCCCACTTCTCACCTTCCTAGCTTTTGTTTTTCTCTCTCTCACCAAGTTTTGAGTATGTAATACATCCCAGATCGGTGCTGAACCCCTTGTGTGAGTTAACTTAGCAACTTTTCACGTGGTGTTCTGCAGCCTTCTTACAGATAAGGAAATTGAGAGAGGTGAAGTGTTTTTGCAGAGAGCCACACAATGAGCTAAGAAATTAGAACCCAGGGCAGTTAAACTCCAGAGCCATAACCGCCCATTCATGCGTTCACTCAGGAATTCCCTCTTGAGTGCCTGCTGTGAAGGCAACCTGGACGCTGTCTCTGCCTTCCTGGGATTGTGGTGTGTGTGGGAGACAGACACGAAACAAAGGAATCTTCTAGGTCAGTGTCTGGCTGTGCTGGGTACTCAGAAGGGGGAAGCACTGTGCTGCAAGAGGCCGGCTGTTTTCTCCTCACAAGGGGAGGCCTGTGGTGACATTGCCAGGCCTGAATCTGCCCTGCCATTGGGAGTGTTAATTTCCTCACGACTACAAATGCAAATAAATACACACACTGAACATGCTACCCCGCTAGAACTGTGGACGGCTTGTTCACTGCAGTTAAAGGAAGACGGAGGGACACATTTGAGCACGCATGTGTGAGATCCAGCTTGTGGCAAACCCTGCCTTTCTTTAACATCTGTGGGAAGTGAAGCCACCATTACTGACCTCTGAGGAATCCCGGGAGTAGTGGGAAGAAAAGTTGCAGATGTTTGAAAATCAGGCTGCAGGGGCAATTGGGGTGAGGAGCATGGACGTCTAGGAGCCTGAATCTCAGCCTTGCCCAGGTTGGAAGCCCAGTTCTGATGTAATTTTTTTTTTTTTTTTTTTGAGACAGGGTCTCACTTTGTTCCCCAGGCTGGAGTGCGGTGGCACAATCTCAGCTCACTACAGCCTCATCCTTCCAGGTTCAAGCAGTCCTCCTGCCTCAGCCTCCCAAGTAGCTGGGACCACAGGCATGTGTCACCACGCCTTTCTAATGTTTTTATTTTTTTATGGAGACAGGGTTTTTCACTGTTGCCCAGGCTGGTCTCAAAACTCCTGAGCTCATGTGATCCTCCTGCCTTGGCCTTCCAAAGTGCTAGGATTACAGGCGTAAGCCACCGTGCCCAGCACCCACCCCCCTTTTTTTTTTAAAATTTGTGGTTTGATGCAGGTTATTTTACCTCCCCAGGCCTCGGTTTCCTCATCTACTCAAGGGCAATGGCAGATAATCAACCTCACAGATTCCCAGAGGAGTTAGTAGGCTTGTGCATGCCAGGCTCAGCTGGCTTACAGCAGGTGCTTCATAAGGGGGAGCTATTGCAACGCCTCGGCTGGTTCTAGGCTGCCTAGCTCCAGAGCTAAGAGTCCCAGTGGGTTCATATCCCTTTGAGCATTTATAGGCTTCTCACAGGTCTCCTGGGCTTTCTTAGCCATTCCTCATCCGACCTGAGGAGGTGTGATGTCCTTGCAGGGCTTCTCCAGCCCCTCTGAACTTTTTTTGTTTGAGACAGCATCTTGCTCTGTTGCCCAGGCTGGAGTGCAGTGGTGTGATCATGGCTTACTGCAGCCTCCACCTCCTGGGCTCAAGCAATTCTCCCACCTCAGCCTTCCAAGTAGCTGGGACTATAGGTGCATGTTACCATGCTTGAGTAATTTTTAAAATTTTTTGTGGAAATGTGATCTCAGGCCAGTCTTGAACTCCTGGGCTCAAGTAATCCTTGAGCCCAAAGTGTTGGGATTACAGATATGAGCCACCTTTCCAGGCCCTGAGCTCCTTCTGTCTTCCATGAAGGACACACTATTCCTCGCCTTTTGTCTTTTTGTGTGTGTGTGGCAGGGTCTCTGTTGCCCAGGCTGGGATGTGTTGGTGCGATCTGGGCTTACTGCAACCTCCGCCTCCGGATTCAAGTGATTCTCCTGCCTCAGCCTCTTGAGTAGCTGGGATTACAGGTGTGCGCAACCACGTCCAGCTAATTTTTGTACTTTTGGTAGACGTGGGGTTTCACCATGTTGGCCAGGCTGGTCTCAGCCTCCTGAACTGTTGGGATTATAGGAGTGAGCCACTGTGCCTGGCTACTTTTTGTCTTTTGCAAGACATTCTCCCCTTGCCGAGAATGCGCTTTCCCTGCCTCCTGGTTATCCCTCAGGTTTCAGCTCTAACATCGCTTCCCCCGGGAAGCCTTACTCTCGCTTTCTTCTGCTATAGGATAATATGAACCACTGTCATTGTTACTTGTTCAGTGTCTGCCCTCCCTGCTAGGCAGCAAGGACAGATATCTTGCCTGTCTTAGGTCCCCAGAACCCAGCACAGGGCTTGGAACATGTCAGGTGCTCAAATATTTGTTGAATGATTCAGTCTGGACTCGCAGAGGGAGCTGGGACCGGAGCAGAGTGACACTGAAGCGTATGTAGCAGTTTGCCAGGTGATAGGGAAAGAGACCTCGTAAAGCAAGCAGAGATGAGAGGAGAAATGAGAATAGCTGAGATTGTTTTTTTTTTTTTTTTTTTTTTTTTTTTTGGAGACGGAGTCTCGCTCTATCGCCCAGGCTGGAGTGCAGTGGCGCAATCTCGGCTCACTGCAAGCTCCGCCTCCTGGGTTCACGCCATTCTCCTGCCTCAGCCTCTCCGAGTAGCTGGGACTACAGGCGCCCGCCACCACGCCCGGCTAATTTTTTGTATTTTTAGTAGAGACGGGGTTTCACCGTGGTCTCGATCTCCCGACCTCGTGATCCGCCCGCCTCGGCCTCCCAAAGTGCTGGGATTACAAGCGTGAGCCACCGCGCCCGGCTGCTGAGATTGTTTTGAGCATTTGTTATGTGGCTTACAGATACTTTGCTGAACATTTTATTCACATGATCTTGTTTAAGCCTCTCATTTCCATGAGGGGTTCTCCATTTTTATAGACAAGGAAGAGGACACATGGAGAGGGGAAGTTACTTTGCCATATCACCCTCTAAGGGATTTTTTTTTTTTTTTTTTTTTTTGAGATGGAGTCTCACTGTCACCAGCTAGAGTGCTGTGGCGCAATCTTGGCTCACTGCAACCCCCACCTCCCAGGTTCAAGTGGTTCTCTTGCCTCAGCCTCCTGAGTAGCTGGGACTACAGGCATGTGCCACCACATCCGGCTAATTTTTCTATTTTTAGTGGGTACAGGGTTTCGCCATGTTGGCCACATTGATCTCGAACTCCTGACCTCAAGTGAGATTCGCCTGCCTCGGCCTCCTAAAGGCAATAAGGGATTAGAACCTAGGCAGTCTGACTCTTTTTTTTTTTTTTTTTTTTGAGACGGAGTCTTGCTCTGTTGCCCAGGCTGGAGTGCAGTGGCGCAGTCTTGGCTCACTGCAAGCTCCGCCTCCCAGGTTCACGCCATTCTCCTGCCTCAGCCTCTCCGAGTAGCTGAGACTACAGGCGCCTGCCACCACGCCCGGCTAATTTTTTGTATTTTTAGTAGAGACGGGGTTTCACTGTGGTCTCGATCTCCTGACCTCGTGATCCTCCCGCCTCGGCCTCCCAAAGTGCTGGGATTACAAGCGTGAGCCACCGTGCCCGGCCGGCAGTCTGACTCTTAAGAGCTCAAAGACTTAAGCTCTGTCCTGAGTAGCTTCGCTGGTGTATGGTATAGGGATCAGAAGAGAGCTGGTCTGGATGCCTAGAGGGCATCCTGCAGTGGGCATGTGTGTCTGTGGTCACAGTGGGAGAGAGAGAGGAGGGGGCATCTGTGGCCAGAATGGGGAGGTCTCGAATGCCAGGATGAAGAGTTTGGGCCTGTGGTAATGAGAATAGTAATAGCTACCAGTTCTTGACTTGCCAGCCACTTTATTGAGTCATTTAATCTTACAACAGTTCTATGGGATAGGTGTTACTGTTTTCATCCCAGTTTTTCAGATGGGGAAACTGAGACACAGAAGTCGTAGTCAGTTACCCAAGGTGTCGCAGTGAGAAAGTGCTGGAGTTGGGGCTCAGACCCTGCGAGTCAGGCCCAAGAGTTCACTGGGGCCATGTGCTCAACCGCCATGCCGCCTGCCTGCCGCCGGGGTTGAGCCAGCGGAAACCCGGGTGCTGCTTCTGATGCAGGCGGTCTCCTCTGCTCTCTTCCCCAGCACCCCCACAGGCAGCAGCAGCAGTTCTCATCTCTGGATGACAAGCCCCAGTTCCCAGGGGCCTCGGCAGAGTTTATAGACAAGTTGGAATTCATCCAGCCCAACGTCATCTCTGGAATCCCCATCTACCGCGTCATGGACCGGCAAGGCCAGATCATCAACCCCAGCGAGGACCCCCACGTGAGAGGCGGCCTCCCCGACTTCCCTTGCCCCCCCACGCCCAGGCCCCTTGCCTGTCTCCTCTCTGGTCCCAACCACCCCACATCTGTCTGTGCCTCCACCTGCAGCTGCCGAAGGAGAAGGTGCTGAAGCTCTATAAGAGCATGACACTGCTTAACACCATGGACCGCATCCTCTATGAGTCTCAGCGGCAGGTGCGTGGGGACAGGACTGGGGCGGGGGGCTGGAATTACCTGAGGTCCTCTACCTGTGTTTGGGCCAAAGGATGGCTCTCAAGGAGGAGAGATTCTTTTTTGGGGGTTCCATAGAGTTCTGAAGGTTCTCTTGGGAATCTGGAGGAAAAGTGTGAGAGCAGTCCTGCCTTAGGGCAGAAGGATGGACCTGATCACTAAAAAACACCTACCATGTGCCTGGCTGGGGGCTCGCCTAGGTGGGGAGAGGGCAGGGAGAAGGCCTGACAGCCCTTCCTCTTGGAAACGCACAGTCCTGAGAAACAGGGTGGGTCCCCAGTGCTTCTTGGAGTGCTCCAGGGGACCGTCCTAGGCCCATGTGAAATGGGCTGTTATCCCCTGATAAATCCTAGTATCAGGGACAAGGATCCAGTCAAGCCAGTGTCAACAAAGAGGGAAGTTACTGACTCCAATGACTATACATCCAGAGGGTCCTGTTTTGGGGCACAGCTGGATCCAGGAGGCTCAAAAGCTGTCATTAGACCTTCTCTCTCTCTGTTCTTCTTTGCCTTGGCTTTCTTTCTCTTCAAGCGGTGGTAGGCTCTGGCAGCTCCTGGCTCATGGAGAGGAGGCAGAGAGAAAGGGTGTAGGGTACAGGCTCTGAAGCAAGTCTGTAAGACTGAAGTTCTAGTTCTGCCCCTTTCCAGCTCTGTAGTCGTGGGAAAGTTGTTTAAAACCTCAGTGCTTCAGTTTTCTATTTTATTTTATTTTTTAAATTTTATTTATTTCTTATTTTATTTTTTGAGACAGAGTCTAGTTGTGTTGCCCAGGCTGGAGTGCAGTGGCATGATCTTGGCTCACTGCAACCTCTGCCTCCTGTGTTGAAGTGATTCTCCTGTCTCAGCCTCTTGAGTAGCTGGGATTACAGGCACCCGCCACCACACCCCGCTAATTTTTGTATTTTTAGTAGAGATGGGGTTTCGTCACGTTGGCCAGGCTGGTCTCAAACTCCTGACCTCAGGTGATTTGCCTGCCTCATCCTCCCAAAGTACTGGAATTACAGGCATATACCACTGCACCTGGCCTAGTTTGTTTTACTTATTTCATTTTATTGTATTATTTTACAGGGTCTCACTCTGTCTCCCAGGCTGTTGTGTGGTGGCGCACTTGTAGCTCACTGTAGCCATGACCTCCTGGGCTCAAGCAATCCTCCTGCCTTGGCCTCCCTAACAGCTGAAACTATAGGCACGGACCACCATCCCCAGCTAATGTTTTTAACTTTTTGTAGAGATGGGATCTTGCTTTGTTGCCCAGGCTGGTCTTGAACTCCTGGGCTCAAGTGATCCTCCCACCTTGGCACCTCCCAAAGTGCCATTGCACCCAGCTTCAGTTTTCTTATCTGTACCTACCTCATGAGGTTGGTGTGAGGCTTGATGGTGGCATATGTAATGGCCTTAGGAACAGCAAAACTGGCATTTAGCTACCACTTAATATTAGCTTCTTCTTATTTATGATGACCCTATCCACCTTGCAATTATTATCCTTTTCACTTAGCAGTGGAAAGAGAATGGTCCTTAATGGTTCAGCACAAGGCCCGGAGGTGGCAGTCAGTGGCCAAGCTTTGGTCATAGACCCTGTCATGAACCAATAACTGTGACTGATTGGCCAAGCCCAGGCTATGTGCCCCCCGCAGGAACTGAGAGAGTAGAGGAGTAGAGTTCATCTCCCAGGCCACAGAGATGGAGGGCGGGGCTGGGGGGTTCCTCTGAGAAAAGTGGGAAGCTTGTTGGGCAGGCAGGCCCTCGGATGTCCGCCATTCTCATGGGGTCAGGACCTCTCCCAGGCTTGGGAATTTGCATTTGTGTCAGGCGCCCAGGTGACCCTGCTGTGGACCCTGCGTGGATTCAGGCAGGCATCCCACTCCCAGACTTTCTCACTCACAGGAACCCCATGCGTGGGTTTGCCGAGTTAGGGTAGTGTCTTCACCCTGCCCAGAAACTTCCCTGGGCATCCAGCACCCACAGGAGCAAGTCCAGCCCTTCCTGGCCACCCTGCCTGCCTGTTCTCCTGTGGCCTCGGTGCTTTCTGCTCCTCTCTCCACAGCCTCAGTGCCAGGCCACACCACCCCTGCACGCGTAGGCTCCCTCCTGCCCGGCTGTGAGCTGCGCACACAGGCTTTGGAGTCCAATGGACTTGGGTCCAGTCACAGCTGTGACTTCGGACAGGTGATTTTTCTTGTCTTTGCCTCAGTTTCCTCATTGTTTTAAAGAATGAGGCTAACGATAGAACCACCCTGGAGGGTAGGGATAGAAATTCTGTGAGTCACAGCAAGTAGGGTTCGTGCCCATTGGCTGACATAGAGGAAGCCCTCAGTAAGGTCACCTCACCCGTCACCGTGCACCCTGCTTCTATTAGGACTGTGTTCAGCTGTGAATTACAGACCTCTTTCCCACTCCAAAAAAAAAAAAAAAAACCCAAAAAACCCAAACCCTAACAAATAAAAACAAAAGCAGTAGCCTATACAGATGAGTAATTTCTTCTTTTGAATAAAAGAAACCTGGGCCGGGCCCAGTGGCTCATAGTAATCCCACCACTTTGGGAGGCCAAGGTGCGTGGATCACCTGAGGTCAGGAGTTCGAGATCAGCCTGGCCAACATGGCAAAACCCCATCTCTACTAAAAGTACATAAATTACCCTGATGTGGTGGTGCATGCCTGTAGTCCCAGCTACTCAGGAGGCTGAGGTGGGAGAATCACTTAAGCCTGGGAGGCAGACGTTGCAGTGAGCCAAGATTGCGCCACTGTATTCCGGCCTGAGTGACAGAGGGAGACTTCGTCTCAAAAAAAATAAAAGAATCTGGAAACAGGTGCTCTGGGGCAGGTCTGGTGGCACCATGATGTCATTGGACACCCAGTTCTCTTTCATTGCTTAGATCCGCCACTCATAGCATTGGCTTCTACCTTCTCTGAGTTCCCCTCATGAGCCAAAATGGTTGCTGAAGCTCTCTCCATCACATCTCATTCCAGGCAGGAAGTAGAGGGAAGGTGGAAGGCCAGACATGGCACATCCCAGCTATCCCACACCCCCACCTTTATAGAGCTTTCTGAGTAGTCCCACCTAGTGACATCTGCATACATTTCATGGGCCACTCCTAGCTGCAGGGGAGACTGAGAAATGTATTAATAATCCTTTAGTCCTGGCAGTTGCTGCCTGCGGGAGATTGAGACCTCTGTTAACAGAGGAGGGGAATAGGATACTGGGAAGGCAACCAGGAGCCTCTGCCAGTAGCCCCGAGTCCTGATCCTCAGGGGGCTGGTCGCAGGCTCCTCCCCACGCTAACCTGGACAGTCCTGCCAGGCCCTCAGTACTCAGCACCGCCCACTCACTTGGCACTGGAATGTGCATTAACTTTTAATTGGCTCCCCACTTAGAAGAAAGCACACATTCATCAGTTTACCCCACAGCAACGGGAAAGCCAGGCCTGGGAACACATGGAGGAGGGCGCCACCGAGCTGCGAGGAGCATTGGCCCCGGGGTGTCCCTCAGGGTTCTGGCCAGGCTGCCTTTGTTCCGCTTTACACATGGCCCTGTGTGATCTCATGTCCATCCGTATGCCAGGGCTGCCCAGAGCCCCAGCCAGACTGCTTTTCAGAGCCCTGCTTGGCTTCTTGCCCTGGATGTCCCACAGCAAACTAATCCTGTCTGAACTTGACCTCGACATCTTCCTCCCAGGCATGCTCCTTTGCCTCACCTAGTCTGTTTCTCAGTGAAGAGCACCAGCATTCACCCGCTCGCCCACACCAGAAACCTCTTCTCATCCCTGTCTCCTCCCTCCCCCTTGCTATCCGTTTCTCCCCTCTCATTCCCTCTGTCTGTAGATACTTCTTCTTCTTTTTTTTTTTTTTTTACTTTTGAGACAGTTTTGCTCTTGTTGCCCAGGCTGGAGTGCAATGGCATGATCTCGGCTCACCGCCTCCCTGGTTCAAGTGATTCTCCTGTCTCAGCCTCCCGAGTAGCTGGGATTACAGGCATGCACCACCACACCTGGCTAATTTTGTATTTTTAGTAGAGATGGGGTTTCTCCATGTTGGTCAGGCTGGTCTCGAACTCGCAACCTCAGGTGATCTGCCTGCCTCGGCCTCCCAAAATGGTAGGATTATAGGTGTGAGCCACTGCACCCAGCTGTAGATATTTCTTTTCTTTTATGTTATTTTTATTTATTTATTTAGAGACGGAGTCTACCTCTGTCGCCCAGGCTGGAGTGCAGTGGCGCAATCTTGGCTTACTACAACCTCCGCCTCCAGGTTCAAGAGCTTCTCCTGCCTCAGCCCCCCAAGTAGCAGGGATTACAGGCACCCACCACCACACTCGGCTAATTTTTGTATTTTTAGTAGAGATGGGGTTTCACTATATTGGCCAAGCCTGGTCTCGAACTCCTGACCTCAAGTGATCCATCTGCCTTGGCCTCCCAAAGTACTGGGATTACAGGTGTGAGCCACTGCACCTAGCCTGTCTGTAGATACTTCTTTAGGAACTGTTCAGCTGCTCAGCAGCACACTCTGAGACCCAGCTCCAGCCTCTCTCTGCTTCACTGTTGTTGGTGAGTTGGCCTTCATGCTCTGCTTGTGGCCTCGTGTTCACAGCATGGCTGCCGCATGTCCAGGCTTCATGGCTGTCTGCAAGGCAGGAAGAAGTAGGGAGTGGGTAGGGCTGGCACCAGCAGCAGTGGTCTCTTCTATCCAGAAAGCAAAAGCAGACTTCCACCGAAATCTCTGGCTAAAACTGTGTCCCACAGCTATCTCTGGCTGCAGGGGAGGCCAGGGACCTGAGCGCGTGTCTTTTTGAGGCTTAGGTTAGGGGATTTGGGAGAAGGGAACTGGGTACTGGTGTGGCCAGCTGACAGGGTCTGCTGCCCCCTAGCACAGCCAACTCAGCTTCCTCAGACACATCCACCTGCTCCTCTCCTGCCTCCCTCTGCTACCAAGCTGGGCCTCTGCCCCCTCTCTCCTGGCTTGCTGCAATCAGCCTTGATGACTCCATTTCCCTCACTGCAGCCTGAGAGCAATTCTAAAACACAGGTCTGACCACATTGCTCCCTTGAGAAGACTGTCGGCAGGTTACCACTATTCTCAGAGTAAAATCAATGTATCATTCCCTTTGTTATCTGGGTGCCACCTTCCTCTCCCTCCTCATCTTTCTCCACCCCTACCACTATATGTCCCAGCCCTTCTGGCCTCGTGGTCTATCATTCCCTCTGCCTGGAACCCTCCACCCACCCCATCTTTGCTCATCGGTCCTCGCCGATGCCCTTCCGTGGTGGAACAGGTGCTTCCTTTGGGCTCCTATGACAGCGACTCGATCCTTCTGGCAGTTCTAAGCAGTCTGGCAGTGTCTCCGTAAAGGCAGGAACCCCAGCATGGCCTGGCCCAGGACTGGCCTTCAGGAAGACTGCGAATTCATGGAGGTGTCAGAAGCTGGGCCGGGTTTGGATGGCTCTCTGTCATTGCCCAGCATAACCAAGTGTGGGTCCCCGGTCCCCTCTCCACCCCCAGGGCCGGATCTCCTTCTACATGACCAACTATGGTGAGGAAGGCACGCACGTGGGGAGTGCTGCCGCCCTGGACAACACGGATCTGGTGTTTGGCCAGTACCGGGAGGCAGGTACGTCTGTCCGTGGTTTGGCCCTGTGGTCCCCATTGAGGTGTACAATTTAGTTTTTCTGAATGTTCTTCCAGGAGCAGCACAGTGCCAGGAAGGTCTAAGGAGCTGGAAGAAGAGCTTTCCAAGCAAGAAAGAGACATGCCAGGGTCAGAACTCTGGAGGGGGCGGTCTTCCCACTCTGAAGGCCAGGAAGTGTAGTGGCTCAGGGTCTGTGCTCTTAACCCTTTGTTACCAGTTGTCAGGTTTCGGGCAAGTGACTTCCCTTCTCTGAGCCTCAGTTTTCTAATCTCCAGAAGAGGGATTATGATGGTACCTGCATCCAAGGGTCGCTGGGAGGACACAGTGAGGTCAGCATTTGCTGTGGGTGTGGCCTGTGCTGGAGACCCTGTCTGCCTGGTGCAGTGATCGCCTGGCCCCTCCTCAGGTGCTGTATCCTTCAGGGAGCAGGAGCAGGTGGAAGAACCTTGACAGACCTGAGTGCGGTGCAAGATCAGAGGGGCCCGGCAGGCCCGGATGAGTGAAAGGAAGGAAGGGTCAAAGACCAGGAATGAAGAAAATCATTGAGCAGGAATGAGTGCCTGGGAGCGAAGGAGTGAGCCCAGGGAGCAGTGAGTGGGGTGTTCCAGGGAGCTTGTTGGTGTGGGGCCCTGCATGGGGACTACCCTCTGAGTGTCAGCGAGCACTGATAGGGCCAGGAAGGCACATCTTAACCCTTTGTCTTAGACGCTGTGCAGCCTGGGGCAAGTTGCTTAACTGCCCTGTGCCTCTGTTTCCTCATTCGTAAGGGGGATGGTAGCCCTTCCTAAGACAGCTGTTGAGGGGAGTCTTGGGGCAGTTGGCACAGTGCCCTCAGCACAGAGTAAGCGCTCAGGGCCAGGGGTTGGTGTCATGATCGGGTACTCGCCCTGGGACAGCCCTTCAGCTGGGCCAGACCATGTGGCTCTAGAAGGGCAAACGCCCTGTGGTGTTTGTCTGAGGTTGAGTGTCAACCGTGCAGAAAAAGATTTCCAGACACCAGGCAGCAAGCCGGGCCCCCGCCACCTGTGCTGAGCACTGCACCTGTTTTTGCTGAAGGGGTCTCTTGTGAGGGCACGAGGCAGGACCGAGCAAGCCTCATGGGAATCATGGGAGAGCTGGCCGCCTCTGCAGGAATGACTGTCCAGCACTGAGGGTCAGCAAAAGTGTCTGGGCAGCTGCAAATGGGACTCGTGCAGAGGCAGCATGGTGCAGGGTAAGGAGTTGAGTCAGACCCACTCTGGGCTTCACTTGGCGGGCCACTTGCCTTGGTGATGCTGTCTGTCGTCTGTGAAGTGAGAAGAGTGGTCTTCATCATGATAGGCAGCGCTTCCCTGGGCTCTTGACACCAGAGTGCTGTTCTTTTTTTCTTCTCCTTTTTTTTTTTTGAATTGGAGTCTCGCTCTGTTGCCCAGGCTGGAGTGCAGTGGCGTGATCTCGGCTCACTGCAAGCTCCGCCTCCCGGGTTCACGCCATTCTCCTGCCTCACCCTCCCGAGTAGCTGGGACTACAGGCGCCCGCCACCACGCCTGGCTAATTTTTTGTATTTTTAGTAGAGGCAGGGTTTTGCTGTGTTAGCCAGGATGGTCTTGATCTCCTGACCTCGAGATCCGCCCTCCTCCGCCTCCCAAAGTGCTGGGATTACAGGCATGAGTCACCGCGCCTGGCCCTTTTTTTTTTTTTTTTTTTGAGGTGGAGTCTCACTCTGTCGCCCAGGCTGGAGTGCCGTGGCACAGTCTTGGCTCACTGCAACCTCTGCCTCCCAGGTTCAGGTGATTCTTCTGCCTCAGCCTCCCGAGTAGCTGGAATTACAGGCATGCACCACCATGCCTGGCTAATTTCTGTATTTTTAGTAGAGACGGGGTTTCACCACGTTGGTCAGGCTGGTTTCAAACTCCTGACCTCAAGTGACTCATTTGCCTTGGCTTCCCAAAGTGCTGGGGATTACAGGCGTGAGCCACCGCGCCTGGCCAGCCAAGGTGCTGTTATAAGTGCTCTTTAGCCTTGGAGACTGTCATTTCCCCTCACTGCATTGCAGAGCGAGGGCACACTGGGTGAGGTTAGGGCAGGCCCCAATGATGTTGCCTCATTGAGGCACCTCCCCCATCCATGTGAGGCAGGAGAGGCAGGCATTACTGTCAACTCTAAAAGCCAGGTAAGAACCTGAGTCAACAGAGGTGAGGTCATGGGCCCAGGCCACGTTCTCCTAAGGAATGGAGCCGAGTCTTTTCATGGCAGTCTGACCCAGAGACAGCTCTTGCTGTTTCCCACCCTTGGCTGTCTTCCCAGGGCTATATGTGGAGTATCAGTGGTGGCACCGGCAGGGAGTGGCGCCCAGTGAAAAGGAGTGTTAAGAGGAAGCAGGTGCCAGATGCAGTGGCTCACGCCTGTAATCCCAGCACTTTGGGAGGCCGAGGTGGGAGGATTGCTTGAGCGCAGGAGTTTGATACCAGTCTGGGCAACATGGCGAGACCCCCATCACTAAAAAATTAAAAAATTAGCCAGGTGTGGTGGTGCACACCTGTAGTCCCAGCTACTCAAGAGGCTGAGTGGGAGGATTGCTTGAGCCTGGGAGTTCAAGACTTCAGTGAGCTATGATTCCACCACCGATCTCCAGTTTGGGTGACAGAGTGAGATCCTGTCTCAGACCAACAAGAAAAGAGGTGGCAGGTGTCAAGCAAGAGTAGCAGTTCCCACTGGACCTGGAGTTTCCTGGTGCAAATCAGCCTGTGAATCTATATTTTCTTTTTCTTCAAGACGGGGTCTCACTCTGTCACCCAGGTTGAAGTGCAGTGGCATGATCTCAGCTCACTGCAACCTCTGCCTCAGGATCAAGTGATCCTCCCACCTCAGCCCCCTGAAGAGCTGGTACCACAGGTGCACGCCGCCACACCTGGCTAATTTTTTTTAAATTTTTGGTAGAGACAGGGTTTCGCTGTGTTGCCCAGGCTGGTCTCAAACTCCTGAGCTCAGGCAATCCACCTGCCTCACCCTTCCAAAGTGCTAGGATTACAGGCACGAGCCACTGAGCCTGACAAGTTTGTACTTTTAGCACGTTCCCCTGCCCCTGCCCAGTCCTTCTCACATGGGTGGACCCAGTACCACATTCTGAGAAAGCCTGATTCCAAGATCCTGTATCAGTGCCTTGGACCTTCTTTGACCCTCTACAAGGCCTTTTTTTCCCTCCTTAACCAGAGCAACTCCTGTTTCCATCTGTTACATATGCAGCACAGCGACATGTGGATTTGTATTATGTCCATTCAAAAGCATGTGTCAGAAAATACCAGTAAACCTGTATTAAAGTTCAATGTTGAAGTAATGCTAGACACCCTCAACTCTAACTAAAATATCAACAAGTGGGCCGGGCGCGGTGGCTCACACTTGTAATTGCAGCACTTTGGGAGGCTGAGGCGGGTGGATCACCTGAGGTCGGGAGTTTGAGACCAGCCTGACCAACATGGAGAAACCCCGTCTGTACTGAAAATACAAAAATTAGCTGGATGTGGTGGCGCATGCCTGTAATCCCAGCTACTCAGGAGACTGAGGCAGGAGAATCGCTTGAACCGGGGAGGCAGAGGTTGCAGTGAGCCAATATTGCGCCATTGCATTCCGGGCAACAAGAGCAAAACTCTGTCTCAAAAAAAAAAAAAAAAAAAAAAAGCCAGATGTAGTGGCACACACCTGGAATCCCAGCTATTTGGGAGGCTGAGGCACAAGAATTGCTTGAACCTGGAAGGCGGAGGTTGCCGTGAGCTCAGATTGCGCCACTGCACGCCAGCCTGGGTGGCTGAGCCAGACTCTGTCTCAAAAAAAAAAAAAAAAAAAAAAGATAACTGCTGTGTGTAATGTGATCCCCATTAAATTTCTATCTAAAGACTGGGTTCTGCGGTAAAGAAAGGGTTTGGAAAGCACTGTACTAGAGAGCTCCCTCTGAGTAATGTTCCCGCTCTGAGTGCTTGCAGCATTGATCCACAGCGCTGCCCCAAATGTGTGGGTGTGAAGATTGTCCCACTATCCAGGCGGGGCAAAGAGCTTGTCCGAGGGCAATCACAAACCCCCTTCTGTCTTCTAACTCAGGAGGAAGGGCCCCCTTCACCTGGAGCGGTTCCCTTTGATGGGGAGGTCGGTGTTCACCAGAGGTTTTGTTTGAAGAAAAGGTGTTACTGCCATACGTGGGTTAGAGTACTTCTTCTGTAGTCCAGAAGTTGTAAATTAGTGGTCTGTGCTCTTATTTGGTTCATAATGATGAATTTTTTTTTTTTTTTCGAGACAGGGTCTTGCTCTGTAGCCCAGATTGGAGTGCAGTGGCACAATCTCAGCTGCCTGCAGCCTTGAACTTCTGGGCTGAAGCAATCCTCTGCCTCAGCCTCCCAAGTAGCTGGAACCATAGGCACACATCACCATGCCTGGCTAATGTTTTGATTTTTTTTTTCTTTGTAGAAGCAAGGCCTCACTGTGTTGCCCAGGCTGGTCTCCAACTCCTGGGCTCAAGCAATCCTCCAACGTCAGCCTCCCAAAGTGCTGGGATTACAGGCATGAGCCACCATGCCTGGCCATAGTAATGATTTATGGTCAGAATAGTTCTTAAAGGTAATTGAATTAGTTGAAAGCACTTAAAGACCACACAGTATCTCACTAAGAGAAAGAAAGAAAAAGGCTAGATTTCTGCTTTCTTTTGAAAAATCAGACTGGCCTTGCTGGGCAGAGTCAGTCAGTCTGAACATCAGTCTCCCTCTTAAAACAAGCCCGAGCTTTCCTGTCTGCTTACCGGCATGCTGCAGGTCACCCACAGGGCTGATCTGACCCCCTGTACTGCCCACTCGGCTAACCATTGCCTCCTCCCCTCCTAGGTGTGCTGATGTATCGGGACTACCCCCTGGAACTATTCATGGCCCAGTGCTATGGCAACATCAGTGACTTGGGCAAGGGGCGCCAGATGCCCGTCCACTACGGCTGCAAGGAACGCCACTTCGTCACTATCTCCTCTCCACTGGCCACGCAGATCCCTCAGGGTGAGGATGCATGCCCTGTACCTTGCACATATGCAGACCAGTGTCACACCCCTATCCAGGCCTCAGCTCTTCTGCCTCCCTTCTGGGTGGAATTCTGGGTTGGTGACACCACTAGAGCCCTGGTCTGTGCTCCAGACTTCTTTTTTCTTTTTTAAGATGGAGTCTTGCACTGTTGCGCAGGCTAGAGTGCAGTGGTGCAATCACAGCTCACTGCAGCCTCCTTCTCCCAGGTTCAAGCAATTCTCCTGCCTCAGCCTCCCGATTAGCTGAGACTACAGGTGTGCACCACCAGGCCCAGCTAATTTTTGTATTTTTAATAGAGACAGGGTTTCACCGTGTTGGTCAGGTTGGTCTCAAACTCCTGGCCTCAGGTGATCCACCCGCCTCAGCCTCTCAAAGTGCTGGGATTACAGGCATAAGCCATTGTACCCAGCCCACCTTTTTTTTTTTTTTTTGTCTGAGACAGGGTGTCACTCTCGTCAGCCAGGTTGGGGTGCAATGGTGCGATCTCGGCTCACTGTAACCTCCACCTCCCAGGCTCAAGTGATTCTCCTGCCTTAGCCTCCTGAGTAGCTGGGATTATGGGCATATGCCATTGTGCTTGGCTAATTTTTTGTATTTTTTTTAGAGATAAGGTTTCACCATGTTGGCCAGGCTGGTCTTGAACCTGAGTTCAAGTTATCTGCCCGTCTTGGCCTCTCAAAGTGCTGGGATTACAGATGTGAGCCACTGCACCCGGCCTGTGTTCCAGACTTTGTATGCACCTCTTGTCTGGGACCCTTCAGAAGAGGGCTGTGTTGCTGCCCCCATCCCATTCAGGGGCCTGAAGCCCGTGTGACCACATGCCCACTGCATTTGTCTGCTCACAAACATAGCCAACGTGTGCACCAGGTTACACTGTGCCAATGCTTCACGTTCATCATCTAATAGGACCTTCATTGTGGCCATGGGGACAGAGGTTATTATTTGCTCTTGTTCCTGTTTTCAAGAGCAGGATGCCCGTGTTTTATGTGTATGTGAGAGAGAGCAAGCAAGTGGGAAAAAAAAAGTGCAGGAGCCTGGTCAACATGGCAAAGCCCTGTCCCTACTAAACATACAAAAATTAGCTTGGCATGGTGGCGCACACCTGTAATCCTAGCTACTCGGGAGACTGAAGCAGGAGGATCGCTTGAACCTGGGAGGCAGAGTTTGCAGTGAGCCGAGATCGTGCCATTGCACTCTAGCCAAAGTGAGATCCTGTCTCAAAAAAAAAAAAAAAAAAAAAAGGAAATGGAAGTCAAAGAGGGAAGTCACTCGCTAACGGTCATATGGCACAGAGGGAGAGGAGCAGGGACTCAAGTCATGGACTGTGTGCCTCCAGAGCCTGGGTTCTTGGCCCTGACCTTTGTCTGCCTCAGTCCTCAGAGTCAAGCAAGCTTCCCCAAAGCTTACTGTAGGTGCCCTGAAGCCCCTTCCCTTATAAGAGGCTTGTTTGGGAAGCAAACCCACTGGGTGCCAGGCCTGCACCCTCATAGTGTGAAGAACAAGGAATCGGAGCCCCTTCCTGCCCTCCGGGGCCTGTAGCCTGATCTAGGGTTGGTCTGGGCTCTGGCTTCTTTGCCCTAGGGCAGCCGAGATGCATGCGTTTGTGTCTCTCCAGGCCTCAGCACTGTGCCCAGCACAGCAGAAGGCTCCACACCCCTTAGCTCATAGTGTTCTTCTGTTGGGGAACAAGAAGCAGTTTGAGCCTCTTAGGTGGGAGGTGGGCAGGGAAGCTTTCTCAGAGGAGGGGGCATTTAGGGGGCATTTGAGCTAAAGGTAATAGGGTTTCCACAAGGCTGGGGCCTGGCCCTAACCTTCCCTCTGGGTCCCTGCTAAGTCACTTCAAATGCACGAAGTTCCTGCAGTGTGCCGGTGCCACTCCAAGTGCAGCGAACAAAAGCAACGCAAACCTCAGCCCTCCTGGTGCTGCCATCGTGGTGGGGGAGACGGACAGTCACAAAGATGGAGAGGGAACTCCTGGAGTATATGAGGGTGGGGGTCCTGTAGGGAGCAGTCAAGCCAGCGGGGTGTGGTGCACTGTGGGGTGGCTAGGGGCGTCACTAGAGTGACACCGAAGCATGGACCAGAGGATGTGAGGGAGGGAGCTGTGTGGTGTCTTGAGGCAGGTGTGAGCCTGGCGTGTTTGAGGAGCCGGGAGGAGCCCAGAGGGGCAGGTGGGGAGTGAGCGGGTGTGGGGTGAGCGGGTGTGGAGTGAGCAGGTGTGGAGTGAGCGGGTGTGGAGTGAGCGGGTGTGGGGTGGTTGGAGGTAAAGTCCAGGAGGTGGTGGGGGGGTGCAGATGGTGCAGGTTGGGTGGGGCCTCAAGGCCTTTGCCTTTTGCAGGGATGTTGACTTTTACTCAAAGTGGAACAGGAGCCGTGGGTGGGGAGGAGTCTGCTCCTCCTTGGCCTGGCTCACCTCTTCATGGAATCCACGGGCTGCCCTGTGGGTAAGGGATTGGGCAGTGTGTGAAGGGCTAGTAAGGAGGCTGCTCGGTAACTTGGGCTTGACCAGGGTGGTGCGGAGCAGGAGGTAAGGGGGGTCAGGTTCTGAAGGTGGAGTAGATGTGGGGAATGGCGGGAAGTTTGGCTTGGAGATGATACCGGAGTCTTCAGCCTGAGCAGTTGGAAGGGTGGAGTTGCTTTCAGCTGAGGGAGAAGAGACCTGGGTGGGCAGATGCTGGGGTGCATCAGGAGCTGAGGTGTTTCCTTTCCCCTTGAAGCCTGGTGACTGCTGGCCTGAGCCGCGCTCGAGCCCTGGGTCATGTGAGTGTGAATGAGTGTGAGTGCGTGTGAGTCTCCGCCCCTGCTCACCACCCTCTCATCCCCTGCAGCAGTGGGGGCGGCCTATGCAGCCAAGCGGGCCAACGCCAACAGGGTGGTCATCTGTTACTTTGGCGAGGGGGCGGCCAGCGAAGGGGACGCCCATGCCGGCTTCAACTTCGCTGCCACACTTGAGTGCCCCATCATCTTCTTCTGCCGGAACAATGGCTACGCCATCTCCACGCCCACCTCCGAGCAGTATCGCGGCGATGGCATTGGTATGGGCTCTGCTGGCTGCTCCCCACCCCGCTGGGATCATCTCCTTCCCTCCCCAGTCCTGCCACCTTCCTGCCACCCCTGCTCTCCTTCCTGGTTCTCGTCCTGTGTCCTGTGGTGTCTGGCACTTGGTCAGCCACAGGAGTCGAGGTCCCGAGCACTCAGCCTTGCTCTCTGTCCTCTCCCTGCTCATCCCCTTGGCCTCGTGCATGTTCCTCATCTCAGCCCTGGCCTGACCCGCCTTCTCTGTGTCCCCACAGCAGCACGAGGCCCTGGGTATGGCATCATGTCAATCCGCGTGGATGGTAATGATGTGTTTGCTGTGTACAATGCCACAAAGGAGGCCCGACGCCGGGCTGTGGCAGAGAACCAGCCCTTCCTCATCGAGGCCATGACCTACAGGTGCCTGCCGCTCCCCTGTCAGCACCCCCACAGCGCTGACAGCCACCGTAGCATCTTCCTCATATCGATCACTGTCTCCAAAACATGGCCTTATCACCTGATGTTGCATCTCCCCCTTGCCTTTATTCTGTTTCCACTCCTCCTTCCCTAGTCCATTCCCCATCCTCCCTCCTGACCCCCACTCCAGGGAGCCCCACACTGACCTGGGGCCCCTTGCCCCTGTGCAGGATTGGGCACCACAGCACCAGTGACGACAGTTCAGCGTACCGCTCAGTGGACGAGGTCAATTACTGGGACAAGCAGGACCACCCCATCTCCCGGCTGCGGCACTACCTGCTGAGCCAAGGCTGGTGGGATGAGGAGCAGGAGAAGGCCTGGAGGAAGCAGTCCCGCAAGAAGGTGAGGGTGCCCCACCCGGGAGGGTGTGCTGAGGGCTGCTGCGGCCTGCAGAGCCCGGGAAGGATTTGCAGAACACCGAACTGGGAGGCTCAGGGATAACCCCAGTCTCAGATGTGGCCTGTGGAGCCAGGCTGCTGGGGCCATGTGTGTCCTGGCTCTGTGTCCTTGGCATGTTGCCCTCCACTTCCTTGTCTTTGAAAGGGGATGCTGGTGGTGCCCATTTCAGAAACTCGTTTGAGGCTGGGCATGGTGGCTCACACCTGTAATCCCAGCACTTTGGGAGGCCAAGGTGGCAGATACTTGAGGTCAGGAGCTCGAGAACAGCCTGGCCAACATGGTCAAACCCTGTCTCTACTAAAAATACAAAAATTAGGGCTGGGTGCAGTGGCTCACGCCTGTCATCCCAGCACCTTGGGAGGCCAAGGCAGACGGATCACCTGAGGTCAGGAGTTTGAGACCAGCCTGGCCAACATGGCGAAACCTCGTCTCTAATAAAAATACAAAAACTAGCCGGGCATGGTGGCGGGTGCCTGTAATCCCAGCTACTTGGGAGGCTGAGGCAGGAGAATTGCTTGAACCTGGGAGGTAGAGGTTGCAGTGAGCTGAGATCGTACCATTGCACTCCAGCCTGGGCAACAAGAGTGAGACTCCATCTCAAAAAAAAAAATTAGCCAGGCGTGGTGGTGCGCGCCTGTAGTCCAAGCTACTCGGGAAGGTGAGGCAGAAGAATCGCTTGAACCTGGGAGGCAGAACTTGCAGTGATTGGAGATGGTGCCACTGCACTCCAGCCTGGGCAACAGAGCGAGACTATCTCTTAAAAAAAAAAAAAAGAAGCTGGTTTGAGGATTAGGTGGCAAACCGTGGTGGAGTGTACATGCCCTGCCCAGAGTCAGTGTGCCACCCTCCCTGGCCTGGTTATTAGGAGCCAGGGCCCGTGCAGCCCAGTGGTGAGGGCAGCACCCGGCATAGGGCAGCACCGTGCATCCTGTCCCTGCCCTTCTCTGTGCCTCAGTTTCCTCATTGCTTAGTTGCCTACCTCTTAGGGCTGCTGAAAGCCTTAAATGATTCCACACACTTGCATAGTACCTGATCCCTGCTGGGATTTGGGGTTTTTATTACACCTCTGCTAGGATAATCATTTCCATTGTCCAGGTGGGAACACAAAGGCTTGGAGTGGTTGACTCCTTGCCGAGGCCTCGCAGGAGGAGGCAGGGTCCTGCATGGGAGGCCGGCTGCCTGCCCACTGCCCCATGTCCCCACAGGTGATGGAGGCCTTTGAGCAGGCTGAGCGGAAGCCCAAACCCAACCCCAACCTGCTCTTCTCAGACGTTTATCAAGAGATGCCCACCCAGCTCCGCAAGCAGCAGGAGTCCCTGGCCCGCCACCTGCAGACCTACGGGGAGCACTACCCACTGGAGCACTTCGATAAGTGAGGCCTGCTCAGCCCACCCCCACCCGCCCTCAGCTACCCCGAGAGGTAGCCCCACTCTAAGGGGAGCAGGGGGACCTGGCAGCACGCCACCTTCTTCCCCAGCCAGCTCCCTCTAAAATACTCAGCGGCCAGGGCGGCTGCCACTCTTCACCCCTGCGCCTCCAGGCTGTTACATTTGTCAGGGGACAGTATCTGCAGCAGTTGCTGAGGCTCAGTCAGCCCCTTCTTCACCTGTTGTTACAGTGCCTTCTCCCAGGGGCTGGGTGAGGGCACATCCAGGACTAGAAGCCCCTCTGGGCATGGGGTGGACATGGCAGGTCAGCCTGTGGAGCTTGCGCAGGTGTGAGTGGCCAGCAGAGGTCACGAATAAACTGCATCTCTGCGCCTGGCTCTCTACCACCTCTGGTCTCTGTTTCCTGGAGTTTGGGCCACCCCAAACTCCAGGTGGTGATTTGAGGCCACCCCCAGCTTCTCCACCTTACATAAATAAGGTCAAGGCCCTTGAGATACCTACTTCCCCCGGAAACTTCTGCAAGCTGGAAGGTTAGCTCCAGCAGACAGGATGGGGGTGGGGGGTCCTCCAGAGATGGCTCTCTCACAGAATGGGGCAAGCCTGCTGTCCAGCAGAGTGATGGGGAGCCCAGTGGAGCTAGCCCTGCCTAGCAAGGGTGCAGGGGAGCATCCAGGATAAAGGTTAGGGTGTAGCCAAGCCCTGCTTCCCACCACTCCAGGGCCCCACAGATGCAAAAACAACCCCAGGCCTCAGAGTGGGGACTGTATGTTGTTCAAAAACAAAAAGTAGGCAAAAACAGTCCACCACCCCATCTTTCCTGCCCAGGCCCCTGGCTGGGGAGGCCAAGGAGTGGCTTAAGTTGTCTAGCTTCTGGGCCCTCCTCCCTCCCATCAAGACCTGGAAGGAGGGGCTGAGCCAGGGGCAGGCCCCAGAGGCCCAGGCCAGGTCAGCACCTCCGCCCTCCCCACCAAGAGTCAGCACTGGAGCGCTGGGTCTTGCAGTTGTTTCCAGAGCCGAATGCTGGCCTGGGGGCCCAGGGGCCGTACCAGCAGCAGGTTGCGGAAAGCGCAGTGGTCCACAGTGCGGTCTGTTGGCCAGGCTGTGAGGAAGCCTGGGTGGGCCTGGGGCACCAGGCCCAGGGCTCGGATGCAAAGGCCAGAGTAGACGTCCTCAAAGGGGAAGGGTGCCACACGGGCTGCTGCCCGCAGCAGCCAGGGTGCCAGGCGCCCGGCAATGACATAGCCACCCCCGCTTGCATAGGCTGGGTAGCCACCTTCAAAGAAGGACTCGGGCACGTAGAAGGGTCCTCCTGGCTTCCGGAGAGGCATGGCCTGGGTAAAGACCTCACCCAGGTAGAGGCTTCGGGCTGAGGCAGGTGGCAGGGCCCGCAGGTGAGCCAGCAGGGCAGGGGTGTGCACAAAGGCATCGTCCTGAGCTCGCAAGACGAAACTCACGGTGGGGCAGTGGCGGCCCAGCCAGGCCAGCAGCAGCAGGTCTTTGAGCGTCTGGTTGAATGGGACGTCGAGGAAGTCCCAGAGCAGCAGGTCACTGTAGCGACGGCTCTCCCAGGCCACTAGTGAGTCTAGGTCAGGCCCCGCCTCACCCACCGGAGACCCTAGCAGGAAGAGCAGCCGGATTCCTGGAGCTGGACTGCCCCACGTCTCCCTCACGGCCTGTCGTTCTGCAAAGCGCCCTGGTTCTGACTTGACGGCCAATAGCAGGTAGGGGACATCAGTATCTGAGCAGCTGGAGACTTGGCCGCCACCACCTCCAGGCAGCCACTGTGGGAAGCTCCGGCAGGCTGCTGACAGCAGGAAGCGGCGGAGGTCCTTAGGGTAGGAGGCGAAGTCAGGTATCTCAGCAGCGGCGGCGGCCCCCCAAGCCTGGCAGCCCCCCGTTTCAGTGCCGTCCCCACTGGGCAGGGACCCCAGCCGCCACTGCTGCTGGTTCCAGTAAGCGAAGGGCAGCGGGACAGTCTGGCCGAGGCGGGTGGAGAGGTTGGCAGGTAGGGTGGGCTCAGGGTTGGCTGGCGTGGGGCCTGGCGGGGTGCCCCGGGGGCTGGGGTAGGCCTTGCTGAGCCGGGACTCAGATGTCCACTCGATGTACACTTTGAGGCCAAGGAGTGTGAGCAGTGCTGACAGGCAGAGAAGGCACTTGGGGCAGCGCATGACCTGGCCCAGGGAAGGGGCGGCCGCGGGAGCTACAAGGGAGCCACAGGGGAGCCACGGAGGCCATTGGGGTGTGGGGATGGGCCTCCAGAGAGGGCCCAGCCAGGCCCCAGGCAGTAAACTTCACAATCTCCCATAGTCCCCGCCAATCCCCATAACAGCTTCTCTCAGTCCCAGATCCTAAACGGCTCCCCTGACCCAGGGACCCCGTTGGTCCTTATTCCTAGACCTAGGAATCCCCCATTCCAATCCCGTACCAGCACCCTGTTCTTCCCACTCCATGAAAATGCTTCCACCTTCCTAAGAACCCAAGGGTCTACCTCTTCCCTGTCTCCATCTAGGACAAGGGACCTTGCCGTCTATCTCCTCCCTCTCCCTCCATTTATCGCCCTCACCAGGAAATCAGGAGCACGATTCCTAGCTCCCTGGAGTTAGAAACCCAGCCTGCCTCCCGCAACATCCCCACCCCAGGGACTGGGGAACCAGGGATCCCATGCCTTTTTACCTCTGGGTCTGGCTCCCACCAGCTCCGGGTGCCGGCCTCAGGTCAGGCCTCCCTCAGCTCCCTCTGATCTGCCTGCCCCAGCCTCTGCGTTGTCGACCGACCGGCCGGGCCCAGCCCTGCCCAGCCAGTCCAGAGGGGCGGGGAGGGGAGTGGAGCGGGAGCAGGGAGGGCCCCAGGGGCCGGGGCGGGGCTGAGGCAGGAGGGAGGGAGGGAGGGAGGGAGGAGGGCAGGAGGCCGACCTGAGAGATGGGGCTCTGGCGTGTTAGGGCTGGTTTCTGGTGAGACAGCTGGGAAGGGTGCAGGGGGCAGCCACAGAAACAAGATGGGGGCTTTTCGAGGCCTAGGAGGGGAGAACCAGGGTCTGGGGAGGGAGGGGGTGCCAGGGAGGGTGGGGCTGAGGGCTGGGCCTGGGCTGGGGAGTGTTAGAGTGACCAGGGCGAGGCAGGGTCCCACTGAGGCAGAGATGGGGAGGCTGAGAGGCTGGCACCCGGCTGCGACCATGGCCAGGAGGCGGCAGTGAATGTGCTGAGTGGGAAGGGATCGGCGGGCCTGCCAGAGGGATGTTTGTTGTTGCCGCCCAGTCAGGGTGAGGTGGGGGGAAGGGGGCTGGTGAGGAGGAGGAGAGACAGAGACATTGTGGAGAAGGAAGAGACGGCCAGGGAGCAGAGAGAGGAGAACTGGGGTGAGACAGGCGATGGAGAGAGCTGAGGGGGGAAGAGAGAGAAGACAGGAAAGTGGGAAGGTGGCTAGGAGGGAGAGGGGGAGGGAAATGGAGATGGCAAGAAAGATAAGGGGTTGCGGAAGCCCTGTGGGGTGCTCATGGGGAAAGAGAGGTTGAGAGAGGCAGGTGGAGGGCAGAGGGGAGGGACTCAGGCTTCCGAGCCAGACCCGGGGAGAGGTGGAGAGGGAGCCAAGGGGAAGAACAGGAGAGGAAAAGACTGGAGCTTCAAGGGCAATAGAGGGTGACGGGGTGGGGTCCACAGGGAACCCCAGGAGCTAAACTGACCCCCTGTACCTCCTCCATCCTTCTTGGCACCTGGGCTGCCTGCCCAGCAGGGTGGGAATCCGTTCCTACCTTACCCCCAACCTCCAGCCCTGGAGCCAGCCTCACCCCGGGCTCCACCCCTCCCCCAGCAACACTGTGACTCCGGGAACACTCACATCCAGCCCCCTGGGGCAGGAGAGGGTGTTTGCCTGTGTTTGCGTCCCTGCCCTCCAGAGGCCCCTGCTGTTGGGACTGTATCAGCTCTCTGAAGACCTCCCAAGACATGGGGTAGGACTAAGGGGCTCCCACTAAGCCTGGGCTGACCCCTTCACTCCACCCTGGTTTGGGGCAGGCCTGTCCCCATCATAGCAGGAACACAGTCTGTCAGCAGCAGCAGTTGATGATCTGTCCAGCCCTGATTTCCTCCCCGCAAGTTTGAATAATGGAGCCCGTGGGAACAGCTGGAGGAAGAGAATGGGGAGGAAGTGGTGAATATTAATGGAATAATAGTAGGAGTGGGAAATGACAGCTAGGGGCTGGGGGCAGGGGCCCGAGCACCTCCTGAGGGAGTCTGCAAGCCCACTCCACCCTGGGGCTGGGAGAGAGGGACTCCAGGCCCCCTGAGCTCATCTAGCTTCTGGGGGCAGGGGGTGCTGCTCCTCCTGGAAGCATTAGGAAGCTTCGGAGGGTGCCTATCTTTTTGCCTTTGCCATGTGCCTCAGTCCGGGTCCAATCAGGAGAGAGAAACCACACAGGAATGGGAATAGGGAAAGTTCAATACACAGAATGATTAACTCTCATGGGATTGGCCAGTAAGGGGTGCCTTCTTGGGGAACATGGTTGGAGGGTGGACATGCTGGTGGAACACGATCATTCCAATCCAACACTTCCGTCTCCCCAAGCCTTGGGACTCCCCTCACCCATCTTATGCTAGAGCAGTTCTGGTCTCTCTGCCTCATTAACTTTAGGCCACTGTTGGATCCAAGTTCTGGTTAGGCACCCAAGCAAGCTATTAGAACTATGTCCAGCTGCACAAGGTAACCCATGAAATCCAGAAGCTCTAGAAAGTGCACTCATGCCAGTAAATTTGGCCTGAGCTAGCATTACATCCACCCTCATTGGTGTAACATCCTTAAAATCCACTTCTGCACACATTCCCCAAGTTTCTGACTCTGTGTATTTGCGAAGCCTTGTCATTCTCATAGTGTAAAAGCTGTTCCCGCCTAGGTCCTAGCTGGCACCTGTTCACCTGGAGAAAAAAAAAAATCCCAGTACTCTGGGAGGCCAAGAGGGGAGGATCACTTGAGCCCAGGAGTTCGAGACCAGCCTGGGCAACATAGTGAGATCTTATCTCTAATTAAAAAAAAAAAAGAATGGACAACCACTTTCAAGGTGTCTGCCCCTGGTGAGGTCATCACAAGGTTTCTTTTCTTTTTTTCTTTTTTTTGAGACAGAGAGTCTCACTCTGTCACCCAGGCTAGAATGCAGTGGCATGATCTCCGCTCACTGCAAGCCTCGCCTCCCAGATTCACGCCATTCTCCTGCCTCAGCCTCCCGAGTAGCTGGGACTACAGGCGCCCGCCACCATGCCCAGCTAATGTTTTTGTATTTTTAGTAGAGACGGGGTTTTACTGTGCTAGGCAGGATGGTCTTCATCTCCTGACCTCGTGATCTGCCTGCCTCGGCCTCCCAAAGTGCTGGGATTACAGGCATGAGCCACTACGCCTGGCCTGTTTTTTTTTTTTTTTTTTTTTTTTTTTTTGAGATGGAGTCTTGCACTGTCGCCCAGGCTGGTGTGCAGTGGTGCAATCTCAGCTCACTGCAACCTCTCTGCCTCCTGGGTTCAAGCGATCCTTCTACTCGGGAGGGTTCAGCCTTCCGAGTAACTAGGATTACAGGCGCCCGCCACCACACCCGGCTAATTTTTTGTATTTTTAGTAGAGACGGGGTTTTACTATGTTGGCCAGGCTAGTTTTGAACTCCTGACCTCATGATCCGCCTGCCTCAGCCTCCCAAAGTGCTGGGATTACAGGCGTGAGCCACCGTGCCTGGCCACATTACAAGGTTTCTAAGCACAGGAAGGCTGGTAGGTTCCTCAGATGCTGATAAGTCACTTGCTTGGAGTGACTTGGGGGTTCAAGATCGCCTGTTTACTCTGGGTCCAATTAGATGACCCCATTCCAAAGAAGTAAAAACTTTTAGGCCGGGCATGGTGGCTCATGCTTGTAATCCCAGCACTTTGGGAGGCTGAGGTGGGTGGATCACTTGAAGCCAGAGTTTCAGACCAGCACGGCCAACATGGCAAAACACTGTCTCTACTAAAAACACAAAAATTTGCCTGGCGTGGTGGCACACGCCTGTAATCCCAGCTACTCGGTAAGCTGAGGCAGGAGAATTGCTTGAACCCGGGAGGTGGAGGTTGTAGTGAGCTGAGAGATCGCACTACTGCACTCCAGCCTAGGCGACATAGCCAGACCATCTCAAAAACAAACAAAAAACAAAATCTGGGGGCTGTCATGAAAGCTGTCTAGTTCTCAGACTGTGACTTGAGCTGAGTTAGCAGACCCAAGCTTGTCACTGTCTGTGGGCACTCAAGGGCACTCTGGAGAATCCATCCAATACCCTGGTCTTTAGAATTGTCACAACTACCACAGCTGTTGAGCACAGCAGCCACAGGGGGTCCCAAGGCACGTGCCTCAGTTGGTCCCTCATCTCTGTCAACCACAGGCACTTGTGGGATTATGATGCCATTGCATGCCGTGGGCCTCTGGCATCCTGTTTCCCATCAGCAAGAGCTCAGCGCTGCGCCCAAGCCCAAAGGCACAACCAAACCAGTCCTGGAATCCTATCTTAAGAGTCTATCTCCTGGGACACTCCAGGTATCAACTCTATATCCATCAGGATGCAGTCAGGAGAGAAAAACCACAGAGTAACTTGAACAGGGAAAGTTTAATATAGAGAATTACTGGCTTTAACAGTGAACTGGAATAATGAGGGCTTCACTGGTAAAATGTTTCTGAATTGACTGGAAATCCATCTGGGGTGCTGGGGAACGTTATTCCCAGAGAGGTGCCTCAGTGGAGGCGCTGTGTCTCCTACACAGCTTCTGAGGGCTGGAGGGTGCCAAGGGCAGCTGCTGACCACCTGGTGCTTCAGGAGCTGGGTGCCAGGGAAGCCACATGCACTGCGGGGTCCAGAGGCAGAAGCACAACCAACAGGAACCAGGAAGGAGGCACCTTTCCTCCTATAATGCCTGTTTGGTGCCCTCTACTGACAAAGCTTATCCCCTTTCAAAAAACAGCCGACCAAAAAAGCTGAATTTGGAACGTAAAGTCAATAAATCCATAACCAGCAATACCATGGGGCCTGGGGTGTGCTGGCCTTTAGTGAGTGGAGTGGGGCAAAGGATGCTGCACGTCCTGCAGTGAGCAGAGCGGCCCCGCACGGGGGAGAACCATCCCTGTAAAGCGTCAGTAGTAGCCCGTGTCAGTCAGGGTCCCTGCAAGAATATGGCAGTGCACTCACATAAGGACAGTGTGAGAAGAGTCTCTTGACGAGGTGAGTGTGGCTCTCTGCGGCTACTGACAGCCTGAGCCTTTACCTCCCCAGGCCTGAAGAGGGGCATGGAAAGGGCTGCCTGACAGGGTGGCAGCAGCTGTGACCTTTAGCCAAGGGCAGCCAAGAATAAATACTGGGAACTCTCTCCCTTTGACTGGCCAGCACCACTCCCCCACCCCACCACTCACCCCACCACTTCTGGAAGCCAGAAGTGTGGCGAGCTACCAGACATTCCATCATTCCATGCAGCCCGCTGAGAAGCCATGCAAGTGGGGACAGGGCTGAAGGCTAGGCAGGGACAGGGCTGGCTGTGTCCTGAGGCTGCTCCTCCAGTCCTGACTTCAGGCCCTCGGCCCAGTCGACCCCCACAACCTCGCAATTGGGTAGCATCTCCTCCACCAAGATCTGAGTGAGGCCAGGGTTGGACACAGCAGGGAGGTCCGAGATGTCCAGCCTGCGGAGGTTCCTGAAAAGGGGCGAGGAGGACAGGAAGCCAGGGTAAGGACAGCGTGTGTGTGTGTGTGTGTGTGTGTGTGTGTGTGTGTGTGTGTGTGTGTGTGTGTGTGTGTGTGTGTGTGTGTGTGTGGAGGTACTGGCCCCAAATTTCAACCTTAGCTTCCTAAAATGAAATCTTTATAGCTGTCCAGGCACATGAAGCCCACTGTGTTAATTGCAAATATGCAACTCTAGCTCCTGCTGTTCTGCAACAGCATCGATATCACAGAGTTTTGACTAAAACAAAAAGGAAGAAAAACCAGGAGTCATTTAATTCTTCCAGAGACTCACCGTGACTGCTCATCTACCACAAATACTCTAGGTTTGTGATGGAGGCAGGGGGATATGAGAACTGCCCAACATTGCCCCTCCCCACTTCCTCTCCTGCATCTGTGTTAGGTGGGAGAGGTGCCTGGATACGGGGCCCAGCCTGAGCTGAGGTCTCACTGGAGGTGGTGGAGGCAGGCGAGGCCCCGTTCGGAGACGCGGGGACAACCGGCCAGCGAGAGCTCCTGCAACGAGTCGGCCAGTGGGTAGAGGCGGCTGAGACACCAGTCATCCACGTGGGAGCAGCGCTGCAGCGACAAGGACTGGAGCTCCTTCAGGAGGACTGTGGTGGGGAGAGGGTGGGATGGCACCAGGAGCCTTTCTGGAGCCTATCACCAAAGGGAAAACATAGAGGCCTGTCCCATCTCCACCCCACTGCACTCACGGAGGTTGTCCAGGCCCTCGTAGTTGATGTCACAGTCACTGGCATCCACAGCTTCGACAGGCACTTCACGGAAATTCCAGAACTCCTGAGAGAAATGGCCATACTTATCTGGCCTGATCCACTCCCTGTCTCGAAACCTGGAAACAGGAGAGGGAGTGTCAGCAGGACACCCGAACCTGCCCCAGGCCTCCAGCCTCTTCAGAACCTTCCCCAGCCCTATATGATATGTATAGGTCACCCTTGACATAATTAACTCCATCTTAGAAAAAGACTCCATCTGGCTGTGCGCAGTGGCTCACGCCTGTAATCCCAGCACTACGGGAGGCTGAGGCGAGAGAATCACTTGAGTTCAAGAGTTTGAGACCAGCCTAGGCAACAGAGTGAGACCTCATCTCTATGAAAAAATACAAAAATTGGCTGGCTGCGATGGCTCACGCCTGTAGTCCCAGCACTTTGGGAGGCCGAGGTGGGCGGACTACAGGGTCAGGAGATCAAAACCATCCTGGCTAATACACAGTGAAACCCCATCTCTACTAAAAATACAAAAAAATCAGCTGAGCGTGGTGGCAGGCGCCTGTAGTTCCAGCTTCTCGGGAGGCTGAGGCAGGAGAATCGCTTGAACCTGGGAGGCGGAGCTTGCAGTGAGCCGAGATCGCGTCACTGCACTCCAGCCTGGGTGACAGAGCGAGACTCCATCTCAAAAAAAAGGAAAGATGCAAAAATTAGCTGGGCTTGGTGGCTCGCACCTGTGGTCTCAGCTACTTGGGAGGCTGAGGTGGGAGGATTGCTTGAACTCAGGAGGTCGAGGCTGTAGTGAGTTGTGATCATGCCACTGTCCTCCAGCCTGGGAGACCCTGTCTCAAAAAAAAAAAAAAAAAAAAAAAAAAGGAATGTTTTGCCAATTTTACATACCTAGAAACTGAGGGTCAGCGAGATTACAGATAACATAAGAGCAACGAGGTAAAATGCAAGAATCCTTGTAGATGGGCAAAAGTTAAGGGACATTTTCAAACATGTATACTGTTTCTAAAGAAGTTGCCAGAGGAAGTGCTCAAACCAGATGAAGGGGTAGATGAAGTCTATGTGAACTGTCTTTTCCAAAAAAGAAAAAAAGCAAGGAAAGAGAAAGGGAAGGAGAAAGGAGGTGGGGAAGGAGGAAAGAAAGAAAAACATTATTCAGCACAGGCCAGGCGCCGCCAGTGGCTCACGCCTGTAATCCCCAGCACTTTGGGAGGCCGAGGTGGGTAGATCACTTGAGGTCAGGGGTTGGAGACCAGCCTGGCCAACATGATAAAACCCTGTCTCTACCAAAAATAAAAAAAATTAGTAGGGCGTGGTAGTGTGCGCCTATAATCCCAGGTACTTGGGAGGCTGAGGCAGGAGAATTGCTTGAACCCAGGAGGTGGAGGTTGCAGTGAGCCGAGATTGTGCCACTGCACTCTAGCCTGGGCGACAAGAGCAAGACTCTGTCTCAAAAAAAAAAAAAAAAAAAAAAATTATTGAGCACATATGCATTGCTAGCCTCTTAACATTGCAAAACCACAGTCAATCTCTCACTCTCTCTGACAGGGTCCCACTGGGTAGCTGGGATTACAGGCATGCACCACCACACCTGGGTAATTTTGTATTTTGGTAGAGACGAGGTTTCACTATGTTGCCCAGGCTGATCTTGAACTCCTGGGCTCAAGTGCTATACCTGCCTTGGCCTCTCAAAGTGCAAAGGCGTGAGCTACCATGCCCAGCCATTATTATTATTATTTTGAGACACAGTCTTGCTCTGTCGCCCAGGCTGGAGTGCAATGGCATGATCTCGGCTCACTGCAACCTCTGCATCCTGGCATCTAAGGGATTCTCCTGCTTCAGCCTCCTAAGTAGCTGGGATTACAGGTGTGCGCCACCACGCCCAGCTAAGTTTTGTATTTTTAGTAGAGACGGGGTTTCGCCATTTTGGCCAAGCTGCTCTCGAACTCCTGACCTCAGGTGATCCGCCCACCTTGGCCTCCCAAAGCGTTGGGATTACAGGCGTGAGCCACCGTGCCCGGCCCCCGTTCAGTCTTTATAGCAAACTTTGTGGGTTAGAAATGATCACCATCCCATCTTACACGTGACAAAACTGAAGCTCAGGAACAAGTCCCAAGCCACACAGCCAGGAGGCGGCAGAGACCAGGGGACTCTGAAGCCTGTGTGACTGCAGAACCTGGATGTTAGAGAGATACCCCACCACCTGCCCCCAGCCCGTTCTAACACCTTAGCGGTCATACTTGACTGCGCCTCCCTGCTTCAGGATGAAAAAGGCACCTGCGCCGTATGGACCATGTTGCTTCTCCAGCCAGGTGTAAGATCTGCAGAGAAAACGGTAGCTAAGGGTGAGGCCTGGGGACCACCACAGCCCTTACGATGCCCCAGTGCTGTTAAGAGGGGCAGAGTCCAGAGAACCAGGCACGCAGACAGACTCAGTCAGGCTGAAAATATTTATTGCCCACCTCCTAAGTGTTGGGCACTGGGGGCAAAGTGGTGACCAAGGCAGGTAACTTCCCTGCCCAGTCTGGAGATCACTGCAGTAATCCAAGCTATTATACAGGGAGAAACAGACAACAACCCAGGAAATAACAGCGAATTGCAGAGAATGTCAATTCCATGACCAAACAAAGCAGAGAGGCTGACTGTGAGGGGTAAGGGGTAGGGTGGGGATGGTGGAGGCTAACTGAGTTTGGGTGTTAATTGGAGGAGGTGACTTTTGAACAGGGATTTGAGTGGTGAGAAGGAACAGAGTATAAAGGCTCAGAGACTCGAATTAGGCTGGTTGAATAAATAAGAAATAGGGATGTCATGCTGACGGGGCCAGTGGAGTCCTGGTAGGGGGTCTCAAGGCTCAGTGTGTGCTATGTTTTAGGCCTTGGAGACTGGCTCTCATTCGAAGGTTTTGAGCTGGTGATGATAAGATTCCTTCAGCTGCTTTGTAGATTATAAAAAACTATGGGACAGGCCAGGTGTGGTGGCTCACGCCTGTAATCCCAGCACTTTGGAAGGCCCAGGCGGGTGGATAATCTGAGGTCAGGAGTTCGAGACCAGCCTGGCCAACATGGTGAAACCCCATCTCTACTAAAAATAGAAAAATTAGGCGTGGTGGCGCCCACCTGTAAAAAACAAAACAAATTTTGGTGGGGTGTGATGGCTCATGCCTGTAATCCCAGCACTTTGGGAGGCCGAGGCGGGCAGATCACCTGAGGTCAGGAGTTCGAGAGCAGCCTGGCTAACATGGCGAAAACCCGTCTCTACTAAAAATACAAAAATTAGCTGGGCCTGGGTAATCCCAGCTACTCGGGAGGCGGAGGCAGGAGAATTGTTTGAACCCAGGAGGTGGAGGTTGCAGTGAGCTTAGATTGCACCACTGCACTCCAGCCTGGAAGACAGAGCAAGACTCCATCTCGGAAAAAAAAAAAGAGCATGGGAACAAAAAACCAGTTAGGAGATTATTGAGTGATTCAACTACAAAGGATCAGGCTACAAATGGTGAAGGCAGTAAGAACTGGTCAAATCTGAGATATTCTAGTATTTTATTGATGGTCTGGATGTGGAGGGCAGGGAAGCAAAGAGAGGGATTAGGGATGACGCCTTAGAATTTGGCCTGAACAACTGGGTGGGTAGCACCAGTGTTTACTGGAATGGGAAGGCTTGGGAGTGAGCAGATGTTTTTAGGGGAGAAATCAGGGTTTGGCTTTAGCCATGTTAGGTTTGAGATGCCAGTCAGACTCTGAGTGCAGCTGATGAGTGGCAAGCTGCCTATGTGAGCTGGAGTCCTTGAGAAGGGTACAGCCTGGAGATGGAGCTGCAAGAGACATCAAGGCTGGCACTGGAAGCCACAGTGCTGCCTGGGAATGGCAAGGACAGGACCTGGGCTCTGGTGGGCCAAGGTCTCCGCAGGGTCTTGCAGGCCAGGGATTCTCACCGATTTTTCTTATGCACCTTGTACATCTCCCTTTGCAGCAAGTAATCCCTCAGAGCCTCCACATCGTAGAAATAGTTGGTCAGGAACTGGAGTATTGTCCTTTCCTTCTTCTGATTGCCCTCTGGGGCCACTGCCCCACCCAGGCGATGGATGCCCCTGATACGCCCATTCCACATGGGGGCCGCCAGGCGCAGGGACTGGGGAGGGGGAGAGGAAAGGAGCTGAGCCTGGGGCCTCCTGGGAGACACAGAGCTGGATCCCCCAGTTCTTGCTCCATGAACCTCAATCCCTCTGCTTCCCAACTCACCCTAAGTTTTTCCTTCAAAACTTCAAAATCGTCTTTGAGATTCCAAAAATTTCCCCATGTTTTTTCCAAGTTCCTCCTCCCCTTAGTGAACCCTAAATTATCTCCTTGACTAGCCATATATTGTTGATTTCCCTAAATTCTTCCTCTAACTTTCCCCCATACCCTTATCACTCAAAACCTGCATTATTTGACCTCTTAATTTCCCACAGATTTGCCCCTTAATTACCCAATTCTTCTCCTGGGGTTTTCCCAAATGACTCATTTCTTTCCCCAAAATATAATCTTAAAAACTTATCTCCAAACCTCATGGAGAGGGCGCTCTGAGCAATCCCTAAACCCAACCAAGCTTGTCCAACCCGCCGCCTGCATGCAGCCCAACACAAACATGCAAACTTTCTTAAAACATTAGGAGGATTTTTTCTGTGATTTTCTTTTGTGGCTTATCAGTTATGATTAGTGTATTTTATGTGTGGCCTAAGACAATTCTTCTTCGAACAACGTGGCCCAGGGAAGCCAAAAGATTGGGCACCCCTGAACCGACAAGGGTAAAAAAAGCTTGAGCTTTGAAGAGGAGAGTAAGAAAGTGGAGGGGTGTGGCCACTGGGAAGAAGCCCCCAAACTCTTCAATTTTGCTTTCAAGGTCTCCTCTTAATCTACCCCAATTTCTCTTTGCTTTAACCAAATTCTTTTTTTTTTTTTCAAATTCTCTCGATAGTTTTACCCAAACCCTTACTTTCCTCAAAAATTTAAAGCTGCCAACCCCTTTAATTTTCCCTAAATTCATTCCTTGATTTTAAATCCTCTGAAAGAATATCTCAAATTCTCTTAATTTCACCCAGATCATGCCCTTGGAACCCCCAAATTGACCTCTTGGTTCCCCCACCCATCATGCTTTTGAGTTTTCTTTTTTTTTTTTTTTTTGAGACGGAGTCTCGCTCTGTCGCCCAGGCTGGAGTGCAGTGGCGCAATCTCGGCTCACTGCAAGCTCCGCCTCCCGGGTTCACGCCATTCTCCTGCCTCAGCCTCTCCGAGTAGCTGGGACTACAGGCGCCCGCCACCACGCCCGGCTAATTTTTTGTATTTTTAGTAGAGACGGGGTTTCACTGTGGTCTCGATCTCCTGACCTCGTGATCCGCCCGCCTCGGCCTCCCAAAGTGCTGGGATTACAAGCGTGAGCCACCGCGCCCGGCCCTTTTGAGTTTTCTGTAAAAATTGGTCAATCTCCCACTAACTTTCCTTACATTTATCCTTCGGTATTCTAAGACAAAATCCCACATCCTGGAACAATCCCTTCCAAGCCCTCTTATCCTACAGGCCCCACCCTTGCCTGTCCATTAGCTCCTTGTGTCATCCCTCCCTCTGACTGGTTAGTCGCGTCGCTCTTCGGAAGCCACTCCCTCATCCCCATAGGATACTCTCAGCCAAGTCCCTGCCTCCTCTCGCTCGCTAAAGCGTCTCCTCCGCCTGCGACCCCCACAGATCCTTCCTGGCCCCCAGTAGCCACAGGTTTGCACTCCCAGTACGGGGCTTGCCAGGCTTAGCCTGCTGCCTCACGGCTCTTTGCTCTCGTGGCCGCCAACAGAGGCCCTGAATGCGGAGGCTGTGGAGCAGACTTCAAATTTGGGGGTCTAGGAACTCCAGTCACTTACCGCCCAGGGAGCCGCCATCTTGCTAAGGTTTCGTAACCGGAAGGGGCCGGCCTTATCCCACTCTCCTGGTTCACCGCGAACTTATTCTCCTGTGGCCACGCCCCGCATTTTCTAACCCTCCTCTTAAAGGTGCACGCACTTTTTACTCTTCAAAGGTTTAGGGATTGCTCACAGCGCCCTCTCGCAGAGCTTCAAAACGAGACACAGGTCGGGCGCGGTGGCTCACGCACCTGTGAACCCAGCACTTTGTGGAGGCCGAGGCAAGAGCATCGCTTGAAGCCAGGAGTTCGAGACCAGCCTGGGCAACGTAGGGGAGACCTTATCTCCACAAAAAAATAGGGAAACCTTATATCCACAAAAAATAAAATGTTAGCCGGGCGTGGTGGTGCACGCCTGTGGTCCGAGCTACTCATGAGGCTGAGGTGGGGGGATCACTTGAGCCGGGGAGGTCGAAGTTGCAGTGAGCTGTGATTGCGCCACTGCACTCCAGCCTGGGCGACAGAGCGAGACGCTGTCTCTTAAAACAAAAAATTGAAAAACCAAACAAACCCCAGGACTCCACAGTCTTTCCCTAGGAGAAGATGGAGTGTCCTTCCCAGCAGAGTACCTTTCTTTCCTGACTGCAATTGCAGTCTCCCCGAGCTTTCTTGTTCTTCCAGCTTCCACTCACTACCTCCTTAAAACAGGGAATGAGGGGGCTGAAAAGCTGACCACGTCATTTTTTAAAATTAGGGTCAGGTAAGAGAAAGAGTGGGTGAAGAGGTTAGACTTCAAGGTTAGAGACTGAGGTGAGATCTCAAGACCAGTTTGGAGTTGAAAGCTAGATCGCAGCATGAAGAGCCATTGTGAAGTCTTGTGGATAGAATTATTCATTCATTCATTCCAAGAATATTTACTGAGTACCTACCACGTGATGGCAGGCACTGTTCTAGGTGCCGAGGTTACCATGGTGAGCAGGACAGACCCAGTCCCTCTCTCAGGGAGTCAACATTCTGGGCTGGGAGAGGATGGATATGGGAGAGGATGGATAAGAAACAAAGGAATCAGCAAGGCAATTTTGATAAGAAGCAGATTAAAAAAAGTGACTGGGGCGTAGGGCCATCAGCGAAGGCCTCTCTGAAGAGGTGACATTGAAGTGGAAGTGAATGATAAGGAAAGAGCCATTCAAAGATCTAGGGGAAAAGTGCTGCAGGGAGAGGTAGCCTCTACAGCAGAGAGGCCTTGAGGTGGGAACCAGCTTGCAGACGAGATAGGAGACTGGGTTGAGAGGTGGGCAGGGGCTGACGGTGCAGGCCTGGTAGGGTTTTATTCTATTCACAGTGGGAAGAAGGGAGTGTCAAAATCGGATTTACATTTTGTAAAGATTATTTCTACCAGATGGAGAATGTACCTTAGAGCAGCAGTCCCCAACCGTTTTGTTACCAGGGACTGGTTTCATGGAGGACAATTTTTCCATAGACCAGGGGGTGGGGGGTGGGGGGTGGGGTGGGGATGGTTTTGGGATGAAACTGTTTCACCTGAGATCATCAGGCATTAGATTCTCATAAGGAGCAGGCAGCCTAGATCCCCCACATGCACAGTTCACAATAGGGTTTGCCTCCTATGAGAATCTAATGCCACTGCTGATGTGACAGGAGGCGGAGCTCAGGCGGTAATATTCACTTACCCGCTGCTCATCTCTTGATGTGCGGCCCCGTTCCTAACAGGCCAGGGGCTGCTACTGGTACTTGGCCCAGGGACTGGGGACCCTTGCCTTAGAGGGCAAGAGTGGACGCAGGGGACCAGTACAAGAGGCTACTGCAGCAGTCTAGGCAAGAGATGAATGGGGATGGGGCAGAGGAAATGGTGAGAAGTGCTCAAATCCTGGGTCTATTTTGAAGATTAAGCCAACAAATTGAGAAACTAAAAGCGGACTGGTGTGGCTGTGCACATGAGGAAACTGGAAGGGCAGCAGGTTTAGGAGGGTGAGTGTGGCGGCTGAATAACGGACCCTCTCCCCGACAGATACTCATACCTGTGAATCCCTGGACGCTGTGACTATGTTACTTTCTATGGTAAAAGGCACTTGGGGCAGAGCGTGGTGGCTCATGCCTATAATCCCAGCACTTTGGGAGGCCAAGGCGGGTGAATCACCTGAGGTCGGGAGTTCGAGACCAGCCTGGCCAACATGGTGAAACCCTGTTTCTACTAAAAGTACAAAAATTAGCAGGGCGTGGTCATGCATGCCTGTAATCCCAGCTACTCTGGAGACTAGGTGGCAGGATCGCTTGAACCTAGGAGGTGGAAGTTGCAGTGAGGTTGCAGTGAGCCGAGATCACGCACTGCACTGTAGCCTGGGCGACAGAGTGAGACTGTCTCCAAAAAAAAAAAAGAAACTTTGAAGATGCGACGAAGTTAAGAATCTTGAGATGGGG